>NW_027635424.1:0-506244 GCF_903797595.1 Erithacus rubecula | reverse complement strand
TCATTGTATGGTCTTCAGGTGGGTTTCAAGGTCATCATGGGGCATCTAGGTGGTCTTAAAGGTCATTATGTGACACCTGAGTAGATTTCAACTTCTTTCTGTGACCTCGTATCACTGAGGACTCTCTTTCCAGGTTAATGGTGTCCTGTTGGACCTTCCCTTCACCCACAACCACCAGCTCCAGGTGTCCCTCCGTGGCGTCCACGGCTTCATCACCACTGGCGCGGGTGTCACTGTCACCTTTGACTGGTACAGCTACGCCCGTGTCATCATCCCCAACACCTATGCCAGTGCCGTCTGCGGCCTCTGCGGCAACGCCAATGGCGACCCCCACGACGACTTTGTCACCCGTGACGGCCACCATGCTGACAACGAGACCCACCTGGGGGACAGCTGGAAGGTCGGCGATGTCCCTGGGTGTTCAGCTGGGTGCAGCGAGGGCTGCCAGGTGTGCAGCGACGCCCAGAAACGTGCCTACCGTGGAGACAAGCACTGCGGGCTGCTGGGGAAGAAACGGGGGCCCTTTGCTGCCTGCCATGCTGTCATCGACCCTGCCCCTACCTGGATGACTGTCTCTTGACGCCTGCCTGTACGAGGGACACCAGGACACCGTGTGCCAGGCCATTGGCGCCTATGTGGCTGAGTGCCAGAGCCAGGGAGCTGCCGTGCGGCCGTGGCGCACGGCTGCCTTCTGCAGTATGAGGGGAACCTTGGGGGGCTTGGGAGAATACGGGGGGCTTGGAGGGCAGGGGTTAGGCAAGGAGTTTTGGGCTGTCCATGGAGGAGTTTGTGGTGTCTGGCAGGGGGAAGGAAAGGGGGGTTGGGGCTGTCTGTGGGAGGTTTGGGGTGTCCATAACAGTTTTGAGGTGTTACAAGAGGTTTTAGGTCTCCATGGGGAGTTTTACGGTGTCAGCGAGGGTTTTGGGGTCTACCCAGAGAGTTTTGAGGTGTCCATGGGCGATTTGGAGTTTGCACAAGGAGAGGCCTGGATGAGAGGTTCTGGGGTTCAGACAAGGGAGTTTGGGGATGTCCAAAGCAAAGTTGGTGAATTTGGGGCCTGCATGGGGAGTTTTGAGGTATCCATGGAAACCTGGGGTGTCCATGAGAGTTTTGAGGGTTTGCAGGGAGATTTTTTTGTCCATGAGGGTTTTGGTTTTCTCAACTCTTCTCCTTTCCTGACAGGCCCTGTGTGTCCCCCAAACCAGCACTATGAGCTCTGCGGCCCCCCCTGCCCCCCCACCTGCCAAGGTGAAGCTGGACCTCAGGACTGCTCTGATGTCTCCCCCTGCTCTGAAGGTTGTTTCTGCGATCCCGGATTTTTCCGGAGCGGGGATCACTGCGTGCCCCTCCCCCAGTGTGGCTGTCTTTTGGAGGGCCGTTACTACCCTCGGGGGGTGCAGTTTTACCCTGAGCCCCCCTGCACTCAGCGCTGCCTCTGCTCTGAAAATGGGAGGCTGGAGTGTCACCCCACTGCAGGCTGCTCCAGCGATGAGGAATGCACGGTGCAGGATGGGGTGCTGGGGTGTCACCCCCGCAGCAGACAGTGCCAGGTTTTGGGGGCAGGGATTTACAGCACCTTCGATGGGCACCTGGGAAATTTTGGGGGGTCCTGCACCCCTGCTGCTGGAGTTGGAGAGGGGTGAGCCTGAAGAAGGGCTGGAGCCTATCACAGTGGCCTTGGAGCAGGAGGACACGGAGGTGCAGCGGGTGACGGTGATGGCACACGGAGTGACCGTGGTGATGGACAGGGGACAGCAGTGGGAGGTGATGGTGAGTGGAGGGCCTGGGGGCTTGGAGGCGTAAGCCCTGGTTTTGGGTGCAAAAAGATATTTGGGGGCAAAAAAGTGGATGGAAAAAGGGTTATGGGAGGTGCAGCAGTGAGGGAAGGCCTGGTTTAGAGTGAGTACTCTGACTTTGGGGTGTATGCCCTGTTTTGTGGGTGCAAGCCATGTTTTGGGGGCAAAGCTTTTGGGGGTGTAAGCCTGGTTTGGCAGGTACAAACCCTGTTTTGGGGGAAAAAGGAGTTGGGTGAAAAAGAAGGGGGTGAATAAGGGGTTTTGAAGGACATGGCAGTGGGGAGAGGGCTATTTGGGGGTGTAAGAGCCGCTTTGGGACACATCCCACTTTTGGTGTGCACCCTGGGGTGTATGGACTCTTTCTAGCCTGCTAACCCTAGGTTTGGGGCAAAAAGCATAATTTTGGGGTTGAATACTCTCTTTTGGAGTGTAATCACTATCCATTTTGGGATGTAAGCCATGGGTTTGAGGTGAGCAGAAGGAAGCCCAGATCCTGGTTTTGGGGGTGCAAACTCTGTTTTTGGGGATGCCATCCCTATTTTGTGGGGTTAACCCCACCTTTGGTGGTCCACCTTCCCTTTTGGGATCCTCAGCCCTGTCTCCCCCCAGGTGGATGGCGAGCGCCACTTGCTGCCGCTGTGGCTGCGTGGAGGCGCGGTGGGGGTGGCGCAGGTGGGGTCCCACCGGCTGCTCCAGGTCCAGGGGGGCCCCAAAATCCTCTACGATGGCAACGCCTATGTGGTGCTGACGTTGCCCCCCGCATCCCGCCGCCCCGGGGCCTCTGTGGCAACTTAAACGGGGACCCCAACGACGACGACCCTGACAGGGCGGCTCTGGGCATCCCCCCCCCAAACTGCAGCCGCCTGGCGCCAGCCCCCGCTGCTCCCCGGCTCAGGAGCGGCGCTGCGCGGTGCTGGAGACCCCAAGGGACCCTTCGCGGGGTGTCATGGGGCGGTGCCACCCCAGGCGTACCTGGAGACCTGCAAGCGCCAGGTGTGCGGGGGCGTGGGCGACCCCTGCCCCGGCTTTCAGGGCTACGCAGCCGCCTGCCAGGCAGCCGGAGGCACGCTCCAGGAGTGGCGGGAGGCCACGGGCTGCCGTGAGTACATGGAGGGGTTGGGAGTTTTCGGGGGGGTCGGGAGTCCGAGGTGACAGGAAGTTTGGCGTTGGGAATTTGGGGTGGTGAAGTTTTGGGAGGATGGGAATCTGGGGGTCAGGATTTTTGTGGGGCAGCAATTCTGCAGGGAGTGGAAATTTTGGTGGGGGTGGGAATTTGGAAGTCTGGGGGTGGGATGGAGCAGGGTCTGATTGCTGTATGGAAAAAGGGTCACGTGCACATTGCTAAGCCCCTATCTGGGGAATACCATAATCACACCCCCAAAGGGCTCCCCCCACCTCCTCCCAAAACGGGAAACCTGTGTCCCCTAGTGGAATCCTGTGCAACCAGTGGGGCCCCCCCCGATGTCCCCACATGGGGACCCCATGGGACCACCCACCCCATAGATGGGATGGCATTGATCCCAGAGACACCTATTGACCCCCAGATGATCCCCCGCTGTCTCCCATTGACCCCCTCTGTTTCTTCCCTCCCTCTCCCAGCTCTCACCTGCCCCCCAAGAGCCATTACCAGCTGTGTGCCCGCCTGTGAGCACACCTGCGCAGGCGTGTCGGCCCCGCCCCCGTGCAGCGAGCGCTGCTTTGAGGGGTGTCAGTGCGCCGAGGGGCTGCTGTTCGACGGGGCGCGCTGCGTCCTCCCGAGGAGTTGCGGCTGCCTCCACCAGGGGCGCTACTTCCAGGTGGGTGTGGCCCCAGTGCCTTCCAGTACAGCCCAGCTGCAGCCCTAGCTCCTTCCAGGCTCCCCATATTGATCTCGGGTCTCTTCAGTGTGCCTCCCCAGTCCCCAGTCCTCCCAGTGCACCCCCGTTCCTTCCAATGTGCCCTCTCGAGTGTTCCCAGTCACCCCAGTCCCCCAGTATACTTTGCAGTATCCTCAGTCCCTCTGAGTGCAACACAGTTCCTCCCCATAGCTTCCAGTCTCTCCCAGTTGATCCCAGGTCCCTTCAATGTACATCCCACAGTGTCTCCAGTCCCTCCTAGTACACCCCAGCATCCCCCATGTCACCATTCCTCCCCAGTGTGTCCCACTTTCCCCAAACATATCGCCCAGTGGATCCCTCTTTACCCGGCATCTCTCCAGTCTCCTCCAATCTTCTCTGGTATTCCCTGTATTGTCCACGGTCCTTCCCAGGGTCAAGTCCTCCCCCACTGTTCCAAATCCCTCCCAGTTTGTCTCTGTTCCCCCCACAGTGCCTCCCAAGGAATCCCATTCCCTTAGTGGGGGGACTTAGTATCCTTCCCAGTGTCTCCCAGCACATCCCAATGTCTCCCTGTGTCTCCCCAGTGTTCCCAGTTTCTCCCAGCAGGTCCCAGTCCCCCCAGTGTGCCCCCATGGGGATGGGGATGTATGAGGATATGGGCACACACTGGGGACATGCTGCTGGTCCTCATGGGCACCCATTGGAGATATGAAGGCACATAGGGGATATGGGAGACATGGGCCCCCTTCCCCCCCCACCACCTCAAACCATCATCATCCCCATTTTTTGAGCCATTTTAGGCCACTTTTCCCACTTTTCACATTTTATCCACGGAAAACAGATCGCTGAGACCATGCTGATGCCTGATTGCTCCAGTCCTGCACCTGCCGGGGGCCTGGGGGCCTCCAGTGCCGCCCCTTCACTTGTCCCTTTGGCCACACCTGTGGCCTCCGTAACGGCACCCGCGCCTGCATTGAGCACCCGGGGCGCTGCTCCCTGTCCCCTGCCACACGTTTCGTCACCTTTGACGGCGTCACTGGGGCCGGCCTGGCCACTGGTACCTACGTGGTGGCCAGCGTGTGTGACCCCCGGGACCCCGCGTGGTTCCGGCTGCTGGGGGACATCGGGGACACCGGGGAGCAGCCGGCAGTGATGGCACTTCACCTCTTCACCCCCCACGGCTTCATCACCGTGCGGAGGGACGGGAAGGTCTGGGTAAGTTAGCACCACTCTGGCTGGCACCCCAAAGTGCTGTCACCGCTGTGTTTTGTCACCCTAGACATCCTCCTGAGCTTCATTTTAATTAAAAAAAAAAAAAAAAAAAATCAATATTTTTTTTCTGTAATGTCACCAGGTTAGAATTCACATGGGTTGTCCAATCCCATCAGCACCACAGGATGTTCTTTCCTTAATTTTGCCCCTAGTGGCTCCATTTTCCTCCCCTTGGCTACCAGTGAAGCACCTATGTGGGTGATGGTCACTAAGAGACATCCATAGATTGACGCACCCCATAATTTTTGACCAAAACTGCTCTTTTTGCCTCAGTTTCATGTCAGAGGAGCACTACATGGGTTGTCCCTCATCCTGCTCCTACCATGCCTTGACGCATCTCGTCATTTTCCCACCAACTCCCTCTTTACCACCCAGATTCCTGCAGCTACCCTTCCCCCCTGCGTGGCTACAATGCCCATTATTCTCCTAACTTGGTGTTCTCTAGCTCAATGGGGTCCCCACCCCGCTGCCCGTGGAGCTCCCGGGATCGCTGACCGTCACGGCGACGCGCGCGGCGCTGCGGGTCGGCCGAACCCCGGGGTTCCTGGTGGAGCTGGGCGCCGCGGGGGTGACGGTGGAGGTGCCCAGGGAGGCGCGGGCGACGCTCTGCGGCCTCTGCGGCGACTACGACGGGGCCAGCGGCACGACCTGCGGGGGCCCGACGGAGACGAGCACGCGCAACGCGGGGCGCTGGCCGAGCCTGGCGGCACCCGACTTCACCCCGGTGGGTGGCACCAGGGGACACCTGGTGGATGGGGCTGGGGGCATTGGGGGTGTCTTGGGGGTGGCCTAGGGGAGCGGTGCCAAAAATGGGGGGAAATACCTAAAAGAGAGGGAAAGAACCCCCCCCCCCCAAAAGGGAGACAGAAGCTCTGGAAGATGGAAAAGAGACCAACGAGGGAAAAAAGAGTTCTCCAAAATGTAGAAAAAGAGCCCCAAAAAGATGGGAAAGGATACCAAAAAGAAGGGAAAGATCAAAAGTGGGGAAGGAGCCCAAAAAGTAGGAAAATAGACAAAAAAAAGGAGCAGAGCAGAGGAGGAGGTAAAATAACCTCAAAAGATGGAAAAGAAGAGACCTATAAATGAGGAAGGAACCAAAAAGAGAAAAGAACTGAAACAAGTGGAAAGAGACAAAAAAGGAGAAAAGAAGGGGAAGAACACTTAAAAAGAAGCTCCTGAAATGAAAATAAAAGCTTCAAAGAAATGGGAAAACACAACAAAAATGGGTGAAGGACCCACAATGGGAAAGGAATTTAAGAAGGGAGCAAGAGCACAAAAAAAAATGGGCAAAGAGGCCAAAAAAAAGACACCAGAAACAGGGGAAAGAACCCCACACAAAGAGGGGGAGGGCAGTGGGAGAGAAGCACAGGAGAAGGTGGGGAAAGGGCCCAAAATGGGGGAAAAGTGAATAAAAAAAGGGGGAAAGAGCCTCCCAAAGTTGGGAAAGAGACCGGCAGCAGAGGGGAAATAGCACAAGAATGGGCATAGCAAGTCCAGAAATGGGGGAAAAGACCTGGAATTGGAGGAAACTGCCACGAAGTTTCCCTCTACTTTTGCCTTTCTTCCCATCCAGTGGATGTGGAACAATTGACATTTCACCTGGGTGCCGCGCCCCGTCGCGACGTCCATCTTCAAACCACCTCAGATCCGGAAACCCGGATTTTTTATGAGCCCCGAACTGTGTTTTCGCCCCCAAATAAAACCTGCGGGAAACGCCGTTGCGGGTGATCTGGGATAAAAAGCGGGAATTGAGAGGAAGCGAGAGCGTGGGAATGCGCTGGGAGCAGCTGGGGCGGGAGGGCTGTTCCAGCCCGTCTGCCGCGGGCGTTCCGTTCCCCCCCGTCGGTCAATATTTCCCACCGCCGAGTCCCACGGGGGGAAGGGAGGGGGGGGGCACCCTGGATGTTTGGAGCCGGGGAGGGTGAGGCGAGGGGGTTGCGACATCCGAGTCCACCGGCAGGTGTTGCTGCGGCACACCTGCGGGGGACCCGCCCCCGGTATGCCCGTTCCCCCAGTTGTGCCCCCGTGTCCCCCAGTCTGTCCCAGTACAATAGCCCGCTACCCCCCAGTCTCTTCCAGCCGTGCTCGGCTGGCCCAGTGTACCCCTATTGTCCCCAGTCCCTTCCAGGGCATTCCAGTCCTCCCGCACTATTCCCCATGGTGTTCCCAAATCCCTCCCAGTTTGTCCCAGTTGACCCAGTCCCTCCTACTGCATCCTAGTGTCACCCAGTGTCCCCCCAGTGCCAGTTTAAGCCTTGTAGTGTCCCCCCAGTATGTCCCCAGCATCCCCCCAGTGCCTCTGAATGAATCCCAGTCCCTCCCAGGGCCCCTCCCCAGTGGCCCCATCAACATTCCCAGTGTCTCCCAGTATGTTCCAATTAACCAGTCCCTCCCAGTGTCCCTCCCCAGTGTCCCTCCCCAGTGCCCCTCCAACATTCCCAGTGTCTCCCAGTATGTTCCCAGTGCCTCCCAATGTATCCTAGTCACATTCAGTGCCCCCCCCACCCAGTGTCCCTCAGTAGATCCCAGCCTACCCACAGTGTTCCCCCCCAGTCCATCCCAGTCCATTCCGTCCCCCCCAGTTGCAGTCTGGGCAGAGACAGAACTGCCTGGGGCCCTGGGAGGTGCCATCTGGGGGTGTCCCATGTCATCCCCCACCTCCCCAGCCTGTCCCCTCCTGGGGATAAAGTGGCTCCAGTCACAGCACTGGGACAGACTGGGACCCGTGGGAGTGCAGTGAGTGGGGACACTGGTGGGTGTGCGGGACATGGGGACATACGGGACATGGGGGCACATGTGGGACATGGTGGACACAGGGAAATGTGGGGGACCAGTGAGGGCACGAGGAGCACATGGCAGGAAATGGTGGGGAACATAGGGAGGGCTTTGGGGGGGGGGTCTTTGGGAACATGCAGGATATGGGCAGTCATCATTCTGAGTTGTGATCCAAAGCCGATTTTATTGAGGATACAAAAGGGTTCATATAGGGTATACCTGACTGATTCTTAATTTTGGTTAACAATTTCCTAGTGGGTTATACATTCTCCATGACATCCGGTACTGGGTAATCATTACAAGTTTCACAACCACCTCCAGGCCCATGACCTCAGCCTTAGTGCTTCATGTCCTCAGGAGCCTCTGCTCCAGCAGCACCTGGGCACAACTTACCTCAGAAGCACCTCAGGGTCACCTGTGTGTGATTTTCCCCAGTGAGACATTATGACATGAGCCCTCAGCTGGTCCCGATGCTGATGGAGCAGGTTCCATGGGGTGGTGACGTGTTCCTGTAGCTGCACATTGGCCAAAGTAGGTCTGTGAGATTCAGCATTGACACAATGAAGTATCCCAAGCCCTGTCACTAAGTCCAGGAAGACAGGTAGGAACAGGTTGCCCAGAGAGGTTGTGGCTGCCCCATCCTGGAGCTGTTCCGTGGATGGGGTTTGGAGCATCCCCAGGCTCCCACCTTTCTCCCTTGCTTTGTCATCCCTCTGCTTCCCAAAATGTTGGTTTTTTTCAGGTTATTTTTATTTTTATTCTTTTTGTAGGCAGTTTTCTCCCGGTGCCTGAGCATCTCCTCATGGGACAGCTTTCAGCAGCTGCAACTCTGCCCTTACCAACAACCTATGAGAGCTTGATGGTGGATCTTAGAGCTGCAGGAGTGGGAGATTTTCCTTCTTTAAAGGTGTTTTGGGGTGCAATGGAGGCTCAGAGCTGTGTGGTTTCTAATCTGGCAGATCCACTGAAACTCCTTGATGCAGGTCTCAGTGGTGACCTAATTCCCCCTGGACCATCCCACAGGCTCAGCCAGGGGTCCAGCTGGGAACCAGCAGGCACAGAAGGTCAAACCTGGGAATCCCAGGGGGTAGGAGGGGATTTGCCTCTTCAGATAGGTCCAGTCCCTCCTGCTCTGGCAATATCCTAGCAGATCCAGAAGTTATATAGAAGTCTCTGCAGGCTTTTATGTAGCAAATAATGGTTCAGGGAAAAGGACAAGTGGTGACGCCAATGTGTGACAGTAGTCACCCCAGAACAGTCTCCATCCTCAGTCCCAGGAATGACCCCCTCTTGCTCTGCCACAGAGCACCTGGGGAACTTGACTGAACCCAGGCTTCTGGAACACCATCACCCTGGGAACACCTTCATCTGGGACCTGTCCTACATCTGCAGTGCCATCAGTTCCTTCACCAGCCCATTCTGGCCCAGTGGTACCAGCAGTGTGGCCCCCAGACTCCTGCAAGTACCTGTGGTTTTCAATCCATGTCTGTATCCAGGCTTTTGGGGCTACCTAAGAGCAGAGGCCAGACAAAATTAAGAGAATAAAAAATGATTATATTTACTGAAAGGCCTTCAGGTACATTTTGGACAGACAAAACTCCCAGGGACTACACCCAAAATGGACCATGGGATCACAGGTTTTCATACTTGCATAAGTTTGAATCCATTTGCATACTGGGGTTAATTTTTCAATTACAGCTTCAGGTAATGAAGTAATTTATCCCAAGTTTGCTCTCCCCCAATTCACTTTTGTTTACATCCCTCAAGGCCTGAGACAGTAAGGTGTCCTTACTATACCCCCTAGTTCCAGGGATTCCCCACGTCTAGAAAGTGATTGTTTGTCTGACTGAAGTGGGAAAGCAGCATCTAACATTATATATGGAGTTTAGAGTTATACACTAAAGAATTACAGGATTACAAATATATGAAAAATATAAAAGCTAAAATCCTAAGGTGCTGCATATAGGTAAAACCTTATAAAATAAGGGCTTGTTGCCTTGTAAAATCATGGCTCAGGCCTGCTACTTCAGCTAAGCAGGAAAAGACTGTGGGAAAGTTTAGAGGTAGAAAAACAAGTTATATAACCATCACATGTTTGCATCAATGTTGTATGATGGTTGGTTGAATTATATTCTTTGTACATAAATGGAATGTAACTGATAATCAGCTAACTGCTTAAAAAGGCCTGGTTTCTGTAATAAAGTATCTCTCCTTTGCAGCTGCCTAGGGACTCTGAATCACTTTGCTTTGTACACTAAGGCATCAGAGACCAAATATCACTGGGCCCTGGCCCAGCATCCAGTCCCCAGGGCAGAGCCTGCACACCTCACCCCCTGAAAGACCGGATCAGTGCTGTGTTAAGCCATCAAGAAGTCGCCTGGTCCCCTGCACACCCAGAGAAGGATAATCGTGTAAGTCCCATTTGCTCCCCAGAGACCATCCTGAGCTTCACTTGTCTCCAATCAGATTTTGGGAAAGCTGCTGGAGCAGAGACACCTTGGGCTGGGGCTGTTATCTGGCGGCTGTGACAAGCCAGAGAACTTTCCTCAGCTCCAGAGGGCATTCTCCAGGGTGGTATTGCCATCTCCTATGAATCTGCCCCCATCCTTGCAGCTTCCAGAGCTCTCTGACTGCTGGTGGAGAACTGCAAGGGAAGGGTGAGAAGAGGAGAGGCTCCTTCGGCATGATGCCCACCAAGATCCACCTGCATGTGGCTGGATTCTCACACCAATCGGGAGCTCAGAGTTTCCTCTCATCCCTCCCCCCATCTCTCTCCTCATCCCTTCCCTCATTCCAGCTCACCCCAAACTTTTCCCTAAGCCAAGGCACCTCATGAGGGGTCAGATGAGTCTTGGGTCCCAGCCTAGAGCAGACTCCAGCCTGTCTCTTTTGGGGGTTGGGCAAAGCACTCACGAGCTGGCACCACGAGCTCATCCCCTGCTCTGCACCGTGGCTTCCTGCTGGTGGCAGGATGTAGCCCCTCTGAGATGCACTGACCCTCAGTGCCAACGCACCCAGGCAGCCCAGAGAGCCCCAGAGCCTCTGACCCCATGGATGGGGGCCGCTCCTGATCCTGTGCTCTACCCCTGATCTGAGCAGCCAGAGGTGTCTGGCAGACAATCTCATAGAGTGTGTGCAGGAAGCAGGGGTAGTAATTTGAAGCCCGAGGAAGGTTTCTGAGCCTTTATTGAAATGACCACCAGGAGGCTGACAATCACCTCGTGCAGAAGCTGTGCATGTGAGACAAGGGTTTACATAACCATGTGATTCGAAAATAGGTTACAACATGCAAGTTAGGAAAGTATAATGTGCACACTAAAAAAAAAAATGTATAAAAGCTAGTACTGTGTGAAGAATGGACGAGCGAGTTTGTGTCACTCACTCCTGGTGTCAAATAAACAAATACCTGCTCTACAGGCCCTATACCATGGAGTACTGTTTTCTTGTCTGTTTTCAAGCATCACCGCTGCTGCCAGAGCCGGGCGGGACTGGGGACAAGGGAGTGGACACGGGGGAAACCAAAGGCCCTTGGGCTGCAGGGATATTCACACTTGGACAGTGCCAGCACAGAGCTTCAGCCCACAATTAACCCTGAGGGAAACGCTGGGGAAGGCTCCATTTCAGGCTTCTTTACTCATCGCTGTGAAGGGACCAAAATAAAAGGGGAACAAGCAGGACCTGACCCCTTCTCCTTTGGGAGGATCCCCATGCCTTGGGCTATGGAGGGACCATGAGAGTGGTGTGAGGGGCTGTGAGGGGCTATTAGGGTGTTTGAGGGGCTGTGAGGGGCTGTGAGGTGTTTTGAGGCTTTGTTTGTGTGAAAGTTCATGAGAGGCCATGAACTGTGAAGGGCTCTCAGGGGCTGTGAGGTGCTGTGACAGTCCATGAGAGTTTGTCAGGGCTGTAAAGGGTCATGAGGGTCCACGTGCTGTAAGGGGCTGTGAGAGGCCTTGAGGGGTAAAAGGGTCTCTGAGAGGCTGTGGGGAAGCCAAGCACCTCATGGAACCAAGGGTCCATTGGACCAAGGAAATCATTCTTGACGGTACAGAATGGCATGGGACCAAGGGGCATTGCCTCACACCAAGGCCTTGTGGAACCAAAGAGATGATGGTGATGCTATGGAACGTCATGGAACAAAAGGCCATTATGAAACTGTGGAATCAAGCAGATTGTTTATTGACAGTATGAAATCTCATGGAACCAAAAGTTCATTGAATCATTGAGGGGCCTTATGAAATCATGGGAGACCATTATGGGGGTTTAGAGGAGAAGGAGAGGCTTTTTTTTTTTTTTATAGAAAGCCTTCTCCAGCGTGAGGGACAACAAGGCACAAAGCAGCAGTGGTGGATCTGATGGGATTTGGGCTTGGATCCAATTGGATTTGGAACAAAAGCGCAGATTCTGGGAGTAAATTGGAAAGATCCAATAGATTCTGAGAAAAGGAAGTTCGTCCCAGTCATCCCTGAACCATCCCAAACCAGACGCATTTATTAATGATTCTGGAGATTCCCAGAGATTCCCAGCTACTCCAGAGACATCTTCAGCACCAGTCAGAAGTTCTTGTTGCATGTCCTCATTGGCTTCACAGGGCTGGGCAGGGGCTCCTTGGAGTCAGGATCCTCAGGAATGCTGGAGCCAGAGCTAGATTCTGACAGCACTGCAATCACTGGTGTCTGGAAGATCCAGGGATCCCGAAGACAGATCTGCTTGGATTTCTCCTTCCTCTTCACTTCTTTCCTGTCTCCTTCTGCTCCTCCTCCCCTGGAGCGTGGAGTTTTGTCCCTTTGCATCTGGCACCAGCTCCTGGAGCGGTCCCGGTGCTGTCCAGCCTTTGGAGTTTCAGCATGATCCCTGGAAGGATCCAGTGGGAAAGGTCATCCTGAGGTGGGGGACACCAGGTTGCCCCCAAGCCTTCAGCCTCACTTGTTTGGGGACTTTTCCAAATTCTTCTTCCTCCCCTCGGTTTCTGACTTTTCCAACTTCTCAGACTTTTCCGACTTTTCAAACTTTTCCAATTTTTCCAACTTTTCTGACTTTTCCGTCTTTTCTGACTTTCCTGACTTTCCTGACATTTCTGACTTTTCTGACTTTCCCAACTTTCCTGGCTTTTCTGACTTTCCCAAATTTTCTGACTTGCCCAACTTTTCTGACTTTTCCATCTTTTCCGACTTTTCAGACTTTCCCAACATTTCTGACTTTCCCAACTTTCCCAACTTTTCTGATTTTTCTGACTTTTCTGAAATTTCCGACTTTCCTGACATTTCTGACTTTCCCGACATTTCTGACTTTTCTGACCTTTCTGACTTTTCAGACTTTCCCAACTTTTCAAACTTTTCCGACTTTTCCAACTTTTCCGAGTTTTCTGACTTTCCCAACATTTCTGACTGTCCCAACATTTCTGACTTTCCTGACAATTCTGACTTTCCTGGCATTTCTGACTTTCCTGGCTTTTCTGACTTTCCTGACTTTCCTGACATTTCTGTCTTTTCTGACTTTACTGACTTGCCCAACTTTTCTGACTTTTCCACCTTTTTTGACTTTTCCAGCTTTTCCGACTTTTCAGACTTTCCCAACATTTCTGACTTTTCCGACTTTTCTGACTTTCCCAACTTTCCTGATTTCTCTGACTTTTCTGACATTTCTGAATTTCCCACCTTTTCTGAGTTTCCCAACATTTCTGACTTTTCCGACCTTTCCAACTTTTCAGACTTTCCCAACTTTTCCAACTTTCCCGAGTTTTCTGACTTTCCCAACATTTCTGACTTTTCTGGCATTTCTGACTTTTCTGACTTTCCTGACTTTTCTGACATTTCTGTCTTTTCTGACTTTCCTGACTTGCCCAACTTTTCTGACTTTTCCACCTTTTCTGACTTTTCCAGCTTTTCAGACTTTCCCGACATTTCTGACTTTTCTGACTTTTCTGACTTTCCCAGCTTTCCTGATTTTCTTGACTTTTCTGCCATTTCTGACTTTCCCACCTTATCTGAGTTTCCCAACATTTTTGACTTTTCCGATCTTTCTGACTTTTCAGACCTTCCCAAATTTCCCAACTTTTCCAACTTTTCTGACTTTCCCAACTTTTCCAACTTTCCCGAGTTTTCTGACTTTCCCAACATTTCTGACTTTCCCACCATTTCTGACTTTTCTGACTTTTCTGACTTTCCTGATTTTCCTGACATTTCTGACTTCCCTGATTTTTCTGACTTTTCCAGCTTTTCCTTCATCCCTTCAGATTTGGACTTTCCTGACTTCTCCTTTTTCCCCAGTTCAGTTTTCAACATTCCTGATTTCTCCTTCCTCCCCAATTCAGTTTCTGACTTCTTTTTCTCAAATTCTGTTTCTGATTTTCCCAGATTTTCCTTCCTCTCCAATTCAGTTTCTGACTTCTTTTTCCCCAGTTTGGTTTCTGACTTCCCTGATTCTTTTCCTTTCTTCCCCAGCTCTGTTTCTGGCTTCTTCTCCTTCCCCCTCCTCCTCTGGGTTTTCTGCTTTTCTGGAATCTTCTTCCTCAGGTTTTTCCTTTCTTCCTAATAGTCCAGAAACTGTCTTTGGAACTGAGAAGGAGATGGTGAAGTCAGACGTCACATAATTTGTCCCATTTCTTCCTTTTCCCCCCACATTCTTCCCTTTCTCCCCATATTTCTCTCTTCTTTCCCCATTCTTTTTCTTTCCCCCTTTTCTTTTCCATTTTGTCAATTTCTTTCCTTTTTTCCTCATTTCTTTGGCCTTTTCACTCTCCATTCCCCCTTTGCCCTTTCCCATTTTTCCCATTTTCCTTGTTTTTTTTCCACCAATTTCTTTTCTGTCTCCAACTTTTTTTTTTGCTTTATTATCCCCAAAATTCCCATTTTCCTAATTTTTTGCTATTCTCCCCTTTTCCTTGATTTTTCCCTATTTGTTTCCTTCCCCCATTCCTTTACTTTGTAATCCCAATTAATTCCCATTTTCCCAATTTTTTCAGATCCCACCTTTTTATTTCTTTTTTTCCCATTCATTTTCATTTTTCCTCATCAAAAAAAAAAAAAAAAAAAAAAAAAAAAATTACCTTCTCTGCCTCTCTCAGTTTTCCTGCCTTTCCCTTCTTTACTGATCTGTGGTCCCAGATCACCCCTGGGACGTGGGGTCTCCTTGGGGACGTTCTGAAGGCTCTTTAGCAGCCTTGCCCTTGAAAGTGGTGCCTGGACCATTTCCCTCTTGAATCTGGGTAGGAAACACCATGATCATCGCAGAACCACCCTGGAATCACCACAGTTTTCCCCAAATCTGCATAATTTCCCCCTCAATTCACCACTTATTCCTAAATTCACCTTTTTTTCCCCCCAAATCCACTATAGTTTTCCTTAAATCCACCACATTTCCACCAAATCCATACTATTTTTTTCCAAATCCACCATTTTGCCCCAAATCCATTTTTTTTCCCAAATCCACTTTGGTTTCCGGCAAATTCACATTTTTCCCAAATCCCCCATTAACCTCAAATCCACCATAGTTTTTCCAGATCCATTATATTTTTCCCAAATCCATCTTATTTTTTCTCCAAATCCAACACATTTTCCTTAATATACTATGTTTTCCCTCGAATCCACCATGTTTTTCCAAAATCCACCCTGTTTTTCCTCAAATCAATGTTTTTCCTGTTCCACCACATCTTCCTTAATCCACCTGTTCTTTTTCTACAATCCACCACATTTTCCTCAAAATCCACCTCATTTTCCCAACCCACCATGACTTCCCAAATTCATCTTTTTTTCCCCAAATCTCTTTCCCTCCCAAATCAACCCCATTCCCCCAATTCCACCATGGTTTTCTCCCAAATCCTCCTATCTTTCCTCCAAATCCACCATATCTTCCCCAAATCTCCCATCTCCCATTTTCCCAAAATCCACCAGTTTTCCCAAAATTCACCATCCCCCAGACCGTCCCAGGGCAGAATTCCTCAGGCCCTCTAAATCCAAGGAATCCTGGAGTGGGTTGGGTTGGATCCCATTCCAGTCCCATCCCAGAGCCCGGATTGCCCCTGGACGCACTCAGGGAAGACGATGATGGAGCCACATGAGGTCAGAGCAGCCACAGGGACTCCCCGAGGCACCACTATGTCCAGGAGCTCCTGGATCTGTAGCAGAAGAGAACAGGGATGGGACTTTCTCCATGGGGATGAGGTACTCAACATTTGAAGACCCTAAAGATAGTGCGACCTTCCCATGGATGAAAAGTTCATTGTTGCAGGAGCACCAAAATGGTTGGGAGTTCCTATCATGGGTGAAGACAGCAGTGATGGAAGACTCCAAAGATGAGGAATCCAGCATTTCAGGAACCCAAAGAGGAGATGGCGCGACCTCCTTAACATGGATGAGGGAACTTTGGAGGAGCCCAAAGACAGTGGAATCTCCTCAATATGACCAAGGGACTCAGGGACCCCAAAGACGGTGGAACTTCCTTAATGTGCATGAGGAACTCAACAATAAAGGAGACCAAAGAGGACCTCAAAGATGTTGGGACCTCCTTCATGTGTATGAGGAAATGCTGGACAATCCCAAAAATGGTGGGATTTCCTCAACATGGCCAAGGAACTTAAGCGTCCCAAAGATGGCAGGACCGTCTCCCCATGGATGAGGTGATTTTAAAGGAACACCCCACTCCCCTGCTCCCATCCCCTCAACCTCCTCACCTTGAAGACCCCGTTTTCCAAGTTCTCCTTCCCGGCCACTGCCTCCAGGAAGTCGTGGTAGAACCTCATCCGGACCTTGTGCCGCTCCACCAGCAGGACTCCAATGTCCCCCAGGACCAAGGCCACGTCCTCACCTGTCCCCAAGCACCGCGACAGGAGGGACATAGTGGCCTGGAGGGCGCCCTCCACCCTGCGCCGGGGCAGTCCCAGCACTGCTGCCACTGCAAACGTCCGGAGTGAGTCCAGGTTCCCTGGGAGGACATGGAAGATGGCGGGGATTTGGGCTATCCTTGCGGGGTTTGTGGTTTTCTGGTAGGGTTTTGGGGGTTTCTTGAGGTTTTATGGGGTCTCCTTGTGGCTGTTGTTGTCCACTCTTATTTTTTTCTTAATGTCTTAGGATGTTTTGGGGTCTTCTCAGAGTGATTTGGGGTTTTGAGGGATTTTCTTTGTCTCCTTATGGTATCTGGGGTCTTCTTGTTGTTTTATGGGATTTTTCAATTTTTTTTTTTTTTTTTGTGTCTACATGATTTTTGAGTTTTTTTGACATCTCCTTAGAGAATTTGGAGCCTTCTTATGTTTTTGGGAGGGTTTCTTGTAGGTTTTTCAGGTTTTCTTATATGTTATGGGGTCTTCCTATGGGATTTTTGGAACTTCTGTTCATTGTGTAGGGTCTTCTCATGGGTTTTGGGGTCTTCTCATGGTTTTATGGGGTGTCTCTGTATTTTTGGGGGTCTCCTCATTGATTTATGGGGTCCTCCTTGGTTTATGTGCTTTTTTGGGGTGTCTTCATAATTTTTGGGGTCCTCTTGTGTTTTTTTTTGGAGTCTCCTCAGGGGCATAAGGGTCACGTGATGGTATTTTGGGGTCTGCTTGAGATTTTTTTTTTTTTTAGATTTTCTTGTGGTTTTTTTGGAGTTCCTTGTGGTTTTTGGGGGGTTTTCTCTTTTTTTTTTTTTTTTTGGTCTTACTATGCATTTTTTAGGGGGGAGGTCATGATTTTGGGGGTCTCCTCATGGTTTTATGACATCTCCTTGTGAGTTCTGGGCTCTTATAGTGGTTTTTAGTGTCTTCACAAAATTTTTGGGGTATCCTAATGGGTTGTGGTTTTTGAGGACTTCTTGTGGGGTTTTCTGGGTCTCTTTTTGGTTTTCTGGGGTCTTCTCATGGGGAGATTGGAAGTCTCCCTATGTTTTTGGGGTTCTCCTTGTGAATTTGGTCATCTTCTTTTTTTTTGTTTTTTTGTGGTTTTTTGTGTTTTTTTTTGTTTTTTTGTGTCCTCATGGGTTTTAGGGGTTCTTCTCATGGTTTTTTGGGGTCTTGTGGGTTTTGGGGTCCTGTGCTTATTAGGTATCTTCTCATGGTTTTATGGGCTATCCTTGTCTTCTGTGGGGGTCTCCTCATTGTTTTATGGGACCTCCTTGTGGTTTTGGGATCTTCTTATGTTTTTTTCAGGTTTCATGTTTTTTTTGGGTCTTGTCATATGCTTTTTTGAGGTCTTGTAATGTATTTTTGGGTCTCCTCAAATGTTTGGGGGTGTTCTTGTGATTTTTGTTTTTTCTCATGGGGCTTTTTAGAGTATCTTCATGGGTTTGGGGGCTTCTCATGGATTTTTTGGGATCTCCTCTTATATTTTTGAGGGAGTTCTCCTTGTGATTTTTGGGATCTCGTGTTTTTTTGAGGTCTCCTTGTGATTTTTGGGATCTCCTCATGGACTTTTAGGGTCTCCTCAAATTGTTTTGGTTTCTTTTCGCACCTTTCAACTCCCCATTTTCTACCCCCTCCCTCAACCCTCTACCTCCATCCGTGCCCACCTCAGAATCCCCATAGTCCTACCAGGCCAGAATTCCCAGTCATCCATCAAATTGTGGTTCTGGACCAAATTCCTGGCCAGGCAAAAAATCGGCCTCTGTGTTGTCACCTCCATGTCTCCAAGCTGCACCCGCCAGGGAACCACATCCAGGGCGCCGAAGGTTGGGATCCACACCCCCTGCAACCAGAATTCTGGCAATTTTGGGATCTGCTTTCCCCCAAAGTAGAATTTTGGGATTTTGAAGTGTGAGTTTGAGATTGTGGGGTCTGTGCCCCATGTAACTTGGAGTTTTCAGATTTTGGGATCTGCTCCCATCTGGAAGTGGACTTGCATGATTTTGAAGTGTAATTTCAGGATTTTAGGATCCCTGCCCCCTGAAAAAGAGATTTTGGAATCTGCACCCGCTGCAAGAGGAGTTTCAGGCTTTCAGGATCTGAATGCCCTGAAAGAGGAATTTCGGATTTTGGAATGAAGCAGAGGTGATCTTGACTCTCAGGAGGAAGCATGGCAGGGGAATTGGAGTGACCTTCTTCCGCAGCAGGAGCTCTTCCAGGACGAAGTCAGCCACTGCATCCCAAATTTTCTTCCACTCTGGCAATTGAGGAAAACTCAGTCAGAGTGGGTCCCGACAGATTCTGGCATTCCTGGGGTCCAGGAGGTGCTGGTACCTTCAAGGGTGGTGGCTGAAGCAACCTCTGTCCTCCCCCAGAGCTCCACCCTGGTCCTCCTGGCAATGCGAGCTGGGGAGCTCATCCCGTACTCTCTCAGGATGTGGGATCAGGATGTGGGATCAGGATGTGGGATCAGGATGTAGAGTCTGGGATGTCTCACCACCAGACTAGCTCCCATTGCATCCCCCAAGGATGCTTGGTGACTCTGCTGGTGGCACTGTGACTTCACTGGGGCCTCTATGATGTTGTGGGGACAGGGGTGCGGGATACGGGGATGAGGCAGGGAGGAGGGACGGAATATGGATTGGGGGACATGGAATGGGAGACATGGAGGGTGTGGGACCAGTGGGATGGGACATGGGATGGGGGATATGGGGGATGTGGGATGGGGCATGTGAAATGGGGTTGGGAGATGTGGAGAAGGGGGGATGGAGGACATGAGAGATGGGATATGGAATGAGGGCTACAGGATGGGGACATGGTATGGGGAACATGGGAGATATGGAGGAATGGCAAGAGTGGGGGATATGGGGGATGGGGGACATGAAATGGGTGACATGGAGAGGGGACTTGGAGGATGTTGGATGGGAGGCACCGAATGGGGGACAAGGGAGACATGGGGGACACAGTCTCCAGGTGTTCAAAGACATTACAATAAACAGACATAATGACAAAGCAATTTTTATTATCAGGTCCTTACACCGGGTCAATGCCCAAATCTTGGGACAGGGATCACAGTTGCTTGGCTTCACTGCCATCCAGTTCTATACCAAAGCTGTGTTATTCCAGCAGAGAGCAGCAGGGTCACCAGGGGCTTCCTCAACTGGCGGCTGAAATCTTTTCACACATCTCGCAGCTCACCTGAGGACAGGGATCTAGTGATGGTCTCTGGCCCTGACTCTTCCTCATGTTGTGAGGGCCCTGCCTCCTCTTCCTCCCTCACTAAGGGATTGGTGCAGATTTGGTTTTGGATTTCTTCTGTGTAGCAGCCACTGCTCCTAGCAGGGGCTATTCCCCTGGTTCAGGAGTGCCCACGGTGCCTGTTGCTTTGCTTTCCTCCTGAGGGTGCTGTCCAGTGACCAGCAGTGTCCCACAAACAGTAGCCAGGTTGCATCATTTTGCACCTCTCTGAAGCTGTTGCAGCATTTTTAACAGGGTCCTGTAGCTGTTCAGGGGTGAACTTCCAAAACATTGGAGAAGAGGCGTCCTCCAAACACCAATCCGTTTGCTCCCACATTCCATGCCGCTCATGACTATCCAACCTCGGGGCAGATCTCTGAATGACTTTCCTAGAAATCTCTGACTCTGAGGAGAGCTGGCAGACTCGGCAACAAGAATAGGCTTTCCTTAACACCGAAAGGGAATTAAAACTTCTCAAAAGCTGTAGGAACAGGCCTGAAAAAGATCCCTGAGAGGAGCACAGATGGGAATATGCACAGGGTGAGCTTCCCTACCCACATGAGCAGACCAAACAACTGGACCTAATAGAGCAAAAGCTCAGATCAAATTTATTCCTGACCTGCTCCGGGCAGATTTGTTGTGCCCCACAATGACACCAGAAAGGTGCTGTCCCACATCCACACAGCTCCTTTCCAACCACATCCTGCTCTAACTTCCCATCAGCAGATGGGAAGTTTGTCTCTCAGTGTTCACATGTTGACTGTGAAGCCACTTCTGCTCCAGGAGCCTGGTTGGCCCCATACTTGGGACAAGATATTAATCACAAAAAAGCTCATTCCAGCAGAGGTAAGACAGGAGCAGAGGAAAGGGGAGAGCCAGGCCCAGGGGACATGGCTGGAATGGTGATGGTTGTGGGGGGTCACTGGCCTTGCAGCAGTCTGGCTGGCCCTGACAGGCATTCTGGCCAGGAGGCAGTGTTAAGGCCATCCAGCACATGAGAGACCCCACACAACAGGAATTCCGTTCTTGGGGAGCTGCAGGAGTGAGGCAAGAGGGAGAGGCCTCTCCTGGGCTCTGACTCTGGGAGCAGCTCTGTTACATAGCCCAACCAGCCCTGAGACACAGGGAAGCTGGCCAGGCTGTGATCTGTGATCTGTGGTGCCCAGTCCAGTATCAGACACTTGGACATCCCAGAGCACAGAGAGCTCCCTTGTCCCAGATAGTTCTTGGCACTGGAGGGTTTAGGAAAATGCCACAGGCTGTGGGGATCAGCCACAGGGAACTGCCAGGGATGGCACTTGCCATCATCTCTCTGCAAACCACCTTGATCCCCATCCTTTCCCTTCTTGGGGTCCTTTCTTAGACAGCCCATGGGAAATCTTGCAGATTCCCCAAATGCCCTTTGTGGGTTTCCATCATGAATCTGTCCTGACGCAGAACCCGCCTTGCTCAGCTGGCAAGGCCATGGTGGAGAGCTCTGCCATTGACCCCTTGGTGAGTCCTTGAAGAGGAGCTGTCAGAGCTTTCCTTGAATTAATTGTTAAATTTTTGTTGTTTAAATTGGAATGCCCCTAAAATACCATCTACTGCACCCTCCTTGCTGAGGTGTTTTGGTCTAGGGCAAATTTGGGAGGAAATTTTTGAATGGCATTTTTTTTTTTAACTGGTTTGGTAAAAAATATTTTTTTAGAGAGAAGTGGAAAAATCTATATATTTAACAGACAAAGTATTTTTTAGGTTGGAAATGAGCAATACTAAACAGCAAAACTTTTTGCTGTTTTGAGGAGATGGTAAATTTCGAAGGGGTTTTTTTGTTGGTTGCAGCTTGGCTTGCTAAGTTTGTTTGTATTTTTTTGGCATTGGGAAAAGGCCAGGCTTGGTGGGCTACAAGTGTGAGTTTCCGTGGTTTTTCTGGGATTTTAGTTTAGAGAAGGTTTGAATAATTTTAAGAAAAAGGGAAAAACAGCTCAGGGGACTTTTTATTTTAGCTAGTGAGAAAATTAATTAAAAAGCAAAAGAGACTTTCTTTTGTTGTTTATTGTAGACAACAGAGTTTGTCTGAAGAATATGGGGGAGTAAGTGCTGTTTTTGATAACAAACTCTGCATTTTTTATTTTTTTTTTTAATTTTTGGAACTAGTTTTAAAGTTGTAGACCTTAATACCAACAGAAGAGAACAGAAGATTTGAGGATGCAAGCATTATAAAGTTACCTTATGACATTTTACTTTTTATTTTTATGTTGTTAGTTTATAATTATATTTATTATATATTTTAATTTTATAAATACATACATTATATATATATATATATATACACACAGGATCTAGTTATATACAGATAATAACAGTGATATTTGACAGTGACATTTAATAGTAATATCTATATATGATTTTTACTTAATATTTAGATTTTTTGAGGTACATATTGTGCTGTTTTATTATTTTATATTATTTATTACATGCAACCTGGTTTGCGAGCAAAGACAATTTTATGAATGGGTTTGTTTGTATTTGAGGCAAAAATGATTTAAACTTTTTTTTTAATAAATTTTTGGGTTTGAGACCATATGGTGCAGTTAATTTGTCAGGCTTTTTTGTATTTATATTTGGATTACAATTTTGCATACTAGAGGGGCTTTATTTGTTTGATTTGCTTGATGGCAGTACAGTTTTATAGTTAAGGATAACTTGGGAAATACTGTTTATGGTTAAATTTATTTTTTGGTTTTGTGCTTATTAATAGGTGATGTTTTTGTCTTGATGACTGGAAGCATTATGGGTTTATTGGGCTAGGAATATTTTTTTTTGGTGTTATTTATTTAATTTTGATATTTTTATTTGTGCAGCATGATTTATTTGTTTGTTGTTTTTGTTAGTTTTTCTTAGTTTTATTTTTGGGGACATGGGCATTTATATGATGAATTTTTACAGGCAGGTTTTTTAACTGAGTGGCAATGTTTTTTATTTATTAGTAGTTTAGATTTTTTTTTATGTTGTCAGTGAGTCTTTAAATTTTTTCAGCTAATTTTACAGAGCATTGGCTATTATTTATGAATTGGTGTAAAGGTAGAGCTTTGGCTACTTTTTTCTTTTAGCAATGTTTAGGGCTAGCTGAACAGCTTTGAGTTGACTTTTTTTCGGTAGCTTGTGTAGCTTGTTGTGTGTGGCTTTATACAGTTTTTATTTTTGATTCATTTTTACAATGTGACAGGAGCTGTTGGTGAAAAGAGCATAACGTGTTTTATTTGTTGGCAGTTGGTTGTATGGTGAGGCTTTTTAGCATGTGTTGTTTGGTTTTGGTTTGGTTTTTTTTGTATTAGCAAAGTTTTTACATTTGGGTTAATTTGCAATTATTATTAAAATTTTAGGGTGATTTAATTTTTTAATACAGGCAGGTTGTGTGATGAGGGTAATTTATTTGTTTTATGTGGTGTTGGTGGCATGATGGGCAAAGGGAACTTTTGCTTTGAACATTTATTTTAGAAGTGGTAGTCAAAGTGCTAGGAGGAGTTGTGTTTTTGTGTTAATTATGAACACAATTATGAATTAGTTATGAATTATGTTATTACGTGTTAATAAGGAACACTTCTTTAAAAAGACTTTACAGATTTAAAGGGGAAGAAGGAAAGGCTGAAAAGCCTCATCCTTTGCTCTTTTTTAAAAAAATTGGGTGCAATTACTAATAAACCTCCAAACATGCTACAGGAACAGGGATACAGGGTAGGACGAAGAAACTATAAACTATACATACTTGGAACAAACTTTAGTAGCTTTATAAACACTTTATAAATCACTATCACTGAGCTCAGCATAACAGTTATTTAAATATATGTGTTTTTACTGAAAAGCTAGGTGCTAGGACACTACTGGAGCTATCTTCGGATAAGAAAATAAGTTTAGGGACCAGAAAGGTATTAAAACTTTAAAAAAACTTAGAGACTCAAGACATATGAAGACTTCTACTTGAAGACTTCTACTTTGAGGGACATTATGAATTCAAACAACATGGTTATTGATGGCTTTATCCCATTACAGAGTAAGTACAACCAAAATGCAATTAGAACAGGTTTTTTTCCAGTTTCTCGGGCCACGCGCTGGGCGCCAAAAAATATTTCTTTTGGTTTAGCAAAAATTTGGGAGGAAACTTCTGAATGGGATTCTTCCCCCAGCTGGTTCGGGGAAAAATATTTTTTCGGAGAGAAGTGGAAAAAAACTGTTTATTTAACAGACAAAACACTCCCCAGCACGGAAATTAACAATAATAAACAGCAAAATGTTTCACTGCTCTGAAGAGATGACAAATTCAGAAGAGTCCTTCCATAGATTGCAGCCCAGATCACTCAGTCTGTTCTCAGTCGCTCCAGAATTGGGAAATGCCACAGCCCAGGCCAGTCCTGGTGATCCACAGGTGCGAGCTTCTGGTGCTCCTCTGGGTTTTCAATCCTGAGCAGGTTTGAACAATTTTGAGAAAAAGGAAAAAAAATAGTCCAGGGGACTCCTTTGCCTCAGCTAGCCAGAAAACTAAGTAAAAAGCAAAAGAGAGCTCTCTTGTGCACTGCAGAAGAGCAAATGCCATTTCTGATAACAAACTCGGCATTCCCCCCCCCCCCCACTTTTAGTCTTGGAACCAGTTTTAAAGTTGCAGAACTCAATATTTAACACTAACAGAACAGAATAGATGATTTGGCCTTGGCCCTTTGCATTCCTAAAACATCCAGGTTTGCTCAGCACCAGAGAAACCTTTCCCTTGTTTGTCCCCTCCTGTCAACAGTGCCACCAGGGTTCTGCTCTAACTGGAACCTGGGGACACTTTCTCAGTTATTTTTCACAGTGGGACCCATTAGAACTTGAATAAACTTTTGAGATTGATTGTAACTTTGAATTATTGAGAGGTTTCTTCAACTCTGTTTCACAGATTGATGTTCAGGGACTCAGCAACCAACCTGCAGGAGAAGTCCTTGTGCTGTGCCTGTGCTGCTGAGCTGGCTGGGATCCTGGCACAGAGGCAGCTCCTGGCAAGTGCAGCAGTGCAGAGAGAGCTCTGCCCAGGAGCAGCTTCTGTGCACAACCCAGCAGGGCTGGAGCACTGCCTGCAGCCACCCTGGGCACAGAGCTTCAGTCTGTCAGGGCTGGGAAGATGCTCAGAAGTGACTGGGGCAGAAACACTCCCAGCCCTTGACACAGGAAGCCTCTGGCTGCAGGACAAGGCAGCTGCAGCTCCTGGAGTGATCTCCTAAAGCTGGAACATCCCAATACCTACAGACTCTGTGAGTACATTCTCTTACTATCTCGAGTGTGAAGCACGACAACACGCTCAGAGCTTCAGCTGAGTCCAGGGGTATTTCCAAGACAATCATTTCTTATAAAATGAAATTTCCTGAATCTTTGTTTACCATTTCCTACCCTTGGGGAATGGGGGAGGTCTCGGTTTGAGACAAGTTCAGGAGGAAACATTCTGAGAAATGATACACAAATTCTTCATTTTCTAAATTCTGGAGGCACTGAACTCCAACTTTGAGTGCTCTGCAGGAGTTTCCTAAGGTGCTTTCAGCCACTCCTCTGCACTAGGACAGCACCAGCATGCCCTTTGCTGGACCCATCAGGCTCAGTCTGACCTGTCCTTTCTCCCCCATCTGCAAACAGAAACTGCCCCAGCCAGTGCCCTGCAAACAGGCAGGATTCTGTAGGGCCAAGGAGAGTGCACAAAGATTTGGGGGCTGTGAGCACTGGCAGGGAGACATCAGGCAGGGAAACACCTGCAGGATGAACATCTCCAGGAAGCAGAGAGAAGATCAGGCTATGAGAGAAAACAAAACCCTGTGGCAGGGAGAGTCTAGAGATCTCCATAGGATCCCCTGCAGTGCAGCCCCTCCTCTGAACAAGCCCCCTCCCTCCTGTCCCCCAGCCAAGCCTCTGCTCTCAGGGCTGAGGGTCCAAGGCATGAAGCCCCTTCTGTGCAGGCAGAGAGGCAGCAGAACCATGGGGCAGCTCTGCAGCCCCAGGCCCAGTTCCCTCTGCAGAGCACAGGGCTGGGAGCAGCTGCCTGGCACTGGTGGCTCTGGGAGGGGGCACGGCTGGCTCAGGGTGACTCTGTCCCCAGTGCCTGGCTGTGGGCAATGCTGTCAGTGCAGCCAGGGAAGGAACTCCAACTCCTTTACTCCAATGCCATCACTGGGACCCTTGGAAGTCTCCCTGTGATTTCCTCCCAAGCTTTGAGCTTCCCTCCTGGATGCCAACCTGTCCTGTAGCACCTTTGGGTTATCTGAAAGCCCCAGTACTGATGCTCTACCCAGCACCATTACTGCTCCCACTCCTCCAGCAGTACCTTGATCCTGGCCCAGCTGTGGAAGCGTTCCCATCGCTGTTGGGAACGATCCTGTCCCACTCTATCTCCTGATCCTAGATTTCATGCCCCTTCATCCAGCTGATCCCAATGGTGCTGGGGTAGAATCTGTATCCCCAGCAGGGCAATGTAAGAATCTCATGTTTCACTTTTCTGAACACATGAATACTGGGGACCTGTGGGAATTGGATAATGGTGAGATCCATCCATGGATGTCCTATGGGAATGAGATGGGGGTGAGATCCATCCATGGAATTCTCATTGGACTGGAAAGATGATGAGATACTCTCATGAAATCCCCTTGGAATGGTGTGATCCATAGACAGTCCAACAGAGTCCCAGGGATCTCAAGCCCACCTCTATGAAGCCCCACACATCCCAGCCCAGCCCAGCCCCATGGATCCCATTTCACCTGACAGACCCTGTGCCATGGGACCCCCTGGCTCCCCCACCCAGCCCCACCCTGGTTGCTCCCGCCCCACAGCATCTCCAGGTTCCCAGCAGCCATGCATCAGTTCACCTTGTTGATCCAGGTCATGCTATCCCAGTTTCTTGGCTCGGCCCCAGCAGCCATTCCTGGCATCTGTGGCTGCATCTCTCCCTGCCTGCTGTCACAGTGCTCGAAGGGGTCCCATCCAGATCCCTGTGGACACACTGGGGGACCCCTGGGATGGGCTCCAACGGCAGCACTCCCAGATACTGCAGGAGTGGAGAACTGGGGGGACACAGACGTGTTTGGGAAGCTTGGGGGGACCCAAAGTGAGAGGCTGATGGGCCATGGGGAGCTCACAGGGAAAGTAAAGTGGGAATTGGGAGAGCTGGGAAAGCCAGGAAGAAGGTTTGGGGATCCCAGGGTCAAGAAAAGGAGAGTTGTGGGGAAACCCAAGATGGGCAAGAAGGAAGGTCCTGGGAGTCCTTACTGTTGAGGAATGGAGGGGGCAGGGAAAGTAGGAATGGAGGTCCAGGGACTCCCAGGTCCAAAGAAAAGGAGGAGGGGGCCACAAGGTGGGGAGACCCGGACGGTCAGCAGTGGGGATTCTGGGGCTCCCCAGTGTTGAAGAACGGGGTGCTGGGGGTTGCGAAAGGTGGAAATGGGGACCCAGGGACTCCCGGGGTCAAGGAAAAATGGAGAAGGCTGGGAGAGGCAGGATGTCTGGGACAAGAGTGGGCAGGAAAATGGGCTGTGGGGGAAATTCCACTGCCGGATACGCGGCCATGTGCGGGGGAGTCCCAGTGCTGGGAAAGAAGCTGCAGCGGGTCTGCAGTGCCCAGGACTGGGGGTTCACGGAGATCCAGGTGCCCAGGAATGGAGCTGAGGGGAATTCCGGTGCAGGGAATGGCGGTTCAGGATACCGGGCCGGGAGTCCCGCGCCCCTCCCGCTGCCCCCGTAGCGCTGAGAGCGGCCCCCGCCGCAGCCATGGCGGCGCTCGGCGGCCCCGCCCCCCGCTAGCCCCGCCCATCACTGGGCCCGCCCCCGACTCGACCCCGCCTCCCGACTCGGCCCCGCTCCCGCCCGTCTTTGCCTTTAGCCCCGGCCCCGCCTCCAGCCCCGCCTCCGCCTCCAGCCCCGCCCCCGCCTCCAGCCCCGCCCCCACCTCCAGCCGCGGCCCCGCCTCCTCCCAGCCCCGCCCCCGCCTCCGCCCGGTCCCGCCCCCGGTCCCGGCCCCGCAATTGGCGCCGCTCGCCCCTGCCCACCAATGGCAGCCCGCGCTGCCCGTGACATCACCGGAAGCGGACCTGCCCGCGGGAGCACTGCGGGAGAGAATTCCCGCGGATTCACCTGGATCCCCTCCCGGACCCCCTGAACCACTCTGCAGGCCGAGCAAGGAGTGCAGAGCTGGGGCAACCCAGAAACTGGCGGGGCCTGGTGGCGCCAGGCTGAAGGAAACGGAGCCGCCAGAGCCGGGAGAGGCGGGAAGGGTCCAAGCTTCAAGGGAAAGGGAGTGCAGGGAGTGGGAGGGGGGGTCATGGGGGGTCCAGGGTGTCCCTGTGCCCAGGAGGGAGGAGTCCAGGTGTCTCTGGTGTTGAAGAAAGCGGGGCATGGGAGCTGGGAAAGGCAGGAATGGGGGTACAGAGGGTCCTAGGGTCAAGGAAAAGGGCTCTTAGGTCTGGGAGAGGAGGGATGGCTGGAAAGGGGGTGCAGGGGGTATTGGTGCACTATAAGGGGTGAAGAGGTGTCCCGGAGCCGGGGATGGGGACTTAGGAGGATCCCGGTGCTGGCTGTGGGGATGCAGTGGGGTCTCGCTGCACAGGGATGGGGTCCGGGTGCTCCTGGTGGCCGGATAAGGGGCTCCCAGTGGCCAGGAATGGGGGTTCCGGGTGGTTCCCGTATCTGGGAATTGGAGTTCGAGGGCGTTCTTTTCCTGGGAATGGAGATTCAGGCGGTTCCAGTGCTCAGGAATGGGGGTTCAGCGAGTCCCAGTGGCAGAGAGGGGATGCAGGGGGGTCCCATATACAGCAGTGCAGGTTCAGGGCTGTTGGATAACGGGGTGCAGGGGGGTCCCAGTGGCCATGAAGGGGGGTTCCTGGCGATTCCCCTGCCCAGGAATGGGGGTTCAGGGGGTCCTGCTGCTTGGGTCCCACTCATCCCTCATCACCCCTCCGGGGGTCCCCCAAGAGCCCCGGGATTGCCAGGAGAATCCCCAGAGCCAGCACTGCTCCACTGGTGCTGAAAGTGGCCAGAAAATCAATTCCCTGAGACAATTTGTGCCATTAGAAACTAGGAATTCTTTATCTGCACAGGACACTCATTCTGTGTGTGAGCTGACACTTTACAACAAGGTATTTATCCATCATAAAAATACATATTCATTACAATGTGCTCCTACTCTTAACTCATAAACATCACCTTCCTAGAACTCATTTGCATGCATCTGCTTCTTATGGTTCTGGAAGGTCTTCTCAAGGGGCCTCTGGTGGCTGAACTCACTGAATGCTTTGAGATTAAAGGTGACATTTCCTTGAACATCTTGTCTGGGCTTGTCCTGTTGCTTCTTGTTACAGAAGCTAACTTGCCAGAAAACCCACTGTAGTTCTCTTTATCTGTTTCTCCACTGTTTCCAGCCATGTTTATCATCCTGTGTGCACGCCTTTACATCCTTTTATCTATTTTGTCAGTTCGTTTTTAAGCTCCATCAAGCAGCTTCGGGGGAACTGAAAATTACTATTCTCTACGTCAATAATCATGTCCTTCCTTCTCTTGAGACTGTGTCTCTTTTTAGACAAGTCTCAATACTCTGTTTTCCAGCACAAAGTGTCCCAAGAACTCTAACATGGAATCATAGCACACCAAGGGCACTCAGTGCAATGACTACAGTGACTGCCACAAATGCATTTCACAGCAGCCTCCAGTTTGGCACCCATGAAGCCAATCCTACCAAGAATTTTCTTCATTCTGCCACTCTTCTACTACTCTTTCTATCTTGGTTATTCCTGATTGTTGGACTTCAAACCCATTTCTGACAGAAGTGCAATGTTACTGTCCTATAACGGCACAGGTTCCTCCCAGGCCAGCAAGCAGATAATCCAAAACCATGCAATCGTGTAGAACCCTGTTTCTGTTTGTTGGAGCTCACAGGATGTGCTATTGCATATTTTAATAGCATCATTAGCTACTTCTAATAAACGATTTAGCTGTAGGACAAGGCAGTGCACATGGGGCACAGGGTGAAACAGAATCTTTGGCTTTCTGAAATCAAAGGCCACTCTTAGGGTGGAAAATGTGGTCTTGGCCCCAAGTCTTCCTTGTGGTTGCTGCCATAGTATCCTCAGGGACGTATCAGCAGTGCCTGGAAACAGCACCCAAACCATCCTTTAGGAAGCCATTTACAGGCATTGTCTCCACACACCCAGCAGCTCCCATTCCCAGTACCAAAGGTCTGATTTCCCATTTCCCACTGTGGGCTGCTGATGGATCCCGGGCTCTTTCCTGTGCTCCTGTTGTGTCCCAGGTGCCTTTGAGTTTCACAGAGTTTCAAGGCGTTTCACAGCACCTGGGAGTGCTGTAACACTGACCCTGAGCAGCTCCAGCACCCCGAGTTCTACTGACATTGGGACTGAGGGTAAAGCACAGAAATCCTTTCATGTTGTGGCCTCTAACTCTAACAGGGTTTGGTTTCTCCTGAAGGGAAATCTTAGGGAATCCTATAAAACTGATAATTGCAGTCCTTTGTTCCACAGCACAGTTTTCTGTAACTGCCCCTGCACTGGCTCCATTGCGAGTCAGAGCCCATTGACAGAGCTCTGGCCATCCCACAGGGTGGACCCTCCAAGGGAATCCCATTCCTCCCAGTGTTACTTGAGAACACATCCAGCAACTGTATATTGAGTATTTTGGCTGCTTTGAGCTTTAAATTTTCATGACTAATCCCTTGGTGAAACTCTAGAGATGTCTTTGGCAAACAAAGATTCTGGTTGACGCTCAAGTTACACCTTACAGAGAAAAGTAGTACTTTGGTGACAAGGTTATTAATTCTTTTTCCTCAATCTCATTTGGGTTAGGAACAGTAATTCTGTTGCCCACAGAGCTGACACCTGTTTAATTTCAGAATAATGTCCCCAAGGTCCTTTGATGTTCAGCTTTCCTGTGCTGTCTGTGGGTGACAAGGCTTGGAGAGGTGCCTGGTCCCTGTCCCTGAGGGCACCCAGGCTCCTGGATGGAATTCCTGTGCTGCTGTGTCCAGTCCCATCAGTCCTGATGACAGCAACTGCCCATTGTGAATCCTGCAGTGTTTTAGCCAGAGATACGAGGAGCTACTAATGTCTGCTCCACCTTTAACATGAACATCCCTTGGCATGTGTGGAGTTCAACAGGGCTGGCTGTAAAGCAGCTTATAGAGGCTTAATTTTTCTGCACCCCTGGGTTGGATCCAAATCCTCAACAAAGATATTGGGGGTTCTTGCACCCTCGCCAATGAGGGTTCTTAATAGATTTTACTGAGTTGCAGCTCAGTTGAGCAACTCATCCTTTCTTCCTTTTCCCTGGCTTGTGACTGGTATGGAGTGTGTAAATCCCAGTGAATTCCCAAGGCCTTGCTAACTTGTCCCACTATTCTTACCCTAAAATTAAACCCTGTCTGATGACATTCCTAGAGGAACTCCACCTCATAGAATTACTTGATTTATCAGTATTTTCACTAATCCTTTTCCATGTTGGTACAATAGGGAAATGCTTCAGGCCACTGGAAAAGGTATCCACTCAAACTAAAAGATATTTATAACTCTCTTTATGTGGAATTTTTGTAAAGTCAATTTGCCATAGTCTCCAGGGCAGTTAGATTTGATAGCCCTTATCACCACTTTATTTCCAGTATTTGGGTTATTTATTTTATGTGTGCCACACTTTTGCATCTTTGAATATACAATTTTGGCCATTTTGGAGCTAATTACTGTCTTTCTTCAGTGTTTCAACAATTTTTCTGCATTCCAAAGTGTAAATTAATGTTTCTCTCACAATTGCCTCAGGAACTATTACTTGTGGGGAGGACTGCCCATCCACCAGGGTGAAATCTAGAATTTACTGCTTCAGTTAACTGAGTCTCTTGCACCATATTCTGGCTGCCTGCCAGGTAGACTAACTTCTCATTGTGGAACCAAAACGTGGATGCCTCTTTAGACAGTCTGTCAGCCAAGTAGTTTCTGTATTTTGGCCCTATTTAACTTGTCTGATGTGTTCCATGGTGCAGAGTTGCAACTTCAGCTGGTTTTTGTACTGCTTCCAGCAAGTGTTCTATTTGTGTCCCATGTTTGATTGACAGTACCTTGTGCTGAACAACAAACAACAACAAACCTCTCACTCCGCAGATTTTCCCCAGCAAGAAGTACAACCAAAAGTGTACTTAGAATCCACCCAGATCTATCTTCTTTCTTTTTCTCTCTTCCTCTCCTTCCTTCTTCCTTCCTTCCTTGCCTGTCCTTCACTTTCCTTCCTATCCTTCCTTCCTTCCTTCCTTCCTTCCTTTCCTATCCTTCCCTTCCTTACTGCTTCCTCCTTCCTTCCCTTCCTTCCTTCCTCGCTTCCTTCCTTCCTTCATTCCTTCATCTTCCTCTTCCTCTTCCTTCCTTCCTTCCTTCCTTCCTTCCTTCCTTCCTTCCTCCTTCCTTCCTTCCTTCCTTCCTTCCTTCCTTCCTTCCTTCCGTCCTTCCGTCCTTCCTTCCCTCCTTCCTCCTTTCCCTCCTTCCCTCCTTCCCTCCTTCCCTCCTTCCCTCCTTCCCTCCTTCCCTCCTTCCCTCCTTCCCTCCTTCCCTCCTCCCCTCCTCCCCTCCTCCCTCCTCCCCTCCTCCCCTCCTCCCCTCCTCCCCTCCTCCCCTCCTCCCCTCCTCCCCCCCTCCCCTCCTCCCCTCCTCCCTCCTCCCCTCCTCCCCTCCTCCCCTCCTCCCTTCCTCCCTTCCTTCCTTCCTTTTCTAATGCCTGTGCTACAGCAAGTGTTTTCGCCTTCTGTGCTGAAACCTTATGAGAGAGCCTTAGATGGGCAGTTTTTAAAAGTCCATACCAAGGCTGGACTAATAATTCAGAATTAACAATCCACCAGTTGGCAATTCTGAGAAAGACAAGCAACTCTTACAGTTTGTGGCTGGTACTCGAATGTGCTTTGACCTCAGAGAATTTCAAAACTCAGGAAGGTCACACAGTCTTCTTCACCACTTGGGCCTTCATCCTTGATTCCCTGTGATTGCTTAATGCTGAAATGTTTAACAATTCAACAGTCACGTCTCAGCACTGTACCTAGAAAATTTGTTAATGACAGGTAATAAGCCTTTTCAGCTTTACAGTTTTAATGGATATTGGTTTTGTTTTACCATTCCTGTGTCTGATTTTAGTTTGATTCTTAGAGGTTCCTCTCTTTTTGATTTTCCAGGAATCCCACTGACCCACACAATGGGGATTACTGCATCTTTAATTTTCTTTGAGATCGGTTCAGATTGGGAAGTCAGTTCCTGTAACATAAAAAATCTAAGCTTTCACAAATTTAGGCTCAGGGATTTTAATGTGAATATCCCCTTCTCAGTACTTGATTGCATTCAATTTTTCCAGTAAATTTCCTCCTAAAAATGGTTTTGTAGAGTTAGGCAAATATAAAAAATAATGGGCTCTCTGTACTTTTCCCAGTTTGAATGTCATTGGATTGAAAAAGGGGCACATTTCACAAATCCCAATGGCAGTGACAGTTGTGATGGAATCATCACTTACTTCCCTTGCAGGGTGTTTAACATCAAATAACCAGCTCCTGTGTCTATAAAAAATTCCAGTTTTCCATTTCCCAGCATGGCTGTTACCACAGGCTCTGCTGGGGATGAAACCTCTGGTCCCCTTCACAGGTACCCAGCCATTGCCATGAGGGGGTTTGGAGGACTTCTGGTTTTAGGTGAGGACACTCCTGCTTCATTTTTATCACCATTGATTTGTTCCCAGTCTTCCTAATGAAGGTTGAGGAACTGAACTCCTTCCTCTGCCATGAGAATCCCCCCACTCCCTGGGGGCAGCAGTCCTTTGCTGATTTCTCCTGTAACTGCTGTTATCTTCTGTGTAGTCACCTCGTGCTGTTTCCTGCATTTCCTGTAATTTTATTCAAATACCATCGGGGACTATACAATGAAAATAGGAGTCAGGCAACTTTTACCTTTCCCCTGAACCTTATCTTTACTGCTTTTTTGTCTATGCCTGCAGCCAGCCTTCTTAGCCCTCTATGCATTGGACTTTACAAATGCATTCAAACCTTCTTTCTTATGACAATCCAAATACTTAGAGCAGACATGTCCCATGCTACACATAGAACACCAACATTTAATAGTTTTGTCATAATCTTCCTTCTCTAAAGCCTAAACAAAAGTGTCCAAAGATGTTAAATTAGTACCACAACCCTTTTGTTGTTCAGGGTGATTTCTCAAAGTTAAAAACATTTCTGTGTACATCACTTCATCTCATTTTGTTCTTGATGCAAGAATAACATCACTTGTAACAGAATGTTACAGTGCCACCACCCATTGCTCATTGTCACCTTCCCCAGCCCATTCCATCACTCCATGTTTCCAGAGGCTGGTCCATCACAGGGGACGTCATAAATCCATTCAGTGCCTGCTCCTTGGCCAAGTGTCTCTAAGTTTGTTTCGGAAGTGCCTCCCATTATGTGTCTCCATTCTTCCTGCAGTGCTGTGTCCCCAGAACTTGTTTTCAAAGCCCAGGACAGCGTTCCAGGCAGTGACATGGGACACAGGGTATGTTTGCAGTCATCTAGGAGTTGTTTTCACCACCACAGGCTCACAGCCCTTGCTGTGGTGGGTTTGGGGCACTGTGATGTGTCAGTCTGCCAGGCCTCCCCGTAGTTGTATTCCAGTCCTTGTGAGCAAGACCCTCCCTCAATAGGTTTTTTATTTTGGAGGTCAAAAACTCTTTAATTTGATATTTCTGAGCCCAAGTCCTCCCTAAATGAGTGTTTCTAATCTCCCTACATTGATGTTTCAGACACCAAAATATCTTCAAATGTGGTTTGCTTAGCTCCAAATCTCTCTAAATTGCTGTTTCTGAGTTCAAAATGCCCCTAAATTGCTTTCTATGAGACTCAGAGCTCCTTTTTTTCTACAGCCAAAACCCTTTAAAAATCAGTGTTCTGGAGCCACAAAGCTCCCCAAAATGATCTTTTTCAGCTCCAAAGCTCCTCACATCACTATCACAGCACCCAAGCTAATGAAGTAGAGGCTTTCTAAGCTGGGAAGTTCCCAAAATCAGTGTTCCAGAGCCCTGATATCCCTAACTCAAGCCAGGTGTCTGAGAGGAATGTCACATTTGTGTTTACAAATGAGCTGTAGATCTGTTGGTAGGTAAAGTTAGCACCCAGACATTAAAGAAACATGAATGGAAAAAGATATTTGCCTTTACAAACAAACTGTAGGTTCGCTGATAAATGAAATTGGATATTGGAAGATGAAAGAATCAACGGGGAAAATCTATGAGTTCTGTAAGAATTAAAAATTAAAATAAAATGTTATACATTAACCAGGAATCTCATGTGTCAGGTGTTCCAGGAAGTCTGTGCCTCTCAAGTATCTCAGCCAATGGGGAGAGGGAAAAGTGGCCGGGAGATTGGGATAAAAAGGGAGGCTGCGTCTTCCAAAATGTGGAGAGATCCCAGGGGAATGCCCTATGGTCTCTCCCTTTATTAAAATAAAGCAAAACGGACTCCTCTGTCTCTTTTTTTGGACATCAGCCTCTGGTGTTAGTGGATTAATTTTCCTGTGGTGCCCTATTTGTCATCAGAGCGTGGAGTTCACTCCCAGTGCTCCCAGTCCCCTCCCAGTGCATTCCCTGGGATGCCTCCAGGAGCAGGGAGCAGCTGCTGGCTGTGCTCATTCCCCCACCCAGCCCGAGGATCTGCTCCCTGCTCAGAGCATTTTCACTTTCGGTGTTCCATGCATTTGCAGGAAATCAGTGTAAAACCAAGAAAGGAAGTGCTGGAGGGAGGAGCCCGTGGGGGTGGGAATGGGAGCAGGCAGGATGAGATATAACCGGGATGAGCCCCTGGTGGCCTGACCCTGCTACTCACACCCCCAGCGTGGAGCTGCTCCTTCCCAGCCTTGTCCAGGTAGGCACCAGACCCTTGCTCCTGTGTTTCCCCATGGGTTTGCTATTTCTGCTCCAGAAAGTGACGTTTCTGAACCCAAAAGCTCCCTAGATTGCTGGTTTGTATCTCCAATGCGCTCTAAATGGGGACTACAGAGCCCAACATCTGCTTAAATTGGGTTTTTTAGAGCCCAAAAGCTCTTTAAATTGCTCTTTCTGATCTGAAAATATCCCCAAGTCACTCTCCCTGATTCCCAAAACTCCTGACATTATTTTTTCTCAGCCTTGAACTCCCAAATCAGGGTTTCTCAGGCCTGTGTGTCCCTAAATCAGTGCTTAAGAGCCCCAGCCCTCCCTAAATCAGTATTACTGAACCCAAATGGTCTTTCCGGTCCCAAAAATTCTCAGCTGGGTTTTTCTGAGCCCCAGTGCTCCTGAAACTTCTGCATTCTCAAATTGAAGTTCCCCAGATGGCTGTTTTTGAGGCCAAAAGGGCCTTGAAGTGGAATTGCTGAGCCCCAAAGTATCCTAAATTGCTGCTTTTGAGCCCAAAGTCTCTGGACATTGATTTTTCTGAGCCCCAAAGCTCATTAAATTGGTGTTTTTGAGCCCTGAAGCTCCCCAAGTTGCTTTTCCTGACCCCCAAGGATTCCTGACATCCCTTTTTGAGTACTGCAGTTCCTTAAGCGTGTTTCTGGGGCCAAGAGCTCTCTAAACTGGAATTTTGCCCGAAAAGCTGCCTAGATGGGACTTCCTGAGGCCAAACATTCCCCAAATCAGTGGTTTTGAGCCACATGCTCTCTAGATTGGTGTTTTTCCACCCCAATTCTGCCTAAAGCAGAATTGTTCAGAGCCCCCACATCTTTGTACATCAGTGTTTTGGACCCCAAAGCTCCCTAAATGGCTGTTTCTGAGTTCCAAAGCTCCCAAACTTGCAGGTTCTTAGCCCAAATGCTCCTGAATGGGAGTTTGTGAGCCCTGGGAACCCAAAATTGCTTATTTTGAGCTCAGAAGCTGCCTACATAATTTTCTTTTCTGAGCCAAAAATATCCCTAATTTATTTGGAAGGCTGTGACTGAGTGCTGGTGGAATGCGGTGGGAGGGGAGAAGCTCCAGAGGGAGGATTAGGATGGGAGATGTGAAGAGCAGCTGGGATGCTTGGAGATCCTCAAAGGTTAAGCTGACTTGTGTGAGTGAGCAGTGGAGGGGTCAAAAAGCAGGGACACCGTCTCTTGGCAGTTTAGAAACTCCTTGGGAGTTTCAGGGAGGGCTGGCAGAAGAGCTCTGGGGGCAACCTGGAGGGGTGTCCAGGCCAGTGAGCAGGTTCCCATGATGAATGGCAACTGCCCTGGCATTCAGGGCCAGGCAAGGCAAAGGGTTCCAACAGCGTGGGGGATCTTGGAATGATGGCTCAGCAGAGCTGCCTGGTAGGGGAATAGGGAGATGCTCATGGGGACCTGGTCCTGGCCCACAGGGAAGATCTGGTCAGGAATCTGCTCATCAGTGCCAGCCTGGGCTGCCACAACCAGGAAATAGTGGGGTTCCGGGCACCAAGGGGCAGGGACTAGGGCCAGCAGCAACGCCCAGAGCTGGGGCTCCAGAAGAGAAGACTTCAATGCACTCAGGGTGCTGAACCAGGTGGCGGCAGGAGCAGCAGCTCTGAATGGTGAAGGAACCCAGAAAATCTGACAGACCCTGCGGGTCAGCCTCTCCCAAGGGCAGGAATGGCCTTTCTGAGAAGCCACGAGTAAAGCACCCATCTGCTGAGGCTCTTGGCTGAGCTGGCCAAGCTCCAGGGTGAAAAGGCAGCACAGGGAAGATGAGCGTGTGAGCCAGCAGCAAAGCAAGCCAACAGCACCCTGTGCTCTGTGAGAGGAGCACAGACAAGGGAAGGGTTTGACCCCCTGCCCAGCACATTTACACCACACCTGCCCAGCAACAGGGTGGCTGTGCCAATCAGGAACCACTGCACTGGTGGGTCGCTGGGGTGGGAATCCCCCAGCTGTCCTTCACATGGTCCTGGTTTGAGGACAGGTGTCTGCCGATAAAGGCAGAAGTTTTCCTTTGAAATAGAGACTTTAGTTCCACTCCCCCCCAAGTATTACAATTGTTTGAATCAAGGACTCTGAGGCAGAGATAAGGGAGTAGGAATAACAGCTCTTTTACTAATATATCTAACTATACAAGCAGAAAACAATAGCAGTTGTTAAAATTACCAACAAAACAGAATAGATAACTCAGTTCCAGTCCCTTCTTTAGCTGCAGGCACCCTCTCTCTGTGCTCGGTCCTGGTGCTGCAGACAGAGCAAAGCCCGGCAGCTGCAGAGAGCAGGCAGGAGCGCAGGCGGGAGGGGGCAGCAGCGCCGGTCTCGGGTGGGAACGGGCCGGAGCGGGCAGGTCCTCGCTCACCGTTTGTGTTCGGGTGATCAGCTGTGTCTGCAGAGGCAGGAGGCTGGAACGGGGCAGATGCAGGGCAAGTGATCACAGAGGGTCTGGCTCTGCTGTGTTCCACAGCAGGGGCTGCAGATGGGGCATCCTGCTCCGAGCTCCCCAGAAACACGAGTCCCTTCCCAAAGCATGAGAGGGCCCTCCTGAAGCCGCTGCCACTGACCCCTTTGCCTGGAGTCATCAAAGATCCTGGGTGTAACCCGGCCAGCTCCATTGGCATGATAATGGGAAAATTTTTTTCAATTGACACAGTAATAGAAAAGCAGTCAACCCCCAACATTATCCACCTGGAATTCTTTCCATGCCAACATGCTACAGCAAATTAAAACTTTTAAATCATATACATACATGCAGTTACAGGCACAGTATCATAGATAGTTCACCCTAGAACAAGGTCCCCTTGGGGTATGAATCGGGTCTCTCCATCCAAGTGCAACTTGGTCCTTGAACGAAAACCACCCCACGAACAGGATTGTCTTTGCTGGAAGCAGAGTTCACCCAAACAGTTTTTCCTAACATGCCTCTCAGGTGTACCACTGGAACCTTATCTCCATCTGGTGTTCCCAAGGGCTGAGACTGGGGAGGGTCTGCTCAGTTAGTGGAACTTCAGGTATTCACTAACCATGTGGCCTTTGGCAGATTAATCTCCCAGTTCTTGAAAGTCCCCCCATCAAGTGCCTTTAAGGTGGTTTTAAGTAGACCATTGCACCGTTCGACTTTCCCAGCCGCTGGTGCATGGTAGGGAACATGGTAACACCCACTCGATGCCATGTTCTCTAGCCCAGGTGTTTATAAGGCTATTTTTGAAATGAGTCCTGCTGTCTGACTCAATTCTCTCAGGGGTGCCATGCCTCCAGAAGACTTGCTTTTCCAGGCCCAGGATGGTGTTCCGAGCAGTGGCGTGGGGCACAGCGTAGGTCTCCAACCATCCGGTGGTGGCTTCCACCATGGTCAGCACGTAGCGCTTGCCCTGGCGGGTTTGATGCAGTGTGATATAGTCAATCTACCAGGCCTCTCCATACTTATATTTGGACCATCGCCCCCAATACCAGAGGGGCTTCACCTGCTAGGCTTGTTTGATGACAGCACACATCTCACAGTCATGGATAACCTGAGAGATGCTGTCCACGGTTAGATCCACCCCTCGGTCTCGTGCCCACTTATAGGTGGCATCTCTGCCCTGATGACCTGTGGCATCGTGGGCCCATCGAGCTAGGAACAATTCTCCCTTGTGTTCCCAATCTAAGTCTATCTTTGAGACCTCTATCTGTGCAGCCTGATCTACCTGCTCATTGTACCTGTGTTCTTCATTAGCCCGACTCTTGGGAACATGGGCATCCACATGACGGACTTTCACGGGGAGCTTCTCTACCCAAGTGGCAATGTCTTTCCACTCATCAGCAGCCCAGATTGGTTTTCCTCTACATTGCCAGTCAGCCTTTTTCCACCTCTCCAGCCACCCTCACCGAGCATTGGCTACCATCCACGAATCAGTGTAAAGGTAGAGCTTTGGCTATTTCTCTCTCTCAGCAATGTCCAAGGCCGGCTGAACAGCTTTGAGTTCAGCAAGTTGACTCGATCCACCTTCTCCTTCGGTAGCTTGTGCAACCTGTCGTGTGGGGCTCCATATGGCAGCTTTCCACTTCTGGTTCATCCCCACAATGTGGCAGCAACCGTCGGTGAAAAGGGCGTAGCGTGTTTCATCTGCTGGCAGCTGGTTGTACGGTGGAGCTTCTTTAGCCCGGGTCACTTGCTTCTGCTCCACTTCATCAGCGAGACCAAAATCTTCACCTTCTGGCCAGTTTGTAATTATCTCCAAAATCCCAGGGAAATTTGGGTTGCCAATACGGGCGCACTGTGTGATGAGGGCAATCCAGTTGCTCCATGTGGTGTTGGTGGCGTAGTGAGAAGAGGGAACCTTTCTTTTGAACATCCACCCCAGCAGTGGCAATCGGGGTGCCAGGAGAAGCTGTGCTTCCATGCCAATCACCAGCTTGAACTCCCTCACAGGCAACAGGATTTCCTTCTCTGTGGGAGTGTAATTGGTTTCAGACCCTTTGTAACTTCTACTCCAGAATCCCAGGGGTCGGCCTCAGGTCTCACCAGGCACCTTCTGCCATAGGCTCAGTGGTGACCTGGCACCGTCCATCTTGCCATTTCACTCCCAGGAACTGGATCTCTCGGGCAGGTCCTTTGACTTTGTTCTTTTTCAGGGCAAAACCGGCTCCCAGCAAAATCTGGATGATCTTCTCTACTTTTTCAAATACCTCCATTGCCGTGTTCCCCCACACAATGATGTCATCGATGTACTGCAAATGTTCTGGAGCCTCACCCTTCTCCAGTGCAGCCTGGATCAGTCCGTGGCAGATGGTGGGGCTGTTTCCACCCCTGGGCCAGTCGGTTCCAGGTGTACTGCACGCCTCTCCAGGTGAAAGCAAACTGAGACCTGCACTCTGCTGCCAAAGGAATGGAGAAGAATGCATTTGCAATGTCAATGGTGGCATACCACCTTGCTGCCTTGGACTCCAGCTCGTACTGGAGTTCCAGCATGTCCGGCACGGCAGCGCTCAGCGGTGGAGTCACTTCATTCAATGCCCGATAGTCCACAGTCAGTCTCCATTCCCCATCAGATTTCCGCACAGGCCAAATAGGACTGTTGAAGGGTGAGTGGCTCTTGCTGATCACCCCTTGGCTCTCCAGCTCATGGATCATTTTGTGGATGGGGATCACAGCATCTCGATTTGTCCAGTTCTGCCAGCGGTGCACTGTCATGGTGGCAATTGGCACCTGTTGCTCTGTCACTTTCAGGAGTCCTACTGCAGAGGGGTTTTCTGACAGCCCAGGCAAGGTGTTCAACTGCTTTATGCTCTCTGTCTCTACAGCAGCTATTCCAAAAGCCCACCTGAACCCCTTTGGGTCTTTGTAGTAGCCGTTCCTGAGGAAGTCTATGCCTAGAATGCACGGTGCCCCTGGGCCAGTTACAATTGGATGTTTCTGCCACCCCTTCCCTGTCAGGCTAATCTCAGCTTCCAGCAAAGTGAATTCCTGTGATCCCCCTGTCACCCCAACAATGGAAACAGGTACCTTCCCCACATGTTCTGATGATATCAGGGTGCATTGTGAACCAGTATCAACTAGCATTTTATGTTTCTGTGGCTTTGATGTGCCAGGCCATCGCACCCACACTATCCAATAAATCCTGTCATCCCATGCCTCTCCCTGGCTAGAGGCAGGGCCCCTCTAGCCCTGGTTATTATTTCTTTCCTGGGCACACATAGTGGAGGTTCCTTCCAGGGGATCTGACAGAACATCCTCCTTGCTGTAATACCGTGCATCTTGCTTGTGGGAGGTTGAGGCTACCTTCATTTTAGTGCGGTTCCCTCGGTTAGCATTTCCCTCCCTGAGCTGATGCACCCGTGCTGCCAGGACAGAAGTGGGTTTCCCATTCCATTTTCCCATGTCTTCCCCATGGTATCGCAGGAAAAACCACAGGTCAGCTAGTGGGGTGTACCCTCTCTCCTTAGCTGGGGGGCATTGGGTTCTAGATTTGGGGCCTGTGACTCGGACTGGTGCCACACTGATCTTCCTTATCTCCTCCCTTATCTCCTCCCTCATTGGAGGTCCCTGGCCACGGCTGAGACATTGGCCTGCATTGGGCCATTCATCATACTCAAAATTTCTGAGCTTGTTGGCAACAGAACACACTGTCTCTTGGTGGTTATCAGCATTAATCTTTGCTATGAAGGTGGTATATTGAGATGGCCCCAAGGTTGCCAAATTCCACAGCATCTGCCCCGTGCACCTGACCTTGTCTGGGTCATTGTCATGCTGTCCATCCCTCCCAAAGATTATCTCTAATACTGCCACTTCTCTCAGCTGCTGGATCCCTTCCTCAAGGGTCTTCCAGCGCATTCTACGGTGGTGCTCCTGCATTCTCTCTCTGTGGACAAACGTCTCTCTCACACTCCTTAAAAGCCGGTCCCAGAGGGAAAGGAGGCCTTGCTCCCTTACAAATATCTGGTCCATATTTTATTCCTGGGCCAAGGATCCCAAATTCCGGGCCTCAGTTCCATCCATTTGTACACCTGTTTCTGTAAGGTCCCAGACCTGGAGTTACCAAGCTGTAAAAGGCTCACGGCCCCGCCGAGCAATGTCTTTACGCAGGTTACGAAGACTATCGTAGTCTATAGTCACCGAGGGACTCGGTGACTATCTTAGTCGCTGGCTCCCTTGCTGGTTGTGAGGACCCTCCTTGCTGATCCCCATTATCTAGGTGCCTCGTTTTAATCATAGATTTTCTAATTTCCACAGGGGCAACTGTTGCTGGCTGTGGCTGCTCCTGTGATCCAGCTGGAACCTGGACAGATACAACATCTACGGGTTCCACTGCATCACCATTTGACTCTCCCTCTTTAGGGCAGGGGGAGGGTTTCTCACCAGCTGGAGAAAAGTGCTCCTTCAACATCTGTCTTTGCTCCTTTAACATTTAGCCTATATCCTTCACTAGAACCCCCGCCCATTCTGGGTGGCTCATTTCTGCTATGGGCTGGGGGGCAGGGTTTGGCTCTGGGGCAGCATCCCTAGTCCCTTGGGCAGGGTCATGTTCTGTGGCAACATCCCTAGTCCCTTGGGCAGAGGCAGGTTCTGGGGCAACATCCCTAGTCTCGGGGGCAGGCTCTGGGGCAGCACCTCTGTTTCCTGGGATAGGTATCAGGGTTGTTATCCAAGCCAATATTCCCTTGTTTCTGAATGCTAAGTAGAACAGGCCTATCGGCAATGCCAGCCACTGTATAATAATGCTAGCAATTAAAGCAGATCTGAAATCCTCGAAAACTGGTGGGGTAGCCTCCAAGAAATAGGTGATAGGCTGGGAGAAAATTTCCGTTGCATTCAATACCTCACAGTAAGTACCATGATTGAAATAACACCTGAAACACGCAGTTAGAGTACGAAAGCTCTCGATCCATGCAACCGCTTCCCAGAAAAAAATTAAAAACCCATGAATTCCTGACATAATCAATCCACCAAATGAATTGGATAATAGCTAAAATAACTTTGGTGAGGGGGCCCATATTCAAATAAGGGCTTGCAAATGGAAGAGAGATATCTGTGACCACATGGAGCCCAAATTAGATTAAACCGGACAACATGATGCCAGTTAAGAGAGCTGTTACTCCTGTCTTAACTCTCCACTCAGTGCCCTCTGTCCCACATCTGGGCACCAAAATCTGTCCTGGTTTAAGGACAGGTGTCTGCCGATAAAGGCAGAAGTTTTCCTTTGAAATAGAGACTTTAATTCCACTCCCCCAAGTATTATAATTGTTTGGATCAAGGATTCTGAGGCAGAGATAAGGGAGTAGGAATAACAGCTCTTTTACTAATGTATCTAACCATACAAGCAGAAAACAATAGCAGTTGTTAAAATTACCAACAAAACAGAACAGATAACTCAGTTCCGGTCCTTTCTTTAGCTGCAGGCACCCTCTCTCTGTGCTCGGTCCTGGTGCTGCAGACACAGCAAAGCCCGGCAGCTGCAGAGAGCAGGCGGGAGTGGAGGTGGGAGGGGGCGGCAGCGGCCACGCCGGTCTCGGGTGGGAACGGGCTGGAGCGGGCCGTTTGTGTCCGGGTGATCAGCTGTGTCCACAGAGGCAGGAGGCTGGAATGGGGCAGATGCAGGGCAGGTGATCGCAGAGGGTCTGGCTCTCCTGCGTTCGGCCGAGTGGGCTGCAGACGGGAGTTCCTCCTCCGAGCTCCCCGGAAACACGAGTCCCCTCCTGAAGCATGAGAGGCCCCTCCGGAAGCCGCCCCCATCTACTCCTTTGTCTGGAGTCATCCAAGATCCTGGGTGTAACCCAGCCAGCTCCTTGGCATGATAATGGGAAAAAATTCTTTCAATTGACACAGTAATAGAAAAACAGTCAACCCCCAACACACGTGCTGGTGGGATTTCCCCAAAAAGATCACTGTCTGCAACAGCAAAACCAGCAACAAAGATGTGACTTCCCAAACAGAAATGTCTGCAGCAGAGCAATCTGCACCTGCAGTCGCCCCTCTGGGCAAGGCCAATGGAATCACTGTTGGCAATATACAGCAGTGACTCCCCCTCATCACAAGGCTTCACGGCAGTGAGCCCTCCCTGGTCTGGGCACTGCTGAGGGCCCTCATGTGCTGTGTGCAGTTTTGCCAGAGAGAATGGAATGGGGAAAGGACCCTGTTCCCTTCCTGGGGCCTTCACTGTGCTCTGCTGAGGCTTGAGGGAGCCCTGCTGCCCTCCAGAGCCCCCAGGGCTTTCAGTGCCTTTGCCTCATCAAGGCCTAGCTGTGTTGCAGAGGGTGGGGGCCAGTCAAGAACCGTTGGAGGGAGACCAAAAAGTTAATTATTCCATAGAATTACCATTCAACGTTCATTGTCCCTTCCCTCCCACAGGCTACAGATACTAATCCAGTTCCTAATTCATTCGTACAATGAAAAAATTCTCAATTCAGGCCTCATTTATTTTTTTTTTTTTTTTTCCCCTGATAGCAAAAATTGTTGCTGTGACCCTGGCTACATATTTGCTTGGAGCGAAGTACAATGTAAGTAGCATATTGATTACGTACAGTGTGGATTATGGCCATAATTGTATAATGGCCAATTGTTTGTTTCTATAATCCTGGCTGATTAGATAAATGGTTAGTCTAAATATTTAATGAATATTTCATAGAGTGAGTATATCTTAATATAAAATATAAAAATTAAAACAATAGCTCGCCTTAGCACCCCAGTCAAAGCATAATGAAATTTCACCTCCACTCATACAGCCCTCCTGGATTTAGCTCAAATACTGGTATTAATGTTGTACTAGACTCAATGCATAATTCAGACTGTCTAAGTTAATGGGCCTTTGTTGGCAGACCAGACTCTGTTGGTCTCTGTCCAGCAGAGACATCACTGACAATGCAGAAAAGACAGTTTCTTCTTTTTCTCTTTTTTCTTTCTTTTTTTTTTTTTTTTTTTTTTTTTTTTTTTTTTTTGGCTATACTTTTTCTTTCTTCTCTCTTCCCACCCTTCCTTCATTTTCTTTTTCCTTCTGCTCCCCTCTCCTCTCTTTCCCCTTCCTTTTCTTTTTTCCCCTCAAAGCTTCAGGTTTGGCTCAAGATTGCAGATTCTACCCTGCATAAATTAATTTTCCTGTCTAAACCTGTTTGTCAGGGCTCCTTCAAAGTATGAGAGTGAGACAAATACAGACAGAGAGAGCGATTTGTGTCTGATTGTGAGAAGTGGGGAGACTCATTCCTGGAAGCACAATCATCGTTCTACGAGTGGCTCTCAGAGGTAAATGCCTGTGTTCATAATAGCAGAGACACATTCAGGACAGCTCCATGTGCACATCATCTATTCACTGTTTCTGTATAAGAAGCCATCACTCTGCTTTCAGGAGAAAAGCCCTCAAATATTGAGCGTTTTATGCCATTTATATTCTTTACTTCCTTTCAGACCAGAGCAAAATAGGAAAAGGTAGTGGGAGGAAATAGAGTTGGGTTCCATCCTGGGGTGAACCCGTGGGACAGCCATGGGCCTGGGCCTCTGACTTCTCTTGGGTCCCTGCTGGCATTTCTCTATTTACAGTTCTCAGTGGAGCTCTTTTCCTCACCTGGGCTTATACTCCCCTTGAACAACAGGAAAGCTTTCTTGACATGCAGCAGTTTTTAACAAGGGGTTCCTTAATTCAGTCCAGGTTCTCCTTCTTCTCTGGAACATGGCCCTGGGCAAAGAAAAGAAAAAGTCAGGAGGAGCAGACAGCTCAGGAAATGGAGTGCAAGAAAGAGAGGGAGAGCAGTGAGCTGTGCCCTGAGCAGACCTTTCCTCACTCCTGAGCAGCCCCTGCTTCTGCTTTCAGCCCATCATTGCTGCTCTGATGGACCCACTCAGAAGGGACAGGCAGCTTTGCTGGAAGGATCAGTGAAGCTGTCCTTTCTGCAGCCAGCTCTGCAGACCAGGATGTTAAAGAAACTTCCCAGTGTGACCATTCCTGAGGCTCTCTGGCCATCCCACTCCAGCCACCAGAGGTGTTCAGTGCTGGGACCAGAGCTCCTCCACAGCAGTGGCCCTAGTGCCCCAATGGGCCCTGCTGGACTCCCCACACACCCCCACTCCCACACTCAGCCCCTGTGTCCTCCCTGGTTCCAGCCCAGGTTTCCCACAGCAGAGTCTCAGATGTCTGATTCCCTAAAGCCATTTATTCCCAGTGCAGTAACACAGGAACAGCCTGAGCTGCTCCTCCAACAAAGGAATCCCTCAGTTTTACACCCTCACAGTCTGTATGCCCAAGGCTCAAGTCTGGCTCTTCCTCCGGAGCCCTCAGCTCCTGCTGGGACTCTCAGTGTCCATTTCCTGGCTGTGCCACAGCTCTTGGTGCCCTTTGTTGTGCTTTGTTGGCACCATGGGCTCTTGTCTCAGACTCTCACCTGGAGCTCAACTTGCACCTGGCACTGCAGCTGCCCCCAGCCACCTGCACCAGGTGTGTTCACAACCAGGAGAGGGTGGGAGGTGAGGTGGTTTCCATTTTGTCTTTGTTACTCAACTTTCTGCTCTCTTGGGAGTTGCTGAGAAAACAAAGCAATCGTCCCCAAGTTCAGTCTGGTTTACCCACGATGGCACCAGATGAGGGATGTCACAGGCTTTATGTGAGCTCTCTTGAATCTCCTGTCCAGTTGAGTAGAGGGAGTGAGAGAAGTTTGGTGGGCATCTGGCAGCCAGCCAAGGTCACTTATCCTTTCTCCATAGATTTCTTCATAACTGATCAGGATAACTTCCAGGATATGAGTTTGAAGGAACTGAAAATGGTCTCTTACAACTGTGGAAAATTGTGGCTGGGGTTGGACACCAGGTTCTGCACTCTGCAAAAGCAGAAAGTCTTAACTTTGACCAAGGAAGATGATGTGTGTGTCTGTGAGAATTCTCAGAGCTCCAGGGCAGACAAGATGGGTTAGGGACCAGCTGGGAGTAGAGCAGAACATCTTAACAATTGTTATCTTCTCTAATCCTGTGCCCACCACAGAGATTTTTCCCCTCTTTTCCCTTGCATTGCAGAACGAGTCTTGAGAAAAGTACGCAGAAGAATGGAAACACGAACATGGCTGAAAAGTTTGGTAAGAGCTGTATTACTTCTATTTAGACATTGATAGAAGGGAAAATAATTAAATTTTAAAACTCTGAGTAGATCAGAGATTTGGGTAGTATAAGGGATATATATTTTGAGATATATCCCAAAGATCTCTTCAATGCTTCCATAGGGAAAATCCTTAGGGAAATTTTGCAATGAAGCTTCCTCTTTTTCATTTTTCTTTTTATTCCAATGTGAACCTAATGGCCAAGAAGAAAGGAGTTCATGGCAGCATTGGCCTCCAAGGAGGCCAATTTGAGACCATAAGTAAATGTGGACTCATGTGTCCCATTGCTCTTGTCTGTGGCCATCCTTGGGAGTCCTTGTGATGGAATGTGTCATCCCTGAGAGAAGTGAGGCCAGTGGAGGTCTCTCCCCCGAACACATTGCCTGCAGAACCTCTCCCAGAGCACAGCAGAAGGCCTGGCCTTTGGGGTGGGATCAGTTTGGTCAGAGGGCGACCTTCTTTAACCAGAGACATGTCCTACTCTAGCAGGGGGTGTTGCTGAACAAGGCTTTGAGGGTCAGACTGAAATGAATGTGCCAAGGGACAGTGAAGGGAGCTGGGAGGTTCCTCTCCACTCTGGAGTGTGAGGCAGAAGGGTCTCACCCTCTCGAGGGTGGCTGTGCTCTGGTGGGACTGAGGCAGCTGTGTGGTGCCTGAGAGCTGTGGCAGCTGAGGCAGCTTCCTGGCCCAGGAGAGCCTCGGTGGCCCCGAGGGTCACGAACCCACCAGCATTGCTGTGGGGCTCCTGGTCCACAGGACCTCATGGCTCCTGGGCCAGCTGTGGGATGTGTTCTGCCCCAGAACCTGCTCAGTGCAGTCCTGGAGTTCCTTGGGGAAAGGCCCTTGTTAATGTCCTGATTTTTTTTCTGTTTTTGTTTTCATATGTACCTGATTTGCAGTAGGTACAGTAGCTTCCTGTGTGGCTGAGAAAGTCATAGTAGCAATAATCGACAAGATATACAACGAATACTGTGAGTGTGGACTCATGTATACCATTTCTCTTGTCTGTGACCATCCATGATATGGGATGGGGTGGGATGGGATGGGATGAGATGTGTTATCCCTGAGAGAAGCGAGGCCAGTGGAGGTCTCTCCCCCGAAAGCACAGCAGAAGGCCTGGCTTTTAGGGTGGGATCAGTTTTGTCAGAGGGGTGACCATTGACCAGAGACACGTCCTACTCTAGCAGAGGGTGTTCCTTGCGATTGGTAACAATTTCAAAGACATAGCACATCCCTTCTAGGAACATAGCACATCCCTTCATTTCCTTTCTTTGAGCACTAAAGAAGGAATCTCAACCTGGGCTTAGCTACAGGGACAAAAGGCAGAAGCCTTTCTGTGCAGGTCAGTGCCAGTCCTTGCCCACACTACCTGGAAACTAAACCCTGCCAAGCAAGAAGGAGATCCAGAGGTCTGTTGTGCATGATGGCCTGGTGCAGTCAGATCAAACAATCCCACTGTCCATAAATTCCCATTTCCAAAGGTCTCCAGCCAGTCCTTTGTTATACTGCCCTTCCCCATGCCCTTCCCTGTGCAGATGCCCAAGATTCCAGGGTGCAGAGATATTCCAGCAGTGGGATTCTCCCAGCCCAGACCAGGACAGCCTGGCCTCTGCTGGATTGCACCTCCTGGATTCTGAGGCCAGCTGTCCTCCTGCCCCTGCTCTTTCCAACTGGGATGCTATCAGGGGAATGTCATTCCCTCAAGGAACACTTGGAATTTAGTGTGACCGGAGCTCTCCACTATGTCCAGGCCTTTGGGCTGTGAGATTGGGATTCCTCCCAGTATTCCTCACCAGCAGCACAGGAGCTCCAAACCCATATTTAGAAGGGCTCTCAGTAGCGCCAATACTCCTTACAACAAGCAGAAGCTGTTAGAGAAAAGTTTCCATATCAGGAAGAAAACTGGGGCTACAGTAGGGAGGCCAAGGCTTCTTCCCAGAGCAAACTCCTGTTGCAATAGTATTTGAAAGCCAGGGTAGTAGTAAGTGGTACCCAGAGGTGCATCAGCCTGTGAATTCCTCATCTCTGTTTTTCAGGGATGAGTGAATTCTTTTCCAAGGCTACTGAATTAGAAAGGATGATCTAAAGAAAGAGAGGTCTGGAGCAAATAAGTTGGTGGACAGGCAGGACGTGAGGGAACTAAGCCTGAGTTTTTTGTTTCTCCTCTGAACAAAGAAATAAAGGAAAAAAGAAAAAAACTTTTCCACATTGAACCTTGAGCACAGTGTTTAATTACTCTGAAGTGATTAGTTCTCCAGAGAGAGGAAGAAAAAAACAACCAGCAGAAAGATCTAAGAGACCCTCAGGAAGAGACTTTTAAAAAGAGAATATGAGTATCCGCAGGGAGACTGGGTGGTCTTCTGCTCAAAGGAGAAATGTCAGTTTCCCAGTGACACTAATCTTTTTGTACAGAATGGAGAAACACAGAGAAGACCAAAAAGCACCAAGAATCCAACACCATAAAGGACCTGGAGTGCAAGACAGGCAAGGGCTACCAGGACCTCAAGAATAAAATAGAATATCTGCATGAAAATTTCAAAAAATTTGAGGGGTCCACACAGTATGAGTTTCAGCTCCTCAGAGCAGAGCTGGAGAAGCCCCAAGGTGAGCAGGACCTTTGTCAAGCAGACTTTCATCCATGCGAAGGCAGAAGCTGCTCTACAGTCCAACCACCCTGTGAGCTCATCCTGCACAGCCCCCCAGAGGGCAGGGGCATTCCTTCCATGGGGAACAGCTTCCGTGGTCCATGGCACTGAAACACCTCCATGCTGAAGTGTTCTCTGCAGGTGCAGGTGCTGAAAGAGCCCCTTGTGTCCCTATTTTTGCAGAGGATGTGTGCTGGGAGTTCTCTCAGTGCCTGATACTTGCTAAGGGTCCCACCTTGGAGTCCTGTTGCCGTCCTTTTCCCCACTGGTCTTCTGGTGCTCCTACACTGCTGGTCCTGTGCTGGGGCACATGTGAGATCAGTCTTGTTTCCCTGTTGGTGATCAGCAGGGAGGGGAGCTTCCCTGGGCAGAGCCTGGCCGTGTCTGTGAGCACAGGGAATACAGAGAGCAGCTGTGCCTGCAGGAGCTGGTGCTGGGCAGGGAAGGAGTCAGCCAGGGCACAGACTGCAATGTGGCCGGGCTAGCCCCAACCTGTGGCCCTGGGCCTGGCTCAGGCTGGACACAAAGTTTGTAGGGAAAAGCCTCATGACCCAGAGCAGGGAAAGCTGAGGAAGGATCGACCTTCCCTGACTCTGGGGCAAGTTCTTGGGGCAGCTGCAGGCAGCAAAGCCACAGCAAAGAGCAGCCTAGGGCAGGGTAGGGAACCCCCTGGAATTCCTGTTGGCTCAAGCCATTGTGGGCTTAGAATTAAGGTTTTGACCCACTTTTCAATGGTGGAGCTCTATTTACTGGGTTGCAGAAAGCAGAAATGAAAGGTTGGAAAGAGATAAAAATTTGCTTTACGTTTCTTGTCCCCTCCCTGCTAAAAGTCTGAGGGTAAAGTTAAAACCATTTCCAGATTGTGCCTTCATGTCCAAATGGAATTCCTGCAAGTTGAGGTTTTCTAAGGGGATAAGAGGATGGAAAAAAGCCACCCACAAGAAAGCCCTGGAGAGAGACCCTGTTTCAGGGATGTTAAATCAGAGCCTGTGGGCATGCTTGTGTCAGATAGCTGTTCTCCTGCTCAAGGAGGAAACAACAGTGGCCCAGTGTTCTTTCTTCACAGGAAAGAAGGAGAAGGAAAGGGCACAGGCCCTGGAATCCAGGTTGAGGAAGAATGTCCGGCAGCTCTCCCGAAGAATTCAAACTCTGGAAGAAGATGTAGAGGATTGGCCAAACACCATAAAGTATGAGCTTCACATTTGCAGAGCAGAGCTGGAGAAGAACCAAGGTGAGCAGAGCCATTGCCAAGCAGACTTCCAGCCATGCGAAGGCAGAAGCTGCTCTACAGTCCTACCACCCTGTGAGCTCATCCTGCACAGCCCCTCGGAGGGCAGGGACAATCCTTCCATGGGGAACAGCTTCTGTGGTCCATGGCACTGAAACACCTCCATGCTGAAGTGTTCTCTGCAGGTGCAGGTGCTGAAAGAGCCTCTTGTGGCCCTATTTTTGCAGAGGTTGTGTGCTGGGAGTTCTCTCAGTGCCTGATACTTGCTAAAGGTCCTCCTTGGAGTCCTGTTCCCATCTCTGTCCCTTTCCCCACTAGCCTTCTGGTGCTCCTACACTGCTGGTCCCGTGCTGGGGCACGTGTGAGATCAGCCTTGTTTCCCTGTTGATGATCAGAAGGGAGGGGAGCTTCCCTGGGCAGAGCCTGGCTATGTCTGTGAGCGCAGGGAGTGCAGAGAGCAGCTGTGCCTGCAGGAGCTGGTGCTAGGCAGGGAAGGAGTCAGCCAGGGCACAAACTGCAATGTGGCCATGCTGGCCCCAGCCTGTAGCCCTGGGCCTGGCTCAGGCTGGACACAAAGTGTGTTGGGAAAATCCTCTTGGCCCCAGAGCAGGGAAAGCTGAGGAAGGATCGGCAACCCCTGAACCTGGAGCGTGTTCTTGGGTCAGCTGCAGCTATCAAAGCCACAGCAAAGAGCAGCCTAGGGCAGGGCAGGGAACCCCCTGGAATTCCTGCTGGCTCAAGCCATTGTGCGCTTGGAATTAAGGCTGTGACCCTCTTTTCAATGGTGGAGCTGTGTTTACTGGGTTGCAGAAAGCAGAAATGAAAGGTTGGAAAGTCATGAAAATTTGCTTTACATTTCTTGTCCCCTCCCTGCTAAAAGTCTGAGGGTAAAGTTAAATGCATTTTGTCCTTGTTTAGGGCAATTATGGAGAAAACCTCCAGAAGGAGCCCCCAGAATACAAACCCCGATGACTCCTTCCCTCACCACTGGGTTCAGGAAGAATTTCCTGAGAGAAAAGTGGAAAAAACCTGTTTATTTAACAAACAAAACACTCCCCAACACAAGAAAAAAAATTGAACAGCCCCAAATGACATAAAAGCTCCTGCATGGCTCTGAGAGGATAACAAACTCAGAAAGTCTCTCCTGCCAGTGATTGGCAAGTTATCTGTCTCTGTCACTGGGGATGACTGCTGCAGATCATAAAATGCAGACTTCTAGTGTTCCTTGGTGTCTCCCAGGTCCCTATCCGGAACAGGTTCAGATGGTATTCAGGAAAGGGAAAGAAAGAAAGAAAACAACAGTCCAGGGAAAGAAATTGGACTGCCTAGCTAAACTAGCTAATAAACAAAAGCAAAAGCAAAAGCAAGCAAGCAAAGCAAGCAAAGAAAGCAAGCGAGCAAGCCTAGCCACCCCTAAGCAGAGACCATGGGGGAGGTGAGCCGGCTGATAACGAGACAAAACAAACCTTCACTTTCAGAGTCAGTTATGAAAGTAGAGAACATAATACCAGGCATAAACAAAACACACAATTAGGGATACAAGCACCATAATGTCACCCCAGGACATTCCACCTCTTATCCCCGTATCATGAGCAAACTACAAAACACCATTTAAAAACTTCATCAAGTAAAACCTTCCATCTCACTTGCTTAGACCTTTGACACTTACACATTTCCTTCTATCTCGCTTAGACCTTCGACACACACTTCCTTCTGTCTCATGTCTGTGTGATCTAATGTACTGACAATGGTGTTAACATTCAGCAAACAATATTTGCATATGTCTCACTTCACAATCAGATCTCCCTGAGGTACATACCGTGTTGTTCCATCTCTCTGCATTATCCACCATGTGCAACCTGGTCCTTGGGCAAAGACAATCCCACAATTTGGTTTATCTCTACTCAAGGCAGAATTGATCCATACTGTCTTCCCTAACAAAGCTCTGACATGGGCCACTGGGACTTCATCTGCTATATTAAGGAACTCTCTCCATCCTTTTGCATCACCCACCAAGTGCAAACTGGTCCTTGAGCAAAACCCACCCCCACGAACAGGATTGTCTTTTCTGCAGGCAGAGTTCACCCAAACAGTTTTTCCTAACATACCTTTCAGGTGTACCACTGGAACCTTATCTCCATCTGGTGTTCCCAAGGGCTCTGACTGGGCAGGGCCTGCTCGGTTAGTGGAGCCTCGGGTATTCACTAACCATGTGGCCTTTGGTAGATTAATACCCCAGTTCTTGAAAGTCCCCCCACCAAGTGCCTTTAAGGTGGTTTTAAGCAGACCATTGCACTGTTCGATTTTCCCTGCTGCTGGTGCATGGTGGGGAACATGGTACACCCACTTGATGCCATGTTCTCTAGCCCAGGTGCTTATAAGGCTATTTTTGAAATGAGTCTCATTGTCTGACTCAGTTCTCTCAGGGGTACTATGCCTCCAGAGGACTTGCTTTTCCAGGCCCAGGATGGTGTTCTGAGCAGTGGCGTGGGGCACAGCGTAGGTCTCCAACCATCCGGTGGTGGCTTCCACCATGGTCAGCACGTAGCGCTTGCCTTGGCGGGTCTGAGGCAGTGTGATGTAGTCAATCTGCCAGGCCTCTCCGTACTTATATTTGGACCATCACCCCCCATACCAGAGAGGCTTCACCCAAGCTTGCGTTGCTTGATGACAGCACACGTGTCACAGTCATGGATAACCTGAGAGATGCTGTCCATGGTTAGATCCACCCCTCAGTCTTGTGCCCACTTATAGGTGGCATCTCTGCCCTGATGGCCTGAGGCATCGTGGGCCCATCGAGCCAGGAACAACTCTCCCTTGTGCTCCCAATCTAAGTCTATCTTTGACACCCCTATCTTTGCAGCCTGATGGTTTTGCTGCTTGTCATTAGCTCTACTTCTGGGCATCTACATGGCAAACCTTCACAGGTAGTTTCTTTAGCTTGGTAGCAATGTCTTTCCACTCATCAGCAGCCCGAATTGCTTTTCCTCTGTGCTGCTATTTCGCCTCTTTCCATCTCTTCCACCATCCGCACAGAGCATTGGCTACCATCCAGGAATCTGTGTACAAATAAATCTTTGGCCACTTCTCTCTTTCTGCAGTGTGTAAGGTCAGCTGAATGGCTTTCAGTTCAGCAAATTGACTTGATCCACCCTCTCCTTCAGTGGCCTTTGCGACCCGTTGTGTGCAGCTCCATACAGCTGCTTTCCACCTCCAGTTCATCCCTACGATGCGACAGGAACCGTCAGTGAATAGAGCGTAACGTGTCTCCTCTGCTGGCAGTTGGTTGTATGGTGGAGCTTCTTCAGCCTGTGTCACTGGTTCTTGTTCCTCATCTGTGACACCAAAATCCTCACCTTTGGGCCAATTTGTAATTACTTTCAAAATCCCAGGGTGATTAATTTTTCTAAACCGGGCGCACTGAGTGATGAGGGCAATCCACTTGCTACATATAGCACTGGTGGCATGGTGGGTGGAGGGAACCTTTCCTCTGAACATCTACTCCAGCACTGGTAGTTGGGGTGCCAGAAGGAGTTGTGCTTCCGTACCAACCACTTCTGAAGCGTCTTGGACTCCCTCATGGGCGGCCAAGATTTCCTTCTCTGTTGGGGTGTAGTTACCTTCAGACCCACTGCAGCCCTGACTCCAGAATCCCAAGGATCGGCCTCGGGTCTCACCAGGCACCTTCTGCCACAGGCTCCAAGACAAACCATGGTTCCCAGCTGCAGAGTAAAGTATATTTTTCACATCTGGTCCCATTCTGACTAGGTCAAGGGCTACAGCATGAGCAATTTCCTCCTTTATCTGGGCAAAAGATTGTTGGTGCTCAGGGCCCCAATGGAAATCATTCTTCTTGCGGATAACCAGGTAAAGAGGGCTCACAATCTGACTGTACTCAGGAATGTGCATCCTCCAGAAACCTATCGCACCTAAGAAAGCTTGTATCTCCTTCTTGTTGGTTGGTGGGGACATAGCTATGATTTTTTGATGACATCAGTAGGAATCTGATGCTGTCCATCTTGCCACTTCACTCGCAGGAACTGAATCTCCCGAGCAGGACCCTTAACTTTTCTCTTCTTGATGGCGAAGCCGGCTTCCAGGAGGATTTGGATAATTTTTCTCCTTTCTCAAATATTTCTGCTGCTGCGTTCCCCCACACAATGATATCATCAATGTAGTGTAAATGTTCTGGAGCCTCACCCTTTTCTAGTGTAGTCTGGATCAGCCCCTGGCAGACGGTGGGACTGTGCTTCCACCCCTGGGGCAGTCGGTTCCAGTTATACTGCACACCCCTCCATGTAAAGGCAAACTAAGGCCTGCACTCTGCTGCCAAAGGAATGGAGAAAAATGCATTGGCAATATCAATGGTGTCATACCACTTTGCTGCCTTGGACTCCAGCTCATACTGCAGCTCCAGCATGTCTGGCACGGCAGCACTAAGTGGTGGAGTCACTTCATTCAATGCACTGTAGTCCACAATCAATCTCCATTCTCCATCAGATTTGCGCACAGGCCAGATGGGGCTGTTGAAGGGTGAGTGGCTCTTGCTGACCACCCCTTTCCAGCTCTCAGATCATCTTATGGATGGGAACCACAGCATCTCAAGTTGTTCTGTACTGCCGGTGGTGCACTGTCATGGTGGCAATTGGAACTCTTTGCTCTTCTCCCTTCAGAAGTCCTACTGTAATTTGATTCTCAGATAGTCCAGGCAATGTGTTCAATTGCCGGATGCCCTCTGCCACCACAGCTGCTATCCCAAATGCCCACCTGAGTCCTTTTGGATCTTTAAAATACCCCCTTCGGAGGTAATCTATGCCTAAAATGCATGGGGCCTCTGGGCCAATCACAATAGGGTGTTTTTTCCATTCCTTTCCAGTCAGACTCACATCAGTTTCCACCAGGGCAAAGTCCTGAGATCCACCAGTCCCGCCAAGTGATAGTGAGAGATTCCGTCCCCACGTATCTTGATGGGACTAATGTACATTGTGCACCAGTATCAACCAATGCTTTATACTTCTGTGGTTTCGGTGTGCCAGGCCAACGAATCCACACAGTCCAGAAAACATGATTTGCCCTTGCCTCACCCTGGCTGGAGGCAGGGCCCGTCTAAGCCTGTTTATCCTTCTTTCCTGGGGCACACATCTTAGAGGTTCCTTCAAGAGGGTCGGACATGTCATTATCATCATCATTCTTGGCAATTTGGCTACGGGCAACTGGAGCTGCTCTCCTTTTGGTGCAACTTCCTCTTTGAGTCTTGCCTTCTTTCAATTCACACACCCGTTGTGCCAGAGCAGCAGTAGATTTTCCATCCCATCTCCTCATGTTTTCTCCACAATCATGTAGGAAGAACCACAGATCAGCTTGGGGGGTGTACCTTCTCTCCCCATAGGGGGAATGTCTGCGTTGAATACCAGGGCCTCTAATTTGCACAGCCGAGATTTGGAGGAGGTCCTTCTTAATCTGCTCCCTGAGTCTCCTATGATTCTCCTCTATCTTATCTTCTAATTTCTGCAGTTGTATTTCCACAGCTGCAATTCTGTCATGTGTTGGGCCATGTACAGCATCTGCATACGCTCGGAGCTTCTTTGCCATATTGAGCACAGTCTCTTCCCTCTTATCCCGCTTAGTTATCACTAAAGCAGAAGCGTATTCATGTGACCCAAGTCGCACGAGTTTTCTCTACATCACAGGTGTACATGGTACTAAATCTGGATTCTTAGTTGTTATGTCATCTGAGAAGATAATCTCTTCCACTATCATCTCTCTCAGGCGTTGGATCCCTCTATAGTCTTCCATTGTGTCTGCTGCATATACAGATAGTCTGCATATAAATATCTTTGTGCTACACTGTCCAGGACCTGTGCCCAGAGGCTGTGAGGGTTAGCCCCCCTGATAATTCCTTGGTTGATGATGGGATCATGTGACAGGGATCCCAGATGCCTCCCTTAGTGCTGTCCAGAATTGTAGCCTTGCCTGCAGCATCCCAAAGCCGGACCAGGCAACTAATTATAGACTCCTCAGGTCATCAAGTGTAATCCTTTCGTAGACCATGGAGGGCCTTTAGGGAAAAGGACTCAATATTGGCCTCTGATCTTGCACTGGTTGCTTTGACTCCTGGTTTAATTTCAGGAGACATTGAGGGTCCTTCTCCTGCATCATCATCACCATCGTCCTCCACTGGTCGATTGGTCTTGGCCGTGCGCTTTCCACTTCTCGTGGTGGTAGCAACAGTCATTGGTTGAGGCTTACTGTCTGGTTTAGCTGCTGGCCTCAAGCTTGGGGTGTTGTCTGCAGCCTGACTGACTGGGATAGTGGCTGATTTATCTCCCTGTTCCCTTTCCTCTGTCTGTGGCCCTACAGTAACTAACAGGGTAGGATAAGCATATGCCAGGGCCCAGCTCACTGTAGTGATCTTTTTCTCCCTAGAGTTATCATGGCACTTCTCCTTCAGGTACTTTGCCACCTCAGCTGGATTCTGAATTTGTTCATATGGCAAGTCCCAGACTATAGGGTCAGAAAATTCCTTTAAGATTTGGCCCATATCCTCCCATTTCCCACACCACTCAGGATTCCTCACGCTTGGCTCAACTCCTAAGTCAGGAGTCTCATCAGCCCCTCTAGAAATCTCATCTCTTATTCTATAGAAACTCCAGACTGTATAGAGAAAGCTTACTTGATTAAACACCAGAAAGATGGTCTCTTTAACATTCAGGGAAACTGAATATTCTCTAATACGGATGTAACAAATTCAGAGGAGAAGAAGGAAAACAAAGGCTGAAAAGCCTCATCCCCTGCTTCTCCTCTAACAAACTGGGTACACAACCATAACCATGATCCATGCATTCCTGGAACAGACTCCAGCATCTTTATAAACCTCCTGAAAGCCATTGCAACCAAGCCCAGCCTGATGAATATTCTGGTCAGTGCCCCTCTACTACAGAAACTACATATTAGGGACAATACCAGAGCTATTTCTGGATAAGAAAATAAACCTAGGGACCACAGAGTTATTAGGACTTCAAAAAACCCTAGGGACCAGAAAGACATGAAGGCCTCCACCCCAAGAGACATTCTGAGTTCAAACACCATAGCCAGTAACCACTCTATACCAACACAAAGTAATTGGAACCAAAATATTATTAGAACAAAATTTTTTTCTCCATCTTGAGCCCCAAGCCTTGGGCGCCAAAATATTTGTCCTGGTTTAGGGCAAATTTGGGGAAACCTTCTGGAAGGAGCCCCCAGAAAACAAACCCCCATGACGCCTCCCCTCACCACCAGGTTTGGGAAGAATTTCCTGAGAGAAAAGTGGAAAAAACCTGTTTATTTAATAAACAAAGCACTCCCCAACACAAGAAAAAAATGAACAGCCCCAAATGACAAAAAAGCTCCTTCATGGCTCTGAGAGGATGACAAACTCAGAAAGTCTCTCCTGCCAGTGATCGGCAAGTTATCTATCTCTGGCGCTGGGGATAACTGCTGCAGATCATAAAATGCAGACTCCTGGTGTTCCTTGGTGTCTCCCAGGTCCCTGTCTGGAACAGGTTCAGATGGTATTCAGGAAAGGGAAAGAAAGAAAGAAAGAAAAAAAGTCCAGGGAAAGAAATTGGACTGCCTAGCTAAACTAGCTAATAAGCAAAAGCAAAAGCAAAAGCAAGCAAGCAAAGCAAGCAAGCAAAGCAAGCAAAGAAAGCAAGCAAGCAAGCCTAGCCACCCCTAAGCAGAGACCATGGGGGAGGTGAGTCCGCTGATAACAAGACAAAACAAACCTTCACTTTCAGAGTCAGTTAAGAAAGCACAGAACATAATAACAGGCATAAACACAAATCAAACAGAACACACAATTAGGGATACAAGCACCATAATGTCACCCCAGAAAATATATCCAGATTGTGCCTTCATGGCCAAATGGAATTCCTGCAAGTTGAGGATTTCTAATGGGGAAGGAGGAGGGAAAAATCCTCCCACAGGAGAGCCCTGAGGAGAGACCCTGTGTCAGGCAGGTTAAATCAGAGCCTGTGGGCATGCTTGTGTCAGATAGCTGTTCTCCTGCTCAAGGAGGAAACATCAGTGGCCCACTGATATCGTTCTTTCTTCACAGAAATGAATGTGGAGGATATATCCTTAGCCCTGGAAACCATGTTGAGGAAGAGCAAGCGGCAGCTCTCTCAAAAAATTGACACTCTGAAAGATGATATAGATGAATGTCAGGAGACCATAAACAATGAGCTTCAGGTCCTCAAAGCAGAGCTGGAGAAGAACCAAGGTGAGCAGGACCTTTGTCAAGCAAACTTTCATCCATGCGAAGGCAGAAGCTGCCCTACAGTCCAACCACCATGTGAGCTCATCCTGCTCATCCCCTCAGAGGGCAGGGGCAGGGACATTCCTTCCATGGGGAACAGTTTCTGTGGTCCATGGCACTGAAGCACCTCCATGCTGAAGTGTTCTCTGCAGATGCAGGTGCTGAAAGAGCCTCTTGTGGCCCTATTTTTGCAGAGGGTGTGTGCTGGGAGTTCTCTCAGTGCCTGATACTTGCTAAGGGTCCTCCTTGGAGTCTTGTTCCCATCTCTGTCCCTTTCCCCACTGGCCTTCTGGTGCTCCTACACTGCTGGTCCCGTGCTGGGGCACATGTGAGATCAGCCTTGTTTCCCTGTTGGTGATCAGCAGGGAGGGGAGCTTCCCTGGGCAGAGCCTGGCTGTGTCTGTGAGCACAGGGAATACAGAGAGCAGCTGTGCCTGCAGGAGCTGGTGCTAGGCAGGGAAGGAGTCAGCCAGGGCACAAACTGCAATGTGGCTGGGCTGGCCCCAGCCTGTGGCCCTGGGTCTGGCTCAGGCTGGACACAAAGTGTGTTGGGAAAATCCTCTTGGCCCCAGAGCAGGGAAAGCTGAGGAAGGATTGGCCTTTCCTGACCCTGGGGCATGTTCTTGGGGCAGCTGCAGCCATCAAAGCCACAGCAAGGAGCAGCCTAGGGCAGGGCAGGGAACCCCCTGGAATTCCTGCTGGCTCAAGCCATTGTGGGCTTAGAATTAAGGTTTTGACCCACTTTTCAATGGTGGAGCTCTATTTACTGGGTTGCAGAAAGCAGAAATGAAAGGTTGGAAAGAGATGAAAATTTGCTTTGCATTTCTTGTCCCCTCCCTGCTAAAAGTCTGAGGGTAAAGTTAAAACCATTTCCAGATTGTGCCTTCATGGCCAAATGGAATTTCTGCAAGTTAAGCATTTCTAAGGGGGAAGGAAGAAGATAAAATTCCCCTACAGGAGAGCCCTGAGGAGAGACCCTTTGTCAGGCAGGTTACATCAGAACCTGTGGGCATGCTTGTGTCAGATAGCTGTTCTCCTGCTCAAGGATGAAACATCAGTGGCCCACTGATATTGTTCTTTCTTCACAGAAATGAATGTGGAGGATATTGCATTAGCTCTGGAATCCATGTTGAGGAAGAACAAGCAGCAGCTTTCTCAAAAAATTCAGACACTTGAAAATGATACAGAGCAACGTCTGGATACATTAAATTATGACTTTCATCTCCTCAGAGCAGAGCTGGAGAAGAACCAAGGTGAGCAGGACCTTTGTCAAGCAAACTTTCATCCATGCGAAGGCAGAAGCTTCTCTACAGGGCAACCACCCTGTGAGCTCATCCTGCTCAGCCCCTCAGAGGGCAGGGGCAGGGACAGTCCTTCCATGGGGAACAGCTTCTGTGGTCCATGGCACTGAAACACCTCCATGCTGAAGTGTTCTCTGCAGGTGCAGGTGCTGAAAGAGCCTCTTGTGTCCCTATTTCTGCAGAGGGTGTGTGCTGGGAGTTCTCTCAGTGCTGTGGCAAATAGCAGCCTAGGGCAGGGTAGGGAACCCCCTGGAATTCCTGCTGGCTCAAGCCATTGTGGACTTGGAATTAAGGCTTTGACCCACTTTTCAATGGCGGAACTCTATTTACTGGGCTGCAGAAAGCAGAAATAAAAGGTTGGAAAGAGATAAAAATTTGCTTTACGTTTCTTGTCTGTTACATCTAGATATTGCTTGGGGTGAAAGGCGAGTAAAGGAGCAGGAAATGCCTTTGTGAAGGTTTTTCAGTGATGTTTATTTCAGTCAAATGTGCACCGTCCATGGTTCGGGGAACAAAAGCAAAGGGTCTTGTGAGGGTGCAGGTTTAAGTACTTGAGATGCCCAGGGCTGGGAGAGCATCAGGGACCAACCAATTTCCGGGAGACATGGAGGTAGCAAAAGGGTGAGGTTAGGGTAAAGGGCTAACACGGAATTAGGGCGGGAGTGACCTAAAGGCTGACGGACAGGGAGAGAGCAGGGGGTTGACTTAGGGAACAGAACAGGGGTTGCATTCCCTAGTTGGGAACACTTTTCTGGGTCTCCACAGTTGTCGTCACCCTGCTAAAAGTTTGAGGGTAAAGTTAAAACCATTTTCAGATTGTGCCTTCATGGCCAAATGGAATTCCTGCAAGTTGAGGATTTCCATGGGGGTGTCCTAGTTTGAAGGACAGGTGTCTGCCAATAAAAGCAGGAGCTTCTCTTTGAAATAGAGAATTTAATTCCACTCCCTCTAAGTATTATAATTGTTTGAATCAAGGACTCCAAGACAGAGATAATGGGGTAGGAGTAACAGCTCTTCTACTAATACATATTTAACCGTACAAGCAGAAAAAACAGCAGTTGTTAAAATTACCAACAAAACAGAACAGATAACTCAGTTTCAGTCCTTTCTGTAGCTGCAGGCACACTCTCTCAGAGTGTCCCAGTGGTCCGGGTCCCAGAGGTGCAGACAGGGCAGAGCAGGCAGCGCTGTGGAGAGCAGGCAGGAACAGGAGGGTCGGGGGCGGCAGCAGCTGTGCTGTGCCTCAGATGGGAGTGGGCTGGAGGGGGCAGCTCCTTGCTCATCATTTGTGTCCCGGTGATCAGCTGTGTCCTCAGAGGTAGGAGGCTGGAATAGGGCAGATGCAGAGCAGTTAATTGCAGAGGGTCTGGCTCTGCTGCGTTCTCAACACGTGTGCTGTAGACGGGGATCCTCTCCCTCCGAGGTCGCCAGAAACACGAGTAGCCCCTCCCGGAAGCTCTCTCCCACCTACTCCTTTGTCCAGACTCATCAAAAGAGCAAGGCTCCATTAGCATGATAATGGGAAAAATCCTTTAAGCTGAAACAAAATAAACCAAATCCCCAACAGGGGAAAAGAGGAAGGAAAAAACCACCCACAAGAGAGCCCTGAGGAGAGACCCTGTGCCGTGGAAGGTATATCAGAGCCTTTGGGCATGCCTGTGTCAGATTGCTGGTCTCCTACTCAAGGAGGAAACAACAGTGGCCCAGTGTTCTTTCTTCACAGGAAAGAACAAGAAGGAAAGGGCACGGGTCCTGGAATCCAGACTGAGGAAGAATGTCCGGCAGCTCTCCCGAAGAATTCAAACTCTGGAAGAAGATGTAGAAGATTGGCCAAAGACCATAAAGTATGAGCTTCAGGTTCGCAGAGCAGAGCTGGAGAAGAACCAAGGTGAGCAGGACCTTTGTCAAGCAAACTTTCATCCATGCGAAGGCAGAAGCTTCTCTACAGGCCAACCACCCTGTGAGCTCATCCTGCTCATCCCCTCAGAGGGCAGGGGCAGGGACATTCCTTCCATGGGGAACAGCTTCTGTGGTCCATGGCACTGAAGCACTTCCATGCTGAAGTGTTCTCCACAGGTGCAGGTGCTGAAAGAGCCTCTTGTGGCCCTATTTTTGCAGAGGGTGTGTGCTGGGAGTTCTCTCAGTGCCTGATACTTGCTAAAGGTCCTCCTTGGAGTCCTGTTCCCGTCTCTGTCCCTTTCCCCACTGGCCTTCTGGTGCTCCAGCACTGCTGGTCCTGTGCTGGGGCACATGTGAGATCAGCCTTGTTTCCCTGTTGGTGATCAGCAGGGAGGGGAGCTTCCCTGGGCAGAGCCTGGCTGTGTCTGTGAGCACAGGGAATGCAGAGAGCAGCTGTGCCTGCAGGAGCTTGTGCTGGGCAGGGAAGGAGTCAGCCAGGGCACAGACTGCAATGTGGCCGGGCTAGCCCCAACCTGTGGCCCTGGGCCTGGCTCAGGCTGGACACAAAGTGTGTTGGAAAAATCCTCTTGGCCCAAGGGCAGGGAAAGCTGAGGAAGGATCGGCTGTCCCTGTGTGAGGTTTCTCCTTTGGCCCGAGATCACCTCAGGTAATCACATGAGGTGGTTCAAACCCTGGTTTTCCCCGAAGCAGCCGAAGAGAGATTGCTGGAGATGGTTTTCTCTTGTTTCAAGGAGTGTTTATTGTTTCTTATCTCAGGACCTTTTACTTGGCCAGCAGCAGTCTGCCCAGCTGGGCATCCAAAGTAGAATCTGCCTGGTGAAGGCAGGGCTTATCTTATATAGTTTGTACTACGTATTACATGTTCACAAAATTTTCCCAATACAGTACAATTTCATTAAATGGTCCAGCCCTGACCCCATCCAATCTAAGGTGCCAAGTTGTCACCCAACATGGATGACATGGAGAAGGAGGAAAAGGTATCCACCCCCCAAATTCTCCATCTTGGCCATGTGTCCCTTATCATAAAAAATCCAAAAGGTCTATATATCTACGTACTAACAATCTAATTTACACTTTACTGATTTTGGTAGCTTGTTTCCATTCCCTCTGGGTTGGCAATTTCCCCCAGAGGTTAGAATTCAGTGCCTGAGACACCAGGATCTCACTCAGGAGTCTTTAAGACCTTGTCAGGGGAGTTTTGAGACCCCCAAAGAGGCCAGGGGTATGTCCTGGGCTCCCACAATTGCCATTACCTGACACTGGGGCATGTTCTTGGGGCAGCTGCAGCCAGCAAAGCCACAGCAAGGAGCAGTCCAGGGCAGGGCAGGGAGCCCCCTGGAATTCCTGCTGGCTCAAGCCATTGTGGGCTTAGAATTAAGGCTGTGACCCACTTTTCAATGGTGGAGCTCTATATACTGGGTTGCAGAAAGCAGAAATGAAAGGTTGGAAAGAGATGAAAATTTGCTTTGCATTTCTTGTCCCCTCCCTGCTAAAAGTCTGAGGGTAAAGTTAAAACCATTTCCAGATTGTGCCTTCATGGCCAAATGGAATTTCTGCAAGTTAAGCATTTCTAAGAGGGAAGGAAGAAGATAAAATTCCCCTACAGGAGAGCCCTGAAGAGAGACCCTGTGTCAGGCAGGTTAAATCAGAGCCTGTGGGCATGCTTGTATCAGATAGCTGTTCTCCTGCTCAAGGAGGAAACATCAGTGGCCCACTGATATTGTTCTTTCTTCACAGAAATGAATGTGGAGGATATTGCATTAGCCCTGGAAACCATGTTGAGGAAGAACAAACGGCAGCTCTCTCGAAAAATTGAGACTCTAGAAGATGATATAGATGAATGTCTGGAGACCATAAACAATGAGCTTCAGGTTCTCAAAGAAGAGCTGGAAGAGAAGAACCAAGGTGAGCAGGGCCATTGCCAAGCAAACTTTCATCCATGCGAAGGCAGAAGCTGCTCTACAGTCCAACCACCCTGTGAGCTCATCCTGCACAGCCCCTCAGAGGGCAGGGGCAGGAACAGTCCTTCCATGGGGAACAGTTTCTGTGGTCCATGGCACTGAAACACCTCCATGCTGAAGTGTTCTCTGCAGATGCAGGTGCTGAAAGTGCCTCTTGTGTCCCCCATCTTTGCAGAGGGTGTGTGCTGGGAGTTCTCTCAGTACCTGATACTTGCTAAGGGTCCCCCATGAAGTCTTGTTCCCGTCTTTGTCCTTTTCCCCACTGACCTTCTGGTGCTCCCCTGTGGAGCCCAGAAAGGTGCTCCCAACTAGGGAATGCAATCCCTGTTCTTTTCCCTGCGTCAACCCCGTGCCCTCTCCCTGTCGGTCAGCCTTTCTGTCACTCTCACTATCTTCCCCTGTTGCCTTTTCACCCTAAATCCTCCCTTGGACACCCCGTTTCCCTTGGTAACTGGTCCCTAAGGATTTCACTGCCTGCTCATCCCGTGTACTTAAACTTGGACCTCCACAAGCCCCTTCACCTTTGTTCCCTGGACCCTGAATGATGCACGCGTGGCTGAAATAAACATCTCTGTAAAACTCCTGCAAAAGCCTTTCCTGCTCCTTTACTCGTTTTCACCCCAAGCAACATCTCAATGAAACAAATGGCGCTCGAAACCGGGACTCTTCTGTGATTGCATCTGCATTAACCAGCCCAAGACTGTTTTTTAATCTTACTGTGGTGAGTTTGAAACTCTGCAGCACTCTTTGCTTTTTCTTCTTTTACTCTCGCGTGTTGGGAAGAGACTTGGGGTAAAAAATGCCAGTAAAATACATCTGCTCACAGTGGGAAATTTATCTCCAATTTAAAAACATTCTTCGTCGCCGCAATTTTCAGTTTTTAATGGGGGATTTGAAAATGTTAGTACGCTGGCTGTGTGAAAATTATCCTGACGTTTCCAAAAAGTCGTTTTTAAATGATGATTCTTTGAATGAAGTTGCCGAAAAATTGCAACATCAAAAACTTCCAGTGATAAAATCTCTACGTCTGTTTATTTTAATTAGTCTAGGTGTTCAGCTTTCTAATGAATGTTCAGAAAATGCTGACTCCAGCCAAAAACCTCTCCTCCACGTTCCCCTTCACCTACAGCCTCTCTCCTGTCACAAGATAAATTTTCATTTTCATGTTTTTCCCTCACCCCAGGTGTACAAAATGACACAGACTGCATGGTGGGATGTATGGAGTCCCCCTCCTCTCCCGTTTTTGGGTCACGCCCTTCCCCTCCTGTTCAAAACCCTGCACCCACGCACACTCTGCCCTCTGAGCAGCCATGCCGAGCAGCTGCTGAGACAGAGAGCCCGCAGCTGTGCCGGGGCCGCCCCAAAGCCAGAAGCAGTGGTCCGGCCTCAGAAGCTCTGCACCAGAAGCCACACGCCCAGAAGCAGCACGTGCTGCCCTTTCGCCTGTGCCGCCAATAAGGAGAGCGGGAGAAGCAGCCCAGAGCTCGCCACCCGCGCACCCCGCCCCACGGGCTGCTGGAGCCCGCGCACCCAGCCCTGCCAGCACGCACCACACCCCCAGCCCAGCGCCAAACGCACTCCTCAAGCTCTGCTGCTGCCTGCCCACAACAGAAACAACCCCGCCAACACCAGCACGTCCAGCAGCACAGCCACGAACACAAACTCACCAGCAAAAGTAAAAACATCATTGCTAAAAAAGTTTTAGGAGCCATCAAGTGGTTCAATGTAAAAAACAGATATGAATTCATCACCCGAAATAATAACAAGGAAGATGTGTTTGTCCATCAAACTGCAATGAAAAGAAATAACCCCCAAAAATGTTTCCACAGTGTAGGAGATGGAGAATTAGTACAATTTGACATAGTACAAGGGAAAAAAGTTCTTCAACCAACAAATGTTACTGGACCTAATGGATTTCCAGTGAAAGGAAGCATCTATACACCAAACTGCAGTTACTTTTCAGCTACTAAAAAACGTTGCCCTTTACGCAACAACCAAAGCCAACAGCCTTCAAATCACAGCAGCAATCCTAAGCAAAAATGGCACAACATGCTAATCAGCTGTCCTGGAGCCAAAAGTGTATTCCTCCATTTGCAAAACTTGCCAAAGAAATAAGTGCCTTCCCCCAATCCCTATTGCCTCCCTACTTCCCTTGCACTTTTCCCTTTTCCCATCCACAAAATAAGTTCTTTCAAAATTTCCCCAAATCCCATTTTTTTATGTTCCCTCAAATTCCTAACCCCATTTCCCCTCCAAAGTCTCCCTCCCACTGCCATGCTTCTCCCTACCTTTGCTACCCAGCCGTTAATCTGTTTTCCCAAAATTCCTTTTTAATACAAAGGGAGGGATGATATGGGAGGGGGGGTGGGGGGGGGGGGGGGGGGAAGGAAAAAAAAAGAAAAGTCTCCCAAGGTAACAATCTTTGTTTTTTTCTTCAAAATTAATGATCTCTTTTTAGAGTTTCAACAGGTACAGCACTCTCATTCTGCTAGCTACATTGCTAACAGCCACCAGAGTGCCAGTCTATGCTGAAAAATCCATTTCCTGACTCAGTTTCCTGACAAGCCATGCCAAGAAAACTTCCATCTTCCTTCCTGCCAGTTCCAAGATGCTTCAAAAATCCCTTCTTACACTAAAAACCCAAAAAATGGCTTGCATTTTATAAATTTTTTTATGAATGCTTTTAATTGTTTTTGTTATTTTGTGTTCTTTAGTTGCCTCAACCATTTGATTTTAAAATCCTTAATAGAAACCTTCTTAATGAATAAAGAAAAGGGGAGTTGTGGAGACCAAAGGAATTCCCAACTAGGGAATGCAACCTCTGTTCTGTTCCCTAAGTCAACCCCCTGCTTTCTCCCTGTCAGTCAGCATTTTGGTCACTCCCACCCTAATTCCCTGTTGGTCCTCTGCCCTGACCCTTCCCTTGTGGCACCCCCGTGTCCCCTGATAATTGGTTTCTAATGCTCTTCCTGCCCTGCTGATCCAGTCACAAACCTGAACCCTCACAAGCCCCTTTGCCTTTGTTCCCCGAATGCTGGACGGTGCAGGCATGGCTGAAATAAACATCTTTGTAAAATCCCTGCAAAGGCCTTTATTCATTTTTACCACAAGCAACATCATAAATGCAACAAAAATGGAAAAAAATAGCCCAGGGGACTCCTTTGTCTCAGTTGGCCAGAAAACTAACTAAAAAGCAAAAGAGAGCTCTCTTGTGCATTGCAGACAACACAGTCCTTCTGGAGAATGCGGGGAGAGCAAGTGCCATTTCTGATAACAAACTCTGCATGCCCTGCACCCCCCCCCCCCCCCCCGCCCCCTTTTAGTCTTGGAACCAGTTTTAAAGTTGCAGAACTCAATATTTGACACTAACAGAACTGAACAGACAATTTGGGGATACAAGTCTCATAAAGTCACTCCAAGACATGGTGGAAGGCACAGCTGCCACTAGAGCATATATTCAAAACTCCAGACCTTAAACAATTTTTGGAATGGTACATCCACTTCTATGGACAACCTGTTTGTCTGTCTTGCCACATTCATCATAAAATATGTCTTCCTTATTATCCAATCTAAATTTATCCTTCACAATTTTAAAGACATTGCAACTTCCTTTGCCACAGGCCTGAAAATAAACAGTCTTTTTATTATTTTCTTGCATATATATATGACTGTAATGTTTCATCTGAAAAGACCTTGAAAAGACACAGAAAACTCCCAAGATGGGATCTAGATGCAACAAGCACATGACTCATAAAGACTGGGGGCTTGGGCTAATTGATGTGAAAACTGAGGACAGAGTAGTGTGAAGAGTGCTTGAAGTGGAGTTCTTCATTGTATGTAACAGCCTGAGAAAGCAACAATGTAACACAGACGACCTCAAAAGGCCTAGACTAAACAAAAGGAGAAAGGAATTTCTGTCCCAGGGCAGGGCTGTGGTGCAACACATCCCTCAGAAGGAGTCTGGAGCAGCCCAAGGCTTTGTGTGTCCAGGCAGAGGCAGGCAGGATGCAGAGCTGTCAGCAAAGGAAGGGGCCAGTGAGGTGGGGCAGCAGGGGATGACGACAGCCTGTGGGGACAGAGGCACAGGACATGGACACCGTAGGACAGCCTGGGCTGCGCAGGGCACAGGGATGGGCAGCAGCTGAAAGGCCCTGCCAGAGCCAACTGCTGCAGCACTTGGGCCATGGCTGCTGGCCCTGGGCCTGAGGCCAGCAGGGGACAAGTGAGCCTTGCTGTGCTGGGGCCTCATTGCCTCCTTGTCCCTGCTCAGCTGCCTGGCAGGGGCTGCCCCATGGTCCTGCCCTTGGCATTGCACATCCCTAGAGCTCAGTGGCCCAGGAAGAGCCCTGAGCAATGAGGGAGGGACAGGATGTGCCTTGCCAGGTGCTGGGGCTCAGGCCTTGGCCCTTTGCATTCCTGAAACACATCCAGGTTTGCTCAGCATCAGAGACACCTTAATTTTCCTTGTTCCTAACTCTCATCACTGCCTCCAGTGTTCTGCTCTAACTGGAACCTTGGGACACATTCTCAGCCCAGTCCCTCAGTGAGACCCATTAAAACTTCAAGAAACTTTGGAGTATCAATTAAATTTCGAGTTCTTGAGAAGTTTTTTTGAAAACACTCTCTCAGGGACCAAATCTGATTTTAAAAAATAGACTCCTTAGAGGGTCATTGAACTCCAAGTGTTGTGTCTCCTGGAACAGAGGGAAATACTGGCAACCAGGAAAAGATTCAAAAAGACATTTCTGCTGAGGAGCAGCTCATCTCCCAGCCCAGCAGGGCTGAGGGCACTGCCTGCAGGCGCTGAGGGGACAGGGGCCAGGCACAGACAGGCTGAAGGCAATCAGGATTGGGAAGACATTGAGCTGAGACTTCACTTGGGGAAACACATTGACAGCTCTGGACATGGTGAGTCTGTGGGTGGAGGGCAATGTCCCTCGTGCTCCTGGAGGGATCTGCTGGAGCCAGCACAGCCCACAGCCTGGGCCCTGGGCACGGTCACAGGAACAGGGCAGGATGGTTCCTGCTGCCTGGGATGGCTGCAGGAACTGAACCTGGGACTGCAGCCAGGGCGTGCCCAGGGATGTCCTGCAGAGCAGCTCCTGCAGCCCTCAGCGCTCTTGGCCAGCCCAGGGTATGTGCCACCTGCCAGGGGCAGCTCTCAGCCTGCCTGGCAGCTCCCCATGCACTGTGGGGAGAAGTTGGAGGTGGAAGGAACCACCCCCATCAGGGCAGATTCCTCTTGATGTGGAGATGGTGCTGCATGGCCAAGGCTGCTCTCAGCATTCTCCTCAAGGCAAGGGAAAGGGGCTGTCAGGTTGTGTCTGTGTCACTGAGACCACTGCACTGTCCCACTGGGCATCAGCAGATCTGCCTCACATCTCTCTCACAAAGTGCCTCCTCACCATCCTCTGCCTACAGACAGCAGCAGCAGCACCTTGGCTTGCAGCATTTGTGTTTGTCTCAGCTGTCCTTAAGGCCCTGCTGGTAGGGAGATGCCCCTGGGCAGTGCCGTGTGCTGGGAGGGGTTTGCAGTGCAGAGCTGAGCCCCCAGGGCTGGGCTGGGTTGGGCTCTGAGAGCACTGGCAGGGACAAGGCTTGGATAGAGAGAAACAGCTCCCAGTAGGCACAGCTCCAGGTTGCAGAGAGACAGACCACTCCTGGGTATCCCTCCCTCTCCTGTTGCACAGGGAAAGAGAGAAGGGTTTAATGAGACTGACTTTCAAACTGGAGCCTTAAAAAGTTCACTTTATTTTTCCAGCACATTTTAAATATGATCACCCTGAAATAGAGAGAAGTGTGATCTGCTAGGGCACCTGTGAGGAACCTGGTCTGACAGTCAGCATGTCTGACTGCACTTGGCCACAGGGAGCCCTTTTTCTCTCTGAGCTCCCCAATGTTCAGGCTGAGAGCAATGGTTAAGATCAAGCACTAACTCAGCAGCATGAACTGGAACTTAAAAATAAGTTTTTTTGTAAATCTCTCCCACAGGGAGACAAAAAATTTTGAGGGGATTCCTTATTTATCTATTGGAATTGACTCAAGGAAATCTGCCCCACCTTGTCAATGTCCTCTTTCAACAGTCCACCATGCCCAGAGTGAAGAAATGTCCAACAGCAGCTCCATCAGCCACTTCCTCCTGCTGCCATTGGCAGACACACGGCAGCTGCAGCTCCTGCACTTCTGCCTCTTCCTGGGCATCTCCCTGGCTGCCCTCCTGGCCAACGGCCTCATCATCAGCGCTGTAGGTTGCGGCCACCACCTGCACACCCCCATGTTCTTCTTCCTGCTCAACCTGGCCCTCAGCGACCTTGGGTGCATCTGCACCACTGTGCCCAAAGCCATGCACAATTCCCTCTGGAACACCAGAACCATCTCCTATGCAGGATGTGCTGCTCAGGTGTTTTTCTTTGCCTTTTTCATTTCAGCAGAGATTTCTCTCCTGACCATCATGAGCTACGACCGCTACGTGTCCATCTGCAAACCCCTGGACTACGGGACCCTCCTGGGCAGCAGAGCTTGTGCCCACATGGCAGCAGCTGCCTGGGCCAGTGCCTTTCTCAATGCTCTGCTGCACACAGCCAATACATTTTCCCTGCCCCTGTGCCAGGGCAATGCACTTGGCCAGTTCTTCTGTGAAATTCCGCACATCCTCAAGCTCTCCTGCTCACACTCCAACCTCAGGAAACTTGGGCTTCTTGTTTTCGCATTCTGTTTTGTATTTGGTTGTTTTGTGTTCACTCTTTTCTCCTATGTGCAGATCTTCAGGGCTGTGCTGAGGATCCCTTCTAAGCAGGGACGACACAAAGCCTTTTCCACCTGCCTCCCTCACCTGGCTGTGCTCTCCCTGTTTCTCAGCACAGCCACATTGTGCTACCTGAAGGCCCCCTCCATCTCCTCCCCATCCCTGGATCTGTCCCTCTCAGTTCTGTATTCAGTGTTGCCTCCAGCCCTGAACCCCCTTATCTACAGCCTGAGGAACCAGCAGCTCAAGGCTGCAGTATGGACACTGATAACTGGTGCATTTCACAAACATTGAACTCCTTCCTCAAATCACTTGCAATAAAAGCTTCTTGTTGGTTTGGTTGCAGGTGATTTAGTCCTGTGTTTTAGTTTTTCATTTTTGTCCTCAAATTAATGCCATCGTTTGTACCAGTAATTGTTTTGGTTCTCTCCACCTTTGCTGTGGCCACAGACTGTGTCAATGAGGATGTGTGCTCTCTGTGGCTTTAAGTGCAATAAAAAAATCTCTGGTTTTCACTGGAGATCTCCTACACGTTCCTTTCTCTGAAGCTGCAGCAACAATGTCTGTGCGCAGAGCTGGGGACAAGTCAGTGCTGGCACACCAGCTCTGCTGCTGCTGGCCACACCATTCCTGATCCAGACTGGATGCCAGTGGCTCACCTGGGCACACTGCTGGCTCATGTCCAGCCTGCTGTCCATCAGGGTACCCAGGTCCATTTCTGCCTGGCTGCTCTCCAGCCACCCAGTACCCAGTCTGGAGCACGGCAGGGATTGTTGTTGAACAAAGTGGAGGACCCAGTACTTGGCCTATTTAAGCCCCACTTTGTTGGATTTGGGCCCTGGATCAAATTTTTCCAGGTCCCTCTGCAGATCCCTCCTATCCTCCAGCAGATCCAGACTCACAATGAATTTTGTCATTTGCAAATTTGCTGATGGTACACTCAATGCCTCATCCAGATCATCAGTGCAGATATTGAAATCTATGCTGATGATAAATTATTAGGAACAGCTTGGGTAGCTCATCCAGCAGCTCCCTCATTTCCCTAGTTTGGATCCCATCTGCTCTCAGAGACACCTGTGAGCATCTGAGAGGCTCAGCAGGTCCCCAGCTGCTTTCTCCTGGATCAGAGGGTTCTGTTCTGCTCCCTGTGCCCATCTACCAGTTCAGGAGAACACTTGTCGTGAGGAAAACCTGTCTTATTGATGAAAACTGAGGCAAAGAAGGGGTTAACTACCTCAGCCTTTTCCTTGTCTTTGGTGACAATATTCTTATCAATAAACACTGGAGTTTCTCATTGTCCCTCCTTTTGCCATTAATATAGTGCTCAAAACTTTTTGTTATTCTTTACCAACACAGCCAGGTAAAGTCCTAATGGGGCTTTCACCTCTCTAATTTTCTTACTGCATGACGTAACAAAATCCTTAAACACTTCCTGAGTTGTCTGTCCTTCTATCCAAAGGTGATGCATCCTCTTTTTACCCCTAAGTTCAAGGAAAAAGACCCATGAGGTCCCAGGCCAGTCATTTTCCTACCTTGCTTACTTTTGGCACAGAGGGACTGGTTGTTCTTTCTCCTTTCTTTCTTGAAGTGTGTCCATCCTTCCTGGAATCCTTTGTTTTTAAAAGGCTGTTTCCCTTAAAAAAATCAATACCTGATTTGGTACTCCTCAAATCTGCATCCTGAATAGGACAAATTATTTTCTCTCTAAGTCTGGTGTAGAACTGTTGTTGATGCCCATCCTTTTTTTACAGAATTTTTAAAAACTCTAAAATTGTATAGTCAATGTATCCCAAACAGCCTTTGACCACCACATCTCCCACCAGCCCTTCTCCATTAGTGAACAGCATTAGTGAACAGAGCTTTCCTGGGGTTTGGGAAGGGAAGGAAATCTCCCCAAATAGCAGCCTGGAAGGTTCAGCCTGGAGGTGAGGAAACAGCAAATTCCCTGCCAGGGCAGAATGTTGGTGGCCGAGGTGTCGCAGCATGAGGCTGGGCCATGCCATGGCTCTGTGTGCCAGGAGCCAGCAGCGCTGGGTGCAGGGAGCCCAGGGAGGGCACAGCAATGCTGGGATGAGAAAGGCTGGGGGGACAGCGAGATGGGCGTGTGCAGACGGCCAGGGCAGAGAGCAGCATGCACAGGGGCACAGGCTGCAGGAGAGATGGCCAAGGGCTGGACAGGGCACCCAGGGCCACAGACACCCAGGCCTTTGTGCCCTGGGCTGGACAGCGCCTCTGGAACCCCACAGGAGGAACTTTCCTTGCAGGGGGTGCACTTTGCTGCTGCCTTGGCCCTCCCTGAGCAGGCTGGTAGGGCTTGCAGCGTGATGCCATTTGTCCTTGCTGCCCCTCCCATCCCACTGCCCCAGGAACTGCCCTGAGTCACCCGTGAGGGACAAGCCCTGCTGGGCCAGGCCTGGGCTCAGCCCTGGCCTTTCTACTGCCTCCAACACGTCCAGGCCTTGCTCAGCATTGCAGTTCCTGCTCACAGTCTTTGGCTCCTGCAATCCTGCCCTCAAGGATCTGCTCTCACCAGTCCCTGGGGAGCCTTTGGCAGTCCCTGCCCTCAGTGGGGACAGGGATGCTCCAAGGCACTTGGAGTTTTGCTTCTGATTCCTTGAGCATTTTCTTCAACCTTCTCTCAGTGCCTGGGGTTCCTGGACTCAGCCCTAAACCCACCCTGGGGATCATTAAAATACAGAAACCCCTCAGGAGTTCTTTGTCTTCCTTCAATTGTCTTCTAGTCTTCAGAGTTGTGCAGCTGAATGGAGTCAGTTTGGATTTATGTTAAGAGGGAAGATTTCAAAGGGCATCTCATGACTTTTATTCTTTAATCAATGGAGTATTTGTTTTTTACTTTTTCAAATCAGAGAGAACACTATAGAAGCATTCCCAAGGTGATCTTGATGCTGAATGTCTCCTTAGGAATTTTAGGCATACAGAAGGATGAGCCCCTTGCTGGCTGACCCTATTTGGACAACCTGCACCTCATTCTCAGCCTCAACGTCTGACATCCCCTACCTGGGACTGACATCCCTGTGCTGTGGATCAGAACCTAGTCCCCTGAGCTCTGCAGCTGGGTGTCCCAGCCCATTGCACCATGTCCCATCAGCTCTCCTCAGGGCTTAGCCTGCACACAGGCACAGGAGAAGTTTTACTCTTTATGAGGAAAGAATGGAGAAGCCTGAGCAGGTTTCCTAAGCAACAAACCCTACCGAGGAACCACATGCTCAGCACAAGCTGGCTAGAATGATGTCACCTTTCTACAAGGCACAGTGTGACCAGAACTGATCTTTGTAAGCAGAATTCTCTGAATTTTTCGGCTGAATCCCTTGTTCCTGTCCTTTCCCTGTATCTGTGTTGCAGATGGAAGCTGCTGGTGCCATTCTCACCTTTAACTCCCCTTTGGAACGCAGACAGATATTCCCAGGTGTGTTAAGCAGGATTTGCTCAATGTTTCTATTAAACTTTTGAATTCCTCATGGAACAAAGGTACCATTTTGACACTGAGGAAACAAGGAATCACTTGTGACACTGAGGTCCCATGGAACCAAGGGCCCATTGTGACACAGCAGGGCCACGTGGATCCAGTGGTCCATTGTGACACTGTGGATCCATGTAGACCACAGCAACACCACCAGAACCTCATGGACTCCAGGAGTCCATGGTGCCCCAGTGGGGATGCATGGAGCCAATGGTCCATTGTTACCCTGCCCACCCTAGGAGTCCATTTTGGCACCATGGGAGCTCATGGAATGAGGTAGGCCATGGTGACACTGCAGAACTTCATGATATCCAACATCCATTGTGATCCAGCAGGACATCATTGGAACCAAGGAACTGCTGCGGACAGTACAAAAACTCATGGAACCAGGGTCTGCTGTGGCACTGCAGAACCAGCACAGCTGTTGGACCTTGTTCCCTGGCCCTTGGGAAGTGAATGTGGCAAGTTGGGTCGGCACTGGGGTGTGGGCAGTAGATTTGGTCAGTGGATATGGTCAGTGGGTGCAGTCAGTGGGCACAGACATTGTGTTTGTTCAGTGGATGTAGTCTGTGAAGTTGTGGTAATTTGGTGCGGCCAGTGGGTCTGCTCAGTTGCGTGTGGTCAGTTAGAGTATGGTCACTTGTGTATCAGTCAGTTTGTTCAGCTAGGTAGTCAGTGGATTGTGGTCAGAAGCAGTGGGCAGTGGGTGTGCTCAGTGGGTGTGGCCATTTTGGGTGGTCACTGGGTTTGGTCAGTGATGTATGGTCAGTGAGGGGGTGTGGTCAATGAGGGTGGTCTGTGGGAGGTGGTCCGTGGTGGTATGGTCACTGGTGGTGTGGGAAGTGGGTGTGGGCAATGGGTGTGGTCATTTGGGTGGTCAATGTGTGTGATCAGTGAGGTCTGTGCAAAGGTGTCTTGGCAAAGGTTGTGGTCAATGTCTGTGAGCAATGGATGCTGACAGTGGTGTGTGATCAGTTAATGTGGTCAGTATGTTAGTCAGATGGGGGATGGTCACTTAGGTGATCGGGGGTTTGGTCTTTTGTGAGGTCAGTGGGAGATGTTAGTGGGCGTGGTCATTTGCTTGTGGTCATTGTGGTTGTCAATTGTGTGTGGTCACTGAGAAATGTCATTGGGGTGGCCATTGGTGTGTATGAGGGGTGTGGTCATTGGGTGTGGTCAGTGGGTGTACAATCAGTTTGGGGGTCATTGGAATGTGGTTGGGGTTGTGGCCAGTGGGTGGGGTCCATGGAAGTTGTCAGTGGGTATGGTCAGTGGATGTGGTTGGTGTGTGTAGATGATACCATAGCCCCCAAGAAAGGTCCCTGGGAATTCGTCCCCTAAGACAAAGAAACCCCTCAGAGCGATGCCCCTCCCACTCCTTATCAAAACCTCTGTAATCTATTAGGATTCCTATTGATCTTTTAACTTGTTAAATGATTGGGATTTTTCTTACTTAGAATTTTAAAGTAATTGGATAATTTTTTTAACTTGCCGTTTTATTGGTTAGAAACTCAATCCCAAAGAAAGATAGAAAAACCCTTTTTTTATACTATGTAATCAGATTTTCCTAGTGGATACCCTTTGGAGAAATTAACTACCTTTGGAACCTCTGCAGTGAAGTCTTGAAATCTTTTCGGCTGGCTTTGTAGCTATACTGCATTGAGGACTTTTCAAATCTATCCAGACTCGTAGCAGTTTGAGGCTAGAAACTCCCCGCTAGTACTAAAGTTACAGAGCAGAACAGGGTTATATATAGAAAAAACTAGGAATCACTGAGATCATAGTGGGATTGCTGCAACCATGGCAATGGCCTGGGCTGGGTGATGGGGTGCCTCAGGTTGTGTATGGAGCACTGTGACCCTGCGGGGCCTGATGGAACCAAGGGGACATTGTGACACTGTGGGGCCTCATGGAATCATGGAGACCACTGTGACATTGTTAGGCCTCACAGAACCAATGGGACTATACTGACACTGTGGAATCCATGGAATGTTGGGATGCTTGTGACACTGTGAGGTCCCATCAAACCAAGGGGCCATTTTGACACCATGGGCCTCATGGAACCATGGAGACCATTCTGACACTTGGGGTGTCATGGAATCAAGGGGCCATTGTGACACTGTGGGCAGTATGGAGCAAAGGAGACCATTGTGAGCCTTCAGGGCCTCGTGGAACCAAGAGGCCCCTGTGAAACAAGAGGGGTCTGATTGAACGAAGCAGAACATTCTGATACTGTTGACCCATGGAATCAAGGGAACACAGAACAGGTCTGGCTGGTTTTGTCCTCCCAGGAGCCACCTGATTGATCTAGCCGACTTTGGCATGTTGAGGTCATCATCTCATCTGCTACTGAAACACTGGGGCTTCCTACATTCCATCCTATGGAAAAGAAACTGTCCTTCTTGGATAGGCACCCAAGGCCACAATTGGATTCCACCTCCTACATTGCCTGTTGTGACGACTGGAGGAGAATTGTTGGCTCAAAATATTTCATGTGTGGGAGAGGAAGGGGCAGGTGCAGACGTGCCCTGCTCTGCAACCCCAGCAATGCACTGGCCTTACCCCAATGCTCCCAGAGACTCTGTCCCAGCCCAGCAGTGTCTGCCAGTTCCTGGCACACCAAAGGCAATGCTCCACACAGATTCCTGGAGGCCCAGTCCAGCTCCTGAGTGACCAAATGATTGAAAGTCCAAGCTGAGGGATGAGCCCAGGATGACCAAGTAGAATTTAAGGCTGAACACAAGGCAAGCATACATCTGACCATACCACCTCTTGGAATTTGAATGCCATCTGAACACTGCTGGAAATCCAGGGGTTGGTACCTGTGTGTGGTTTCTCTGTATTTATTGTCTTTCTCTCTGCATCTTCTATTTCTTTGGTTTATGTCTTCTTCCAAATTTGAGTAAGTTGGTGGGGTGAATTTCTAGACAGGGCCATCAGCTGCTGCGGTCCTGCCTCCTTCTCCCTTCCCCCAGAGTGGCTAGACAGGCTTGTGGTGTAGCTGGAATGCTGCCCTTGATGAGTTTTTTCCAGAAATCATCAGGCAAGGGGGATGGGCAGCCATCAGCCCTTGGGTGCAGCCTCTGAGTTCTAGCCTGGATTTTGAGATCCTGCCCCCCTCCCAGAGCAGCACGTGCCCTTCTGACCTGGGGTCCTGCTCTCCTGGCCCCGGCCCCCAGCACAGCTACTGAAAACATTTCCATTGTAAAATAACCCTGGACTGCAGCCCAGGAGAGATCACTTGACCATCTGCAGGCCTGGGCAAAAGATGAACTCTTGCACTGCCCAGAATGTGACTTGCAGACACTTTGTTCTCTTTCCTGATTGAAAGAACAGGACAAGATGAAGATAGGCACAGAAACAGCATGAAAACACCATGGGCTACAAAGGGAAAAGTCAGATCTCAGATGACAGAAGGAGGTGAGTCATGGACTGAAATTTCTGTGTTTTTAAGCTGTGGAGAAGAGAGAGACTTTTTTTTCCCTATAACTCAAGAGAAAATGCATTATTGGGTTGATGAACGTTTAACTGTAGACATGAGCAAGAGGCATTTTGCTAAAGGAAAGCAGGATGTGAAATGGCTGTGATCCATGAGAAATCTGAGTAGAGAGAAGAGAGATGAAGATCCAGCTGTACCCAGGGAAGAGAAGAAGAACAGAACTGTGTTTTCAAAGATGAAGATAGCTTTTTTTTTAACTATTTATAGTCTTTAAATTGTCGTGTCCCCTAAGTTGATATCATCCCTCACAATTAGGTTGGGATAACTGTAAGTCGATGAAAAGGGACAGTGGTGCAGATGGAGCCCAGGTAGTGAGGGCCAGGTTGAGCGGAGAAAGAACAGGGTGTGTGCAGGTGGTGGCCACAGGCTATGGCGCTGATGATGAGGCTGTTGGCCAGGAGGACAGCCAGGGAAGATGCCCAGGAAGAGGCAGAAGTGCAGGAGCTGCAGCTGCCGCATGTCTGCCAATGGCAGCAGGAGGAAGTGGCTGATGGAGCTGCTGTTGGACATTTCTTCACACAGGTTATGGAGTCCTACTGAAGGAGGACACAGTGAAAAATCAGGCAAAACCTTACTGAGAAGTGTCCAAGCCCATTCTCCCAGCTTATCATCTCATTTGCTGAAGATGCCCTTCATGTCTGGTGCTGGTTTTTCAGCCCTGGAAAGCACTGAGGGACCTGAGCCCCAGGGCTGAGGGCTGTGCTAGTGGGGAGGGAACACCAGAGCTGGGATGCTCAGGGCAGTGTCTGCCCTGCAGGGCAGGGCTGGCAGGTGCCACATCTGCCTTGCAGCAGGGCTTCCCTCAGCACTGCCTCCCTCCCTCCCTGCCCATGGCTCTGCTGCTGGAGCTGTCCCAGCCTCAGCTGTTCCTGTGGCACCAAGCTCCTTCCCTGCAAGAGCTGCCAGAGCCCAGCCCAGCCCCTAGGCCAGCTCTGCCCTGCAGCTGCTCTGGGGTGCAGGGATTAAAGAACAGCTCCCCCAGGCCTGGGCACCATGGAAAAGTGATGCTGGATGGATCTGGAGGCTGGGGAGGTGGAGGCATCTACTGAGGGTCCCAGGAAAATTCAGTGTGATGGATTAAGAGCCTCAGCCCCTACTCTACCCTGCACAGTTGAGTTGCCACACTTGCCAGCCTGAGCCAGTGAAAAGTGGGAAGACAAGGAAGAAGAGACTCAAGCAGGAAAACCTTGCTTTGAATGAGCTCATGAGAAGTTCCCTCAGAAATGACCTGGGCATGAGCTGGACCTGAGAGCAGCCCTGGCCCACACAGCACTCTCTGCACAGCAGCAAGCTCTGCCCCAGCAGGAGTAACTCCTTGCACCCACAGCTCCCCTCCATCACCCATAGGGAGCTGCCAGGCAGGCTGAGAGCTGCCCCTGGCAGGTGGCACATGCCCTGAGCTGGCCAAGAGCCCTGAGGGCTGCAGGAGCTGCTGTGCAGGACAGCCCTGGGTAGGCCTGGCTGCAGCCCCAGCTTCAGCCCCTGCAGCTACCCCTGGCAGCAGGAGCCGTCTTGCCCTGTTCCTCTGACAGTGCCCAGGGCAGCCTTGCTCTGTAGCACATCCTCCCCCAAAGCAGAAATGGCAGCAGAGCCATCCTTACAGTCATATCAGTCCTGTCGTGGGTCAGCTTTAGGAGATCCCTGCAGCCAGAGAATTACTGTGTCAGAAGCTGTGAAGATTTCTCTATGAATAAGTGTAGAAATTTCCTTCCAGCTGCTTTAAGCCTTTCTCTACTCAGCCCAGGTACTTGCAGGCAGTGCCCTCAGCCCTGCTGGGCTGGAAGAGGAGCTGCTTCTCAGCAGAAATGTCTTTTTGAAGCTCTTCTTGATTGAGCTTGGGAGCTGCCTCTGTACCAAGAGCCCAGCTCAGCTCAGCAGCACAGACACAGCATAAGGACTTTAATGACCCACTCAGGGCATTGGTGCTCTCTGCATCAGACTCTGTCCCTGAGAGAGTGTTCAAAATCTTCTTAAGAACTTCAAGTCAAACTGAAACACCGAAGTTCCTAGAAGTTTTAATGGATCCCCACTGAGGGACACAACTGAGAAAATGTCCCCAGGTTCCAGTTAGAGCAGAACACTGGTGGAAGTGATGACAGATGGAGACAAACAACGGAAAGGTGTCTCTGATGCTGAGCAAACCTGGATGTATTTCAGGAATGCAAAGGGCCAAGGCCTGAGCCCCAGCCTCTGGCAAAGCACATCCTGTCCCTCCCTCATTGCTCAGGGCTCTTCCTGGGCCACTGGGCTCTGGGGATGTGCAATGCCAAGGGCAGGACCATGGGCCAGCCCCTGTTAGGCTGCTGAGCAGGGACAAGGAGGCAATGAGGCCCCAGCACAGCAAGGCTAACTTGTCCCCTGCTGGCCTAAGGCGCAGGGCCAGCAGCCATGGCCCAAGTGCTGCAGCAGTTGGCTCTGGCAGGGCCTTTCAGCTGCTGCCCATCCCTGTGCCCTCTGCAGCCCAGGCTGTCCTACAGTGTCCATGCCCTGCGCCTCTGTCCCTGCAGACTCTTGTCATCCCCTGGCTGCCCCACCTCGCTGGCCCTTTCATTTGCTGACAGCTCTGCATCCTGCCTGCCTCTGCCTTGCCACACAAAGCCTTGGGCTGCTCCACACTCCTTCTGGGCGATGTGTTGCACCACAGCCCTGTCTTGGTTCAGAAATTCCTTTGTCTTTGTGTCCAGTCTGCTGTTTCCCATCTGCACTTGGAATTAATTCTTTCTTTCTGTGGTTGTTCTCTACTATATCAAAAGGATCCACCATCTCTGAAAACACTCTTCATACCCTCTCAGGGTTCTTCTTTTCTGCTGTTCTCAGTGTCCATTCCACTGAGGACAGAGCTCCTTTGTCTCTGTGTAGTGGTCATGTGCTGGAGGCCATGGGTAGCTGGAACAGGAGAAGAATTCTTTTCTCTAGGAAGGAAACCACTGAACCCTGGCGTCTTGAAAACAGATGAGAGGCACTCACAAGAGGCCAAGATTAGACCTGTCTGTCCTTCCAACTTTCTTCTGAAAGCAACCCTTGGACATTTGTTGAGTTTTGGCAGTCGAATTGTATTTTAACCATGACTGCTTCAACCAGAATGCAGGTTCTTCTCCATAGGAAACAAAAAGTTGAACTCCCAGGTTTTAAAGACTGAGTAGAGGCAACGCCATAGACACCAAGGCCAGCCAGACCTACAATCAGGCAGGAATCCTTGGACAGACAGAATTTTGGAGCCCAAATCCCACTTAAGTCTATGGGCATCTGGACGAGAAGAACATTGGAACAAAAGTGTGGAGCCCCAGGGTTTCAAAGGCAGATGAGATAGACATCCTACTGTCACAGGGTTGTAGAGAGTGATGAAGTCTCCCCTGAACCTCCACTTCTCCAGGATAAACAATTCCAGCTGTTTCATCTGCTGCTCACAGGACTTTTGTTCCAGACCCCTCACCAGCCTTGTGCCCTTCTCTGGACACACTCCAGCCCCTCCTTGTCCTTCCTAGATTGGAGGCTCAGAACTGGACACAGCATTTGAGGTTCTGCCCAACCAGTGCTGAGCACAGGGGAACAATCACTGCCCTGGTCCTGCTGGCCACAGCATTCTCGGTCCAGACCAGGAGCCATTGGCCTTCTTGGCCACCTGGGCACACTGCTGGCTCATGTCTAGCCTGCTGTCCATCAGTGGCCCCAGCTCCCTTTCTGCCTGGGCACTCTCCAGCCCCCCTGTCCCCAGCCTGTAGCACTGCAGGGGTTGTTGTTTCCAAAGTGCAGGATCTGGTCCTTGGTCTTGTTTAACCTCACCTTGTTGGATTTGGGCCCTGGATCCAGCTTGTCCAGGTCCCTCTGCAGAGCCCTCCTACCCTCCAGCAGAACAACACTCCCAGCCAACTTGGTGTCACCATGGTTTCATAAGGTCCTAGAGTGTCACAATGATCTCCATGATTCCATGAGGCCTCACAATGTCACAATGTCCCTTTGCTTCCATGGGAACCCTTGATGTCACAAAGTCCCTTGGATTCTTGGGCCCTGCAGCATCACAATGGCTCCTTGGTCCCTCAAGGCCCTGCAGTGTCACAATGGTGCCTTGGTTCCACAAGGTCTCACAGTGCAGCAATGCTGTTCTTGGGCTCCACAGTGTCACAATGACCTCTTGGACCCAAAGGACACCATGGTGTCAAACACATTTCCTTCATTACATGTGTCCCTGAGGAGCAGCACTGGCCCCTTGGTTCCATGGGCCCCTGCAGTGACACCATGGCCCCATATTACATGAGGTCTTGCAGTGGCACAATGCTCTCCATGGTCCCACAAGGCCCTGTATTGTCACAGTGGCCTCTGTGGATCCACAAGGACCCACACTGTCACAATGGACTCCTTGCTTCCATGTAGCCCCACAGTATCACAGTGCCCCCTTGGCTCTGTGGTGCCATGTTGTACACAGTGTCACTATGGTCCTCTCAGTTCCATGACACCCCATAGTGTCACAATGGTCCCTTTTTTTTCCCAGGGTCCTGCAGTGTCACAATCATCACACAATCACCCAGGCTGGAAAACGACTTTGAGAACTTTAAGTCCAACCTGTGACCCAACACCACCTTGTCACCCAGACTATGGCACCCAGTGCCACATCTAGTCTTTCCTGAAACACCTCCAGAGATGGTGACTCACCCACCTCCCTGAGCAGCCCATTCCAATGCCCCATCACATTTGTGAAGAATATTTCCTAACATCCCGCATAAACCACTCCGAGTGCAGAGACTGTGTCCTCTTTTCGTGTCACTGTTCCCTGTGAAAAAGAGTCCAAACCCCACCGTCTGAACCCTCCTGTTATGGAGTTCTAGAGAGTGATGTGGTCTCCCCTGAGCCTCCTCTCTTCCAGGATAAACAACCCCAGCTCCTTCAGCTGTTCATCAGAGCATCTGTCTTCTGGACCCCTCACCAGCCTTGCTGCCTTTCTCTGCACACGCTCCAGCTCCTCCATGTCCTTCCTGAATTGGGGGCTCAGAATTGGACACTGCATTCGAGGTGCTGCCCAACCGGTGTTGAGTAGAGGGCAAGAATCAATGCCCTGGTCCTGTTGGACACAACGTTCCTGATCCATAAGTGTGGGAGCCCAGGGCTTACCCCTGGCCTCCTTGGAGGTCTCAAAACCCCCCTGGCAAGGGTCTCAAAGACCCCTGAGTGAGACCAAGGTGTCTCAGGCGCTGAATTCAAACCCCTGGGGGAAATTACCAACACAGAGGGAAGGGAAGCAAGTCACAAAAATTAGGAAAGTGTAAATTAGAATGCTAAAATGTAGTTAAATAGACTTTAGGGAATATTTGTGATAAAGGACACGTGGCCAAGAAGGAGAATATCGGGTGTGGATGCCTCTTCCTCTTTCTTCTCACTGTCATCCATGCTGGGTGATATGCTGGCACTTTCAGATTGGATGGGGACAGAGCTGGACCATTTAACAAAGTTGTCTTCTATTGGAAAGTTGTTATAAATATCTAGTACACAATTTAGAGTATAAGAAGATAAGCCCTGCCTTTACCAGGCAGATTCTGCCCTGGATGCCCAAGGCAACAGAGCGCTGTTACCTGGGCAAAGAATTCCTGAGATAAGAAGTAACAAACATCCTTGAAGCCTCTGAAAACCCATCCCCAGCAGTCTCTCATTGGTGGCATCGGAAAGAGGTGGGTTCCAGACCACCTGCGTGCCCTGCTGGAGGTGATTCCAAGCCTAATGAGACACCCCAGGCAGCGACACATAGGAGTCCCAGGGGTTGGATGAGGGAAATGGTGGGAAGTGAGGAAAAAGTCTGATTGACTGTCATCCATGAAGGGTCTTGATTTTAATATCTCTTTAGAATGCATTAGAAGATGCTGCAGGTCAGTATCTATTGGGCATTATTGATATCAATGAAGAACCAGAAAAAGTAAACAGCACAAAACTGTTGTCTCTTCATTGTTTTCAATATAGCATATTCACTTGGAATACACTTCTGAAATCTGTCTAATTAATCACAGGACAATTGAAAATTAAAATCACCCCTAGGGGATTTTCTTCTTTGGGGGTTTTGAACAAATATTTATAAAAATTTCTCACTGAATTTCACAAGTGCAGAGGCCTCTGGAGAAGTAAAATTCATCCACATCCTCCAAGTGGCTGAGGATCAATCCTCATCAGAGCAGGAATGAACAGAAATGGCCACAGCTTTGTGGCTGCCCCAGCTCTGGGATGGGCCCTGGCCTGGAGCAGAAGCAGCTCTGCAGGGCCCCAAGGCCGGGGCTGTTGTGCTGGCCTGGGCAGATGGGATGGCAGCAGGGGCTGCAGAGCTCTCAGGAGCTCAGGGAGAGGGGAGCAAGACACACAGGGAGCCTCCTTTTGCCTTGGCCAAGCACCTTGCTCATGGCTGGGACTGAGTCCTTTCTGAGCTGCAGCTGCTGCTGTGCCCTTGCCAGGGGCTGAGGCTGTGGGGCCACTGCCCAGAGCCCCCTGCCCTGAGCAGAGCTGTGGGGCCAGAGCCGGCTGGGCTGTGCTGGGGAGAGGCCCTTGGTGCTGCACAGAGCTCAGGGCAGCTGGCACAACTTGCAGGGAGCTGGACTGGCCTGAGAGAGCCTGCCAGATAAAGCAGCAGTGTCCGTCTCAGCCTGGCTGAGCGTGCAGGGGCAGGACTCAGCCCTGGCCTTGTGGGGCAGGGCCAGCGCCTGGGGAAGGCATTGGAAACAGGCAAGTGGCTGAGAGAGGAGGCTGCTCTGTGCCCTTGGTGGCATGCAATGAGCAGGGAGGAGCCCAGGACATTTGTCAGAGCCAGCCTTTTCCCCAGGCATTTCCAGCCCTGGCTGCTGAGTCCAGGTTTGCCCTGGGCTGAGTTTGGCTGTGGCCCAGCTCCATCCTCCCGCAGGGCTCAGGGCCTGTTCCCGGCCATGGCCAGCCCTGCCCGGCCTCTCTGCTTGCCCAGAGCCCGGCAGAGCCCGGGGCAGGGCTGTCAGTGCAGGCCCACAGGTGCCATGGGCTGTGCAGGAGCTGGTAGAGGCTGTCCAGCAGGGAGGCCATGGGGCACAGAGCCCCAGGGCTGCTGTGGGCACCATGGCTGCACGTCCAGCTCCAGAGGAGATGTGACAGAGAGGACTAGAGACAAATAATTCCTGCTGGATTCTTTATTGTGTTTGCTTACAGAGGTGACTTGCATCCACAGGTAGAGGAGGTGTTTAGTGTCAGATAACACTGGTAGAGTGGAAAGAATAATATTATTGAGCTGAAAAATTATTTCATGCATAATAATTTCACTCACTGATGTTGTAGTAGTCAAACCTGCTCCAATACTTTCCTCAGGGTTTCTTTCAGATGAGAGGTGACCAATAGAGACCACAAGCAGCCAGAGATCTCTGTCTCATCCTGACCGATTTCGTCTGGAGAACCCTTGCATATATGGAATTTTTCAGGGGCAGTATCAGTTTTGGCCATGGGTACCTGGTACGACAGATGGTTCTTTTCCATTGGAAGGAAAGCATAGGGCTCAGGTGCTTCAAGGGTGTTATGGGATGATGTTTAGACTGGCTCCTCTCCTTGCTTCCCCCATGCAGCTGCCGGCCCCTTCCTCGGGCTGTTTTATCTAGGCTGGTGTTTTCCAGAAACCCTTCTGATGAGAAGAAACCCTCAACTCGCGAGGATCAGTCAAACTTGCCAGGTGGCCCCCAGGAGGACCAGACCAGCCAGATCTGTTCCATGTCCTGTTGGTTCCACGAGGCCTCTCAGTGTCACCTTGTTTCTGCACTGTCACAATGGCCGCTTGATTCCATGAGGCCTGCATTGTCACAATGGTCTCCATGATTCCATGGGGCCTTGCAATGCCACTGTGGTCTCCATGGATCCACCCTGCCCTGCAGGATCACAATGGCCCTTTGGCTGAACAAGGCCCTGTAATGCAACAATGGCCTCTTGGTTCCACAAAGCCCTGCTGCTTCACACCTGCCCCTTAGGACGCTGCAGCCCAGAGTGCCACGATGGTGTCCTTGGTTCCACGAGGTTCCACAGTGTCACAATCACCCCTTGGTTGCACTGTGTCTCCACAGTGTCACAATGGCCCCTTGGATCCATGGTACCCTGCAGTGTCACAATGGTCTCCATGGTTCCTTGATGTTTCCTTAATGTCACCATGGTCTCTATAGGGAGGAAACAACTGAGCCTCAGTGTTGCAGGGGCAGATGAAAGGCAATCATCAGACGCACTGGGACAGCCAGACTTGACTGGATTGGCAATTTTGTCTGGTAACCATCTCCAGATAAATGGAATTTTAGAGGTGGAATGCCAATTTTGGACATTAACACCTGGAGGAAAATGATAGTCCTTTTCCATAAGAAAGGAAGAATGGAACACTGTTGTTTCAGAGGCAGATGGAAGGCGGCCATCAGAGGTTAAAGGCAGCCTGAACTCTGTCCTGGCAACTTTTCTTGGAAAGTAACCCTCGGATTCACAGAATTTTGGAGTTGGAATCCTAATTTTGGCCATTTCTGCATTGATAAGAAGGCTGGTTCTTTCCCATAGGAAGGAATGCACCAAGGCCCAGTATTTCAAAGGCAGAAAAGGAGAGAGGTGGCTCCTGGGAGACCAATCCAGCCAGACCATCTTGTCCTGGCAGCTTTTGCCTGGGAGAAAGTTTTTGGACATACAGAATTTGGGAGGTAGAATCCCTATTCTGACCATAGACACCTTGACAAGAACCATAGTTCTTTTCCATTTGAAGGAAAGCACTGATCCCCAGTGTTTCAAAAGCAGGTGAGAGGCAGCCTCCAAGAGACCAAGGACAGCCAGACCTGTCTGTCTTGGCAGCTTTCACTTGGGAGCAATCCATGGATGTACAGAGTTTTGGAGGTGGAATCCCAATTTTGGTCATGGGCACCTGGTCGAGGTAAATGTGGTTTTTTTCATAACAAAGAAAGTGTGAAGCCCAAATATTTCGGAAGAAGAAGAGGGCTGAGCACCACAGGCCAAGCCAGCCTGATCTGTCTTTCCTGGCACCTTTCATCTGGTGCAATCCTTGGACATAGGGATTTTTGGAGGTGCAATATCAATTTTGGCCATGAGTGCCTGACATGGAAGGAGAGTTCTTTTCATTAGGAAGGAAAGCACCGAGCCACAGTGCTTCAAAATGCAGATCAGAGCCAGCTGTCAAGAACCTAAGGCCAGCCAGACTTGTCAGTCATGGCAGATTTTGTCTTGGAGTTATCCTTGGATACAAGGAATTCTGGAAGGGGAATCCCAAATTTTGCCTTGGCTGCCTGGATGTCAAAGTGGCTTTTTTCCCCATAAGAAAGAAAAGCATATGGGTCCCAGTGTTTCAAAGGCAGATGAGAAGTAACCCCTGGGTAGCTAAACCCGCCAGATCTGTCTGTCCTGACAGATTTCATCTGGGAACTATCTTTGCATATAAGGAAATTAGGAGAAGGAATCCAAATTTTGGCCATGGCCACTTCAACGAGAAGGATGGTTCTTTTCCACAGGAAGGAAATCACAGAGCCCCAGTACTTGAGTGGCTGATGAGCAACAGCCCTCGACATACCAAGGTCAGCCCCATCTGTCAGGTGGCCCAAGGAGTCCCAGCCAGCCAGACCTATTTCATGTTCCCTTGGTTCCACAGGGCCCCAAAGTGTACCAGTGTTCTCCTTGCTTCCATGGACATAGTGTCACAATACTCTCCTTGTTACAATATTCTCCTTGTCACAATGTTCTCCTTGCTTCTGCAGTGTCACCATGGCCCCTGGGCTTCATGCAGCACTACTATAGCAAGGCTAATACGTGCAGTTTAACAGCTAGATTCTTGCCCTGAATCCTCAGCTGAGCCATTTTCATGGCCTGCTAATAAAGCCTCAGCTGAGCCATGTCCATTGCAAGCATCAACAGGCTTGTGCTGACCCAGGCCCTGACTGCCTGAGCAATCACAAGTTCCACCTGGGGGGAGGCCCACGAATGCCCAGGGGCTTAAAACATAGAGCAGGTGCTCAGCCTATGGTGCATACCCTGACTTCTGCTGGGGGCTGTGTCTCACCCACAGTGGAACCCGAGGAGTTGGCAGCCATGTGTGTGCCTTTCTATTGAGCTTCTTTTTTTCTGTGTCTCTCCTCTCCTAATGGTCTTCATATGGAATGGTTTTGGGTATCTCAACAACTGAAGTGTTTAAAAGTTTCTAAGATTACATGGATTAGGTTAATGAAGTTCCTGCTCTGACAAGTGTTTTATGTTGAATTGGATATTGTATTAAATCCTTTTCAAGTATTCCTTGATTTTCTACAATTTGCCAGTAAAATTTTGTAACATTTTGACACCTTGAGAATATCTGGCTGGGAATTCTCCTGTGCACCAAATTTAAGTAAAGGAACCTTTGGTGACCCCCTGCATTTCAGTGTTCTGGGGTGTTACAACCTCTGAGGCTAACAATGGCCTCTTGTTTCCATGAGGTCCTGCAGTGTCACACTGGCCCCTGGTTCCATGAGCATCTGGAGTGCCACACAGGCTGATGCCATTTGTCCTTGCTGCCCCTCCCATCCCACTGCCCCAGGAACAGCCCCGAGCCACCCGTGAGGGACAGGCCCTGCTGGGCCAGGCCTGGGTTCAGCCCTTGGCCTTTCTGCTGCCTCCAACCAGCCCAGGCCTTGCTTGGCATTGCAGTTCTTGCTCACAGCCTTTGGCTCCTGCAATCCTGTCTTCAAGGATCTGTTCTCACCAGTCCCTGGGGAGCCTTTGGCAGTCCCTGCCCTCAGTAGGGCCACTGATGCTCCAAGGGATTTGGAGTTTTGCTTCTGACTCTTTGAGCAGCTTCTTCAACCTTCTCTCAATGCCTGAGGCTCCTGGACTCAGCTGCAAATCCACCATGAGGATCATTGAAATACAGAAAGCCCTCAGGTTCTCTTTGTCTTCTTTCAAATGTCTTCAAATCTCCAAGGCTTGTGCAGCTGCTTGGAGTCAGCTTGGACTTTTCTTAAGGAGCATGATTTCAAAATGCATCCCATGACTTTACTCTAGGGAATGTTTTTCTACTTTTCAGTTATAACGAAGTGATAGAGGCATTTCCCATGTGATATTGACGCTGACTGTCTCCTCAGGAGGTCCGGGAACATTTAAGAAAGAGCCCCTTGTGGGATGACCCTGTTTGGACAACCCGCTTCTCACTCCTATTATAGCCATGTCATGATACATCCTACCTGGAACTGACACCATAAAACACCATAAAATATAAAAAAACCTCATTAATTTCTCTTTATTATAAAAATATTATTAAATTTTAGAATTATAATTTTATTATTTATATTATTACTAATCTATATTTTATAATAAATTTTTTATTTATAATATAATAAAAACCTTTAAAAATATAATAAAATATAATAAAAATTAAAAATATAATAAAAATATAATAAAAACCTTTACATTATTAGAAATGAAAAAAATTATTGGTCATTGCTATTAAGTTGTGGGAGTCCAGGGTTTTTCCCTGGCTCCTTTGGGGGTGCAAAAACCCCCCTGGCAGACCCCTCAGAGACCCCCGAGTGCTGCCCAGGAGCTGCAGGGGCTGAATTTGGCTCCTTGGGAGAATCTGCCCACATTGAGAGAAAAGACACAGAAAATAATGATGAGTAGACTGTAAATTAGAATGTTAGAACGTAGATAAATAGGTTTTCTTGAATGTTTATGATAAGGGACACGTGGCCAAGATGGAGAATTTGGGGGGTGGACACCTTTTCCTCCTTCTTCTCCATGTCATCCATGTTGGGTGACACGTTGGCACTCTTGGATTGGTTGGGGTCAGGGCTGGACCATTTAATAAAATTGTATTGGGAAAATTTTGTAAGCATGTAATACGTAGTACTAACTATATAAGATAAGCCCTGCCTTCACCAGGCAGATTCCACCATGGATGCCAGGCTGAGCAGACCGCTGCTGGCCAGGCAAAAGGTCCCAGAGATAAGAAATAATAAACAATCCTTGGGAAAAGAGAAAACCGTCTCCAGCAGTCTCTTCGGCGGCTTCGGGAGAAAACCAGGGTTGGAACCACCCTTCGTGTCCCTCTGGGGTGATCTCGGGGCAAAGGAGGAACCCCAGACTGCGACATTAAGTAACACCATTTCCTTCATTCATTAATTAAGCTCTATTGGTTTATTACGTCGCACCCTTTAAGATAATTCATAATGTTATACTCCTTTCTTCATCTTTTTCATCATCTTTATTCCAGACAGGGTCAGGTTGGGCACTTTGGGATCCACGGAGACATTTTTAAGGCACATTCAGTGCAGTTTTGGGACTGAGGGAAGAATTTTGAGGGACGGGAGGACTATTGGGGACATTGAGTGGGAACTAAGAAAGAACTTAGGGATCCTGAGGGAAAGTCTTGTCTTCAAAGTGGCTCGTGGCAGTCTGTAAGGGGGGGTTTCTGGTGCGCGGGGGATGATGGGAGTTGTAGGAGTAGGTATAATGCAGTTTAATGGGGCCGCAGAGCATTACGGGAGTTCTGGGCGCAGCTGCAGTTTCTCTCAGTGTGGTGCAGAGATTGACCGGAGATGAAGTCACTGCTCACATAGCACTCTACAGGAACCGTGGAGCATGATGGGAGCTGTAGTACCAGAAGTGATTCTAACAGAGCATTTGCAAGTTCCGGGAGGGCACTTGGGGGACACTTTTGCCTCTAAACTGTGACTTCAGGTTCTCAGAGTGGAGCGCATATGGTTCAGGAGCACTTGGGGAGAGCTTGGGGAGCTCTGATTTAGCTCTTTATGGAGTGGGGCTTGGCAGGAGTTTAGGGCACAGGACTGTGTTATGAGGTGCTCTGAGCTCTCGGGGGATGACAGGAGATGAATTCCCAGAAGTAACAGGCATCTGTGGGCTTGGGAACATTCATAGGATCTGGGGATGTTTTCTGGGGGGAGTCCCAAATGGGTGCTGAGGGGGAACTTAGGGATCCTGGAGGGTCTGGGGACACTTAGGGAACATATGGGGAGGATACTGGGCTTCTGTGGAATGCGGGACATGATGGGTGTTGTAGTCCAAGCTCTGATGATGTTTCATGAGGTTGTGGGGCATGATGGGAGTTAGAGGCAGAAAGGAAAGATGGCACCAGCTCCAGGCACTGCCCCCAACAACACGAACCACCGTGTGGAACCTCCTTGGTGGCACCTTGGACTGAGACACACCTGAGGAGGGTAACTGTTTGCAGTGCACTAATATAAAAATGTTTAGGTTACCTAAAAAAAAAAAATCATTATGAAACCCTCTTTTCCTGAGTGCAGCCCATTCTCTAAGTAAAGCAGGTCCAAGGTGAGTGAGGACAGGCAGGATGGGATTGGGCAATGTGGAGCAAGGTTGTCCACATTGGGTCAGACCCCAAGACACATCTACTCTGAGCAGGACAGACGTCCTGATGAGAAAACCTGGATCAATAGCAACCACAGAAGACTGCAGTCATCTTGGCTCTAAAGAGAACAGCAATAAAATAAACCCTTAAAATAGCAATGTTTCTCAGAAAAAAATTCTCAGAAGCTCTTTGAAATATTTCTCCATAACTGGAGTAGGAAACCTGCCTAATAAACTTCACCAGACCAGAGGAAAATCAAGGCAGAATCATGGTTTTTCAAGAAATCTCTCAAGAATTCAGTCATAAAGGAACTCCAAAGTTTCTGATACCGTTCATGGGTTCCACTGAGGTACACAACTGAGAAAGTGTCCCAGGTTCCAGTTAGAGCAGGAAATTGGAGACAGAGGTGACAGGTGGGGGCAAAGAGAAGCCAAGTCTTGGTGCCTTGGGACACAACAAGGTCTGTGCCACCAAGGGCTCTGAGGGGACACCTTGTCCTGAGCCACTGAGACCTCCTGGCACAGCCCCAGCAAGGCAGGGCACTGTCACCCCTTGTGCTGCCCTCAGCATCCCCCTCACATCCCAGTGGCCTCAGGGATCTTCTGGGAGTAATCCCTGGGGAGCCTTGGTCAGGAATGGCCCTGGGGGCTCCTTCATGCTCCCAGGGACTGCAGCTTTTTCAGAGGACTTTGGGTTTTGCTTTTGCCTGGGAGACTCTGAGATGTTTGTGCAATCATGGCCTCCAATTATCAGCTTTAATTAGTCTCTTGAGAGCCTTTCTCAGTAACAACATTCAGTGGGGCTCATTAGTACTTCAAGGTACTTGGAGTTTTTAAGGTAATTTCCCTTTTCCTTTCTTCTGTGAGTCTCTGAGTAATTTTTGGGCAATTGTCCAAGTTTAGGACAAATTTGGGGAAAAAGAGCTCCAAAGGCCCTCCCCCCCCCTTTTCTTTTTCACAATTCCTTCCTTCACTGAGCTCAGAAAGAATTGTTCTTCTGGTGAAAATGGAAAAAACTTTTTTATTAACAAAAATACAAAAGAAACACTCCCCAACCCAAACCCAGATGAGACGAACCCAGCCGGTCCTCGCCGGGGAGAGCGGCAGAGCCTCCCAAGCCGACCTCCAGCAGCGGCCCCCGAAGTCCAGATCCTCGTCCTCCGGAGTCGGTGCAAATCCCTGGAGCAGGAAGAAGGGAGAGAGGGGGAGGGGCAGCCGGGAGCAGGCCCAAAGCAAGCCCAAGACAAGCTAAAGCGAGCCCAAGACAAGCAAAAGCAAACCCAAGACAAGCCAACACAGGGGCACAGACAAAACAGCTGGGGTAAAAGGGAAAAAAACGGCCAAAGCAGCCAGGGGAGGGGGTTACAGCTGAGCAGACGGCAGAGAGCAAGACACAGCCCACAACCAAAGCGCAGCAAGAGAGAGAGAGCCGGAAAACACCAGCCTAGATGAAACAGTCCGAGGGAGGGACCGGCAGCTGCACGGGGGAAGCAAGGAGAGGAGCCAGTCCAAACATCAGCCCATAACAGCAATCATGGTCTCCATTTTCTCCTCCAAGGAGTCTGTGAGGAGTCTGTGTCTGGGATGGACCTCAGTGGGTCCCATTTATGCTTTGTGGCACTTTGGGTTTTTCTTCTGCCTTGGACTCCTGGAAGGGTTTGTGCAATCTCCTCTCAGGACCTGAGGTTCAATGGCTCAGCACCAAATGCATCATAGGGGTCACTGGGATCAAGGAAGTCTTGAAAAACCATGGCTATGGCCTTGATTTCCCTCTGGTCTGATGCCGTTCATAAGGAAGGTTTTCAACTCCAGTTATGGAGAAATATTTCAAATAGCTTCTAAGAAATTCACATACATTTTTTCAAGGTATTTTATTACAGTTCTCATTAGAGCAGAGGTGGTTGCAGCATTCTGTGATTGATATTGATCCAGGCTCTCTCCTCAGGAGGTCTGGCCTGCTCAGAGATGTTGTGCTGTGAGATCTGACCCAGTGTGGACAACCTTTTTCTAACCCCATTCTGTCTGCCCTCACTCACCTGGGAACTGCTTTGCTTGGAGGACTGTCTGCACTCAGGCAGACAGAGGTTTTTCCTTTTCTTTCTTCTTTGAAGGAATTTAAAACTCCTAACTTTCCCCACTTAAAACAGACACATTCCTCAGCTGTGTGCCAGCCCAAGATGCCACCAAGGAGGTTCCCCTTCTCCAAGGCAGAACTCTGCATGGAGCGTTTGAGACCTTTGGACTCCTTGGTTCCCTGAAGTGTGGAGAGTTAGGAATATGCATGCGGAAGAAATCGAGCTGTACGGTCAGTTAGGACCCCTTCCCCCCATTGCAGTCAGACCTTTGCTCCGTTCCTGGACTCACCCAGCTGGACGTGAGCAGAAGGAAATGATACTGACTGCCCAAGCTATAAAAACCCTTGTGACCCTTCAATAAACTCCATTTGCTGTCCACCACGTTGGTGTCCTAGAGCATATGGACTGCCATGCCGGGCTTGAACCAGGTCGCCGCAACAACTGGTGCCGAATCCTGGGAGACGATTTCCACCCGGGGTCCGAGGATCGCCTGGACGAGGACCCGGCGGCTGCACAGCTGGTCTAGTGCAGTGTGGGGAGATGTCCCTGGACCAGCAAGGAGCATGAACGGTATCACAAAGGTCATAAGTGAGATCCACACACAGTGGGGTATCGATTCTAAGCTTAAGGATTTTATTCTCACTGTGCCAAGACTGATAAATCTAGGGGCTATAAAAAGCTCCATAGAAATTCTCCATCCAGAGATATGGGATAAATGCACTAGGGCTCTGGCCGAGGAAACCATGTCTTCAGTCTAAGGGAAAACCCTCAAATAGTGGGGCAGAGTCATCCAGGTTTTGCAAAGGGCTTGACAAGAACAGGAGACCTGGAAAGCCGAGCGAACTTGTTTATTAGCTGCGCCACAGATGGGGATCAGGGAAGCCACGCACACCACGGAGGAGTTTGAAGCACTCGTGAGCGCAGACGCGCGGACCCTGGAACCCCTTCTGTTGCCCGATGCCCCAAACAGAACACAAACTAACAGAGTTAGTTTATGCGGTGCTTTATTCAGGGCCCGGGGAACCTGCGGACTAGCGTCCAAAGTCAGGATGCCACAGTTCCCTTTTTCCATCAGGTTTTTATACCTTTTTACAAAGTGGTCTACGTGCAGAAATACACATTCTTCAAAACAATACAGATACATAAATCTTGCAGGTATCATTCCTAAAAGTTATAAATTCTGCATGCTTGTCTACTCAGAACTATAGGCTACCCCCCTTAATCCCCCTTGTATGTTTGCCCATCACCAGAACCCTTTATTTATTATTATTATACTTTAGCCTTATCTTGAAAGTTTCTAGATGTCCTATATGCTCTACTAAATCCTTTGATTATTGTTTTCACAGTTCTAAATGTTCTATATGCTCTACTAATTCCTTTCACTATTGTTTCACAAGGTAGGTTCTCAGGGCCTGTCCGAAAACTGCAGTTTTCTAAGCCTTAGCATGACTACTACTATATCTACATTAGTCCTTTTTCTCATTATTTCGGTATCAACTCCCCTCTTTTGAGCATTCTTCAGATTTTCTGCAAGGATGCTCAATTCTTCAAGTTGTGGTTTCTATGTAGAACGGTGAGTCTTCTTTTCGAGTTGGCAGGATTACTTCTTTCTGGGTCAGTGCTCTCATGACACGTCGAGTATAAGTTCCTTCTCTGGCAATCATTCCTAAAAGACATCTATACATAATCATGCATACTACAATAATTAATACAATCATTATTACATATTGTACAATTGATGATATCCAACCAGAGACTTAGATTCCTAGGGAGCTAAACAGTGCTCCTACTCAGTTATGTTCAGCTTCCTCCTGGACTTCATGCACTTTTGTTTCAATTTGTTCCAATTGACTTATGTCCTTTTCTACTTCTTCTGTGACATTTGGGATATGTATGCAGCAATGATCAACTTTTCTTTGGAGGTATCCACAGACTCCATGTTCTTTTAATAAAAGCAAATCTAATGCCATTCTATTTTGGATTGTCATTCTTGTTGTTGCCTGCAATTGTAAATTTAGATCCTTAAATCCTTTCTTTGTAACTGTAGCTAGCCTCTCAGTTTGTCCTAGTAATTTGTACAGCATCTCCCCGTTTTTATATGTAGAAATTGGTGCAAACAAGGATTCCAATACCTACCCAAATTTAACTCCTGATGAGGGTTCATGCCATTCATCTTCATTTCCCTGTCCTAGTTCTTCTGCTACTTTATTTGTTTCTCTCTTTGCTCGTGACTGCATCTCTTTCTTCGTTAATTTAGACTGTTTCCAAAAAGGACATAATGTGGGAACCCCTAAGGTAATTTGTGTTACAGGCCCGTCTAATGGTAAATGTGTTGTCCATTGTCCATGTTCCATAATCCATACTAAATTTCCTGGACTCCTGATAGTTGTATCCTTACAGCTCAAAGTTTTACCCTTCTGGTCCTGCGGGAAAGCTCTTCCTGGAATTGAATGGTTAAGTTTTCTACACTCACAACCCCATTTTATAAGCATTCTGACCGGTGCCAAACTAATTTGATTCTCTGGAGTGTCACAGGTGAGAATTTGGGTGCAGTTCCAATTTTCTTTTGTGGCGCTCAAAGTTTTTGTAGAAGTGCTGGTTTGAGATAGTTCTGTGTGAGTGGCATTTTTGCTTCCCGTCCATTGGACACACCAATTAACTTGTCCAATGTAACTATAATGTTCTAATATGCTGGGGCCCCATACTGTTTTTCAACTGTCCCACGAGGATTCCTGCCGGGACGAGTTCTGGCATATCATTTCATAATAGCTTTCATTTTTAGGTATTCTTTTCTTTTGCCAATGTGGTATAAAACATTCCCACTTAGCAGCATCTTCAGGTTTTACTTTTCCCCCTGCCGCTAATTGAATTCCCCAATCCCTAATTTGTCCTAACCTTCCATGGCTAATTAGACAATCCTTATAGGTTAATATTCTTAATGTTTCTCCAACCTTTTCCCATATTTCTTCAATTTCGATTTTATTTCGTAATTTTAATTCACAACTTCCATTCTTACCTCTTTTTATTAGGGGTAAATTTCCTACTGGAATCACTTCCCAAGGGATTGGTTCCCCTGCAGCTTGTGGCAGAGGTAAACATGCCGTTATTTTTGATACGTTTTGTATTTGTCCAAAATCTCGAATTAAACCTACTACTAAATTTTGTTGTTCCTGGTTTCTCTGTAGTGCCAGGCTTGTATCTCTCAATCCATTCCACATATCTACTCGTGCACTGACTGGTATTACCTGCACCGAGTACCCCCTTCGGGTTTTATTTTCCTTTAAAATACCTACATTTATGTCCCCATAATCAAAGTTTTCTTTAATCTACACAATGCATGAGAATTGTCCTACCTGATCAGCTTGCATATGAGATATTGTCAATGTGGTGTTACCTTTTTGCTGTTCCATATCCCAAAATGTCACGATTCCTTCTGTAAATACTTCATCTGTGGTGATTTGTCTCCAGGCTCCCTTTACTTCTTTTAATCCAGCTCTCTGGTTGTCAGAAAACAGACAGGTTAAATTTATTCCCGCACCTTCTGGCACCATTACATCTGGCTCCGGAACTGTAATTTTAACAAATGCTTCTCCCACTTGCATTATACAGACTAATGTTAAAAGAACTAAGTCCTTGCCCTGAACACCAGCTTTGTTGCTGACAGAGGCTGTACTTCCCATCTTTACGGGACCTTCTTGATTCGAGTGTAGTGAATCTAGTTGTCGATCCCTTGGACTTTCACTGCCGTGTAGGTAGTCATGATCACTTGGTGAGGACCGCCCCATACTTCTTTCAAGGGTTCTGTATTCCAGTTCTTCACATATACTTGATCTCCTGGCTGGATGTCATGGACAGGATTTTCCAAGGGCAGAGGCCGGTTCCACTGCAATGCTCCCAGCAGCGCTGTAAGGACTTTATTTAAAGACAAAATGTAACTCAACAATACTTGATCTCCTACTAAGTGAGGGTCCCCTTTGTAAGTTGCAGCATGATATGGCTTGCCATACAAAATTTCGTATGGACTTACTCCTATCTTTTCTCTGGGTTTAATCCTGATTCTTAGCAAGGCTAGAGGTAGTGCCTGAGGCCACTGTATCTTTGTTTCCTGACAAATTTTCTTAATCTGCCCTTTTAATGTCTGATTCATCTGTTCTACCTGGCCACTAGATTGTGGTCTCCAGGGCGTATGGAGATCCCAGGCTATCCCTAATACTCTGGCTACCTCTTGGACTACTCCAGCTACAAAGTGAGGTCCCCTATCTGAGGACATTCCTAATGGGATCCCAAATCTAGGAATGATTTCTCGTAGTAAGGTTTTAATTACTTCCTTTGCCTGGTTAGTCCTGCACGGGAAAGCTTCCGGCCACCCTGAAAAAGTACACACATACACCAGTAAATAACGGTACCCTTGTGCTTTTGGTAGCTCTGAGAAATCTATTTGCCAATAGTCTCCTGGTTGCGGCCCCACTTGTAACTTTCCTAGTTGTATTTGCCTTCGTGTCACTGGGTTATTTTTAATACAGACAGGACACGTGGCGTTAATCCGTTTTGCCATTGTTAACATCTGGTTGGAAATTACCTCATGTTTTAAAAATTGTACCAATGCGTCTGCTCCCCAATGGCACTTGTTATGTTCGCTTTCTAAAATTGTTTTCATTACTTTTGTCGGCAGTAGAACCTGACCTACAGCTGTGACATACCATCCTTTTTCATTCTTCTGGGCCTGGAGGAATTGAGCAAGCTTTTCATCTTCATGTGTATACCATGGTTTCTGCTCAAGAAAAGAAGTTGCAGGGTTAATTCGCACTGGCAATAAAGCTAATTGTGTCCATACCTCTCGGGCAACCTGTTTAACAACTCTGTCAGCCAACTGGTTTCCTTGGAACGCTTTTCCCTCTTCCTTTTGCTGTCCTTTTACATGCATCACTGCCACTGCCTGAGGTTTATGCACTGCTTCCAATAGTGCTAATATTTCTTCTTTGTGCTTAATTTCTGATCCTTGAGAATTCAACAGTCCTCTTTCTTTCCATAGTGCTCCATGTACATGTATTACTCCAAAGGCGTATTTTGAATCAGTCCAAATGTTTACTCTTTTCCCTTGACTCAATTCTAAGGCTTTCACCAGAGCATGTATCTCGGCTTTCTGGGCTGAAGTTTCCGGGGTTAAAGCTCGAGCTTCTATTATTTGTGTCAAAGTCACTACTGCATATCCCGCTGTCCAAGTTTGGGACAAATTTTAGAAAAAAGACCTCCAAAGGGTCCCCTCCCCCCCTTACAATTCCTTCCTTCACCAAGCTCGGAAAGAATTTTCTTCAGGGGAAAGTGGAAAAAACTTTTTTATTAACAAAATACAAAAGAAACACTTCCCAGCACAGACCCAGATTGAGATGAACTCGGCAGATCTTCGCCGGGAAGGGCAGCAGAGCTTCTTTGGCAGACTTCCAGAGGTGGTCTCCGAAGTTCAGATCCGTTTCCTCTGGAGCCGGTGCAAATCTTAGGGATGGGGGGGGGAAGGGAGAGGGGCAGTTTAGGCAGCTGGGGGGGGGGGAAAAGCAGCTGAAGCAGCGGAGGGAAGGGGGGCAGGGGGGCAGCAGAAGCAGCGGCAAGCAGCAGCAGCAGAAGCAGCAGCAGAAGCAGCGGCAAAAAGCCCCAAAAGCTGAAAAACACCCGGCTAGATAAAACAGCCCGGGGGAGGGGCCGGCAGCTCCATGGTGGGGGGTAGGGAGAGGAGCTAGTCAAAACATAACCCATAACATTCCACCCCTTATCCCATATCGTGATCATTGACACACGATTGGGATACACACTTACTAGGCACAAACTTTCTCTGACTTGCTAAAAACCTTCAACACTTACACATCTCCTCCTTCTCACTTGCTCAGGCCTTTGTCACTTACACATTTCCTTCTATGCATAAAATCTGGCATACAATGGTAGTGGCACTCAACAATAATATTGTGTACAACTTTATCCTATAATCAGATCTCCCTGAGGTACACAGCAGGTTGTTCCATCCTTCTGCATAATCCACCAAGTACATCCTGGTCCTTGAGCAAAGGCAATCCCACGAATGGGTTTGCCTGTACTTGAGGCAGGATGAATCCATACTGTCTTTCCCAGCAACCCTCTAACATGGGCCACTGGGACTTGGTCTCCGTCTACTACATTAAGGCCTTCAGACTGGGCAGGACCTGCTCGGTTGGTGGAACCTCGAGTGTTGACTAACCAAGTGGCTTTTGCCAGGTGCTGCTCCCAGTTTTTTAGAGATCCCCCACCCAATGCCTTTAATGTGGTTTTCAACAATCCATTGTACCTCTCCACTTTACCTGCAGCTGGTGCATGGTAAGGGATATGGTACACCCACTCAATACCATGTTCCCTAGCCCAGGTGTTGACAAGCTTATTTTTGAAATGAGTCCCATTGTCTGACTCAATTCTCTCAGGCGTACCATGCCTCCAAAAGACCTGCTTTTCCAGGCCCAGGATAGTGTTGCGAGCAGTGGCATGGGACACAGGGTAGGTCTCCAACCATCCGGTTGTGGCTTCTACCATGGTCAGCACATAACGTTTCCCTTGGCGGGTCTGAGGCAGTGTGATGTAATCAATCTGCCAGGCCTCCCCATAAAAGTATTTGGACCACTGTCCACCATACCAGAGGGGTTTTACCCGCTTGGCCTGCTTGATGGCAGCGCAAGTGTCACAGTCATGAATGACTTGGGTAATGCTGTCCATGGTAAGATTCACCCCTCGGTCTCGTGCCCACTTATAGGTGGCATCCCTACCCTGATGGCCTGAGGCATCATGGGCCCATCGAGCCAGGAACAACTCTCCCTTATGTTCCCAATCTAAGTCTATCTTTGAGACCTCTATCTGTGCAGCCTGATCTACCTGCTCGTTGTGCCTGTGTTCTTCATTAGCCCGACTCTTGGGAACATGGGCATCCACATGACGGACTTTCACGGGGAGCTTCTCTACCCGAGTGGCAATGTCTTTCCACTCATCAGCAGCCCAGATTGGTTTTCCTCTACGTTGCCAGTCAGCCTTTTTTCACCTTTCCAGACAACCCCACAGAGCATTGGCTACCATCCACGAATCAGTGTAAAGGTAAGGCTTTGGCCATTTCTCTCTCTCAGCAATGTCCAAGGCCAGCTGAACAGCTTTGAGTTCAGCAAGTTGACTCGATCCACCTTCTCGTTCGGTAGCTTGTGCAACCTGTCGTGTGGGGCTCCATACGGCAGCTTTCCACTTCCGGTTCATCCCCACAATGCGGCAGGAACCGTCGGTGAAAAGGGCGTAGCATGTTTCATCTGCTGGCAGCTGGTTGTACCGTGTAGCTTCTTCAGCCCGGGTCACTTGCTTCTGCTCCTCCTCATCAGCGAGACCAAAATCTTCACCTTCTGGCCAGTTCGTGATTATCTCCAAAATCCCAGGGCGATTTGGGTTACCAATACGGGCGCGCTGCGTGATGAGGGCAAACCACTTGCTCCATGTGGCATCGGTGGCGTGGTGAGTAGAGGGAACCTTTCCTTTAAACATCCATTCCAGCACTGGCAGTCGAGGTGCCAGGAGAAGTTGTGCTTCTGTGCCGATCACCTCTGAAGCAGCTTGAACTTCTTCATAGGCAGCCAAGATTTCCTTCTCTGTGGGAGTGTAGTTGGCTTCGGACCCTCTGTAGCTTCTGCTCCAGAATCCCAGGGGTCAGCCTCGGGTCTCACCAGGCACCTTCTGCCACAGGCTCCAAGACAAACCATGGCTCCCAGCTGCTGAGTAAAGTATGTTCTTCACATCTGGTCCCCTCCTAACTGGGCCAAGGGCTACTGCATGGGCAATCTCCTGTTTAATCTGAGCAAAGGCTTGCTGCTGTTCAGGGCCCCAGTGGAAATCGTTCTTCTTGCGGGTAATAAGGTAAAGAGGACTCACAATCTGGCTGTACTCAGGAATGTGCATTCTCCAAAAACCGATGGCACCTAGAAGAGCTTGTGTCTCCTTCTTGTTAGTAGGTGGGGACATAGCTGTAATCTTGTTAATAACATCAGTAGGAATCTGACGCCGTCCATCTTGCCACTTCACTCCCAGGAACTGAATCTCCCGAGCAGGTCCTTTAACTTTACTCTTCTTGATGGCGAAGCCGGCTTCCAGGAGAATTTGAATAATTTTTTATCCTTTCTCAAACACTTCTGCTGCTGTGTTTCCCCATACGATGATATCATCAATATATTGTAGATGTTCCGGAGCTTCACCCTTTTCCAGTGCAGTCTGGATCAGTCCATGACAGATGGTAGGACTGTGCTTCCACCCCTGGGGCAGTCCGTTCCAGGTGTACTGCACGCCCCTCCAGGTGAAAGCAAAGTGAGGCCTGCACTCTGATGCCAAAGGAATGGAGAAAAATGCATTTGCTATGTCAATGGTGGCATACCACCTTGCTGCCTTGGACTCCAGCTCGTACTGGAGTTCCAGCATGTCTGGCACGGCAGCGCTCAGCGGTAGAGTCACTTCATTCAATGCCCGATAGTCCACAGTCAGTCTCCATTCCCCATCAGATTTACGCACAGGCCAAATGGGGCTGTTGAAGGGTGAGTGGGTTTTACTAACCACCCCTTGGCTCTCCAGCTCTCGGATCATCTTATGAATAGGAATCACAGCATCTCGAGTTGTTCTGTACTGCCGGCGGTGTACTATTGAAGTGGCAATTGGTACTCGTTGTTCTTCTCCCTGCAGAAGTCCTACTGTAATTGGATTCTCAGATAGTCCAGGCAAGGTGTTCAATTGTCGAATATGCTCTGCCATCACAGTTGCAATTCCAAATGCCCATCTTAGTCCTTTTGGGTCCTTAAAATACCCACTCCGAAGGTAGTCTATGCCCAAAATACATGGGGCCTCTGGACCAGTCACAATAAGATGTTTCTTCCAATCCTTTCCAGTTAAACTCACTTTCGCTTCCACCAGGGTGAAGTCCTGCGATCCACCTGTCACACCAGCAATTGAAACAGATTCTGCTCCCATGTGTCTTGATGGAAGTATCGTACACTGTGCACCTGTATCCACTAAAGCTTTATATTTCCGTGGTTTCGAAGTGCCAGGCCATCGAATCCACACAGTCCAAAAAACACGATTTTCCCTCGCCTCACCCTGGCTAGAGGCAGGGCCCATCTAAGCCTGTTTCTCCTTCTTTTCTGGGGCATACATCTTAGAAGTTCCCTCAAGAGGATCAGACATGTCATTATCAGTATCACGTTCAGCACTTTGGCTGCGAGAGACAGGAGCGGCTTTCCTTCTGGTGGAACTTCCTCTTTCAATCTTTCTTTCCTTCAAATCCCGCACTCGTTTTGCCAGAGCAGCTGTAGGCTTCCCATCCCATCTTCTCATGTTCTCTCCAGAATCTCGCAAGAAAAACCACAATTCAGCTCGGGGAGTGTACCTCCTCTCCCAACTGGGGGAACAGCTGCGTTGGGTACCAGGGTCTCTAATCTGTACAGCTGAAATTTGGAGGAGGTCCTCCTTAATCTCCTCCCTGAGTTTCCGATGATTTTTCTCTATTTTATCTTCTAAGTCTCGCAAGCGTGTTTCCACAGCTGCAATTCTAGCATGAGTCGGGCCATGTACTGCATCCACATATGCACAAAGCTTCTTTGCCATATCGAGTACTGTCTCATACACCTCATCTCTCTTCATTATCGCTAAGGCAGACGCATATTCAGGTGGCCCAAGCCGCACGAGTTTTCTCCACATCACCGGTGTGCATGGTACCAGGTCTGGATTTCTAGTTGTTACGTCATCTGAAAAAATAATTTCTGCTACTGCCATTTCCCTGAGGCGTTGGACCCCCTGCTCTATGGTTTTCCATCGGGTCTGCTGCACATATAACTCATCTGCACACAGATATCTTTGTGCCACGCTATCCAGGACCCGTGCCCAAAGGCTTTGAGGGTTAGCTCCCCTCATCACACCTTGGTCGATAACAGGATCATGAGACAGAGACCCCAAATGTCTCGCTTTAGAGCCATCCAAAACCGTGGCCTCCCCTGCTGCATCCCAGAGACGAACCAGCCAGCTAATAATAGATTCATCAGGTCTCCGGGTGTAATCTTTTCTTAAACCACGAAGATCCTTCAGGGAAAGTGATTCATTATTAGTCTCTGCTCTTCCATTAGTTGTTTTAACTCCTGATTTTACATCAGGAGGTGTTGAAGGTCCCTCTCCAGCATCATCATCATCATCATCTTCCACTAGCCTATCAGTCTTCTTGGTGCATTTCCCACTTCTCGTACTAGTAGCCACAGCCATTGGTTGGGGCTTGTTCTCCAGTTTAGCTGCTGGGTTTTGGCCTAGGGGGTTGGCTGCAACTTGAGTCACTGGGATAGGAGATAATTTATCTCCCTGTTCCCTCTCCTCTGTCTCCTGCTCTATCATGCCTAGCAGGGTACGATATGCATGTGCCAGGGCCCAGCTCACTGCAATAATCCTTTTCTCTTTAGAACCATCCTGACACTTCCCCTTTAAGTACCTTGCAACCTCAATCGGATTTTGAATCTGTTCTGATGGGAATTCCCAAATTATGGGGTCAGAAAACTCCTTTAAAATCTGGCCCATTTTCTCCCATTTGCCATTCCACTCAAGATTCCTCCTGCCCAGCTTGACTTCCAAATCAGGAGTCCTCCCAGCCCCTTTAGAAATCTCGGCCTTAATTTTGTATAAACTGCAAATGGTGCAACAAAGACTTAACAAATTAACTGCCAAAAAGATAATGTCCTTAATATTCAGGGAGGTCTGAATATTTTCTAATAGAGATGTAACTAATTCAGAGGAGAGGAAAGGAAATAAAGGCAGAAAATCCTCTTTTCCTGCTTCTCCTCTAAGAAATAACACAAGCCATGATTTATATATTCCTGAAGCCGATTCTAACATTCTTATAAATCTCTTATATGCCATTATCACCAAGCCTAGCCCGATGAGTATTTTGGTTAATACCCCTTTAATACAAAAACTTCGTATTAAAGAGAGCACCGGAGCTATCTCTGGATAGGTAAACAAGCCCAACGACCACAACGGTATTAACACTTCAAAGAAACTTAATAACCACCCATACAGGCAGGCTCCCACAACAAAAGACATTCTGGATTCAATAGACATACCAATACCAACAGTTGCAAACAAAATATTATTAGAATAAAGTTTTTTCCACTTTTCTGGTTTCCCCGTACGGGCCACCAAATTAATTTGTCCAAGTTTGGGACAAATTTTAGGAAAAAGACCTCCAAAGGGTCCCCTCCCCCCCTTACAATTCCTTCCTTCACCAAGCTCGGAAAGAATTTTCTTCAGGGGAAAGTGGAAAAAACTTTTTATTAACAAAAATACAAAAGAAACACTTCCCAGCACAGACCCAGATTGAGATGAACTCGGCATATCTTCGCCGGGAAGGGCAGCAGAGCTTCTTTGGCAGACTTCCAGAGGTGGTCTCCGAAGTTCAGATCCGTTTCCTCTGGAGCCGGTGCAAATCTTAGGGATGGGGGGGAGGAAGGGAGAGGGGCAGTTTAGGCAGCCGGGGGGGGGGAAAAGCCGCTGAAGCAGCGGAGGGAAGGGGGGCAGGGGGGCAGCAGAAGCAGCGGCAAGCAGCAGCAGCAGAAGCAGCAGCAGAAGCAGCGGCAAAAAGCCCCAAAAGCCGAAAAACACCCGGCTAGATAAAACAGCCCGGGGGAGGGGCCGGCAGGTCCGTGGTGGGGGGTAGGGAGAGGAGCTAGTCAAAACATAACCCATAACACCCGCATACCTGGTTCCGTTTTCCACAAAGCTGTATCCATCTGTAAACAGTTCCCATTCCGGATTCTTCAAAGGCTCGTCTTTCAGGTCCTTCCGGCTGGCATACACCTGTTCAATGATTTCTACGCAGTCATGTGTCAATTCGCCTCCTTCTTCCTGGCTGCTGCTCCTAAGAAATTCTGCTGGGTTGAGATGATTAGTTATTTTTAATTCAATGTCATCTTGTTCTCGGAGAAGTGCCTGGTATTGTAACATGCGGCTTGATGAGAGCCAATGCCCCCCTTTTTGTTCCAAAACCGCAATGACCATGTGGGGAACAAATACTTCCATCCTTTTTCCCAGAGTCAATTTTCTGGCTTCCCGAATTAGAAGCACTGTTGCTGCCACAGCTCTAAGACAACCTGGCCATCCGGCACTTACAGTGTCTAGCTGCTTTGAGAAGTACCCCACCGGGCGCTTCCATGAGCCCAGTTTTTGGGTGAGCACCCCTATTGCCAGTCTCTGTCTCTCATTTACGTATAATTGAAAAGGTTTTGTAAGATCTGGCAATCCTAGTGCTGGGGCTTCCTTTAAGGCTTGTTTCAGACTCTGGAATGCCTTTTCTTGAGTTTGTCCCCACTGAAACACAGGGCTTTTGGCTGCCTCATACAGTCCAAATTCTGGGATCCACAAGCGGCACCACCCTACCATGCCCAAAAAGGATCTTAACTCTTGTGGATTTCGTGGTGTGGGTATGGTGCAAATTGCTTGTATTCGATTAACTCCCAACTTTCGCACCCCTTGTGAAATTTCACAGCCTAGGTAAATTACTTGGGTTCTTACCAGCTGAGCTTTTTCTTTCGATACTCGGTATCCAGCTTGTCCCAGCATATTAAGTAATCTAATAGTGAGTCTGAGGCAAACATCCTTTTCTGTGGAGGCTATAAAGATGTTATCAACATATTGTAGGAGAACATATAAGAAAAGTGATTCTTTTACCTGAGTCGTCTTCCATTCTTCTAACTCTCGAGCCAATTGGTTTCCAAAAATAGTTGGTGAGTTTTTGAATCCTTGTGGTAGACGCGTCCAGGTGAGCTGCTTCTTGCATCCCGTGTCTGGGTTCTCCCATTCAAAGGCAAAGTATTTCCTACTTTCAAGTGCCAAGGGGATACAGAAAAATGCATCTTTCAAATCAATCACTGTGAACCACTTAAACCTTTCCGACACAGCTGTCAACAATGTATACGGATTAGCTACTACTGGGTGTATATCTTTAGTGATGTTATTAATTGCTCTTAAATCTTGAACTAATCTATACTTACCATTTGGCTTTCTGACTGGGAATATCGGAGTATTGAATTCTGACTCACATTCCTGTAAAATTCCCAAGCTAAGAAATTGTTCAATCATGGGTGCTATTCCTATTCGTGCTTCCAATTTCAAAGGATATTGTCTTACCCTTACTGGGGAGGCTCCTTCTTTTAGTTCTATTACAACCGGTTGTGCTGCTTTTGATTTTCCAGGTACTCCTGTTTCCCATACCCATGGTACTACAGCTTGTTCTATTTCTTGTGGTATTTCTGCTGCTTCAACTTCTTTTACTACAAACAACTTAGCAATATTCTCCTCAGGAAATTCCAATCTTACTCTACCTTTTTCAAATATTATCTTTGCCTCTAACATTGACAATAGATCCCTCCCGGATAGCGATTCTGGGCTATTTGGCATATATAAAAATTGATGATCAAATTCTTTCCCCCCAAATTTTATATCTAATGGCCGCAAAAATGTTCGTTCCTCAACTTGTCCCGTAACCCCCACTACTTGGATAGTAGAATTACTCAAAGGTCCTAGCTTAGTGTTAACAGCTGAATATGATTCCCCCGTATCTACTCTAAATTCTAATGGTTCCCCATCTGCTTCCATTATTACCTTTAAATCCTGGTCTAGTCAGCTCTGATTTTGGTAATTCCCCATCATAAGGGCTTGGGCGACACCTTGGGGATTTCCCGGGAAAGCACCTGTATTATTCATCAATCCCTGATTTCCATTCCCGCTGGCTATAATTCCTCCCCCAAAACCCATTCCTTGGTTGAGAGGACACTCATTTTTCTAATGTCCTCTATTTTTACATAGAGCACATTGATCTATCCCTAGCTGTATTCTCCCTCTTCCCATATTAAATTGACCCATAAGTCCTCCCGCACCCATTGGCATTCCCCCCTTTGCTATTCCCCTTCCCCCTCCTGGTCCACATCCACGACTCCCCCCTCCCATATTATTTCCAGCCGCTTGCTGTAACACCGCCAACATAGTAGCCTGTTGTTTCCTGGCCGTTTCTTTTTCCCTATTATTATATACCTTCCACGCAACTTCCAACAGTTTATCTAAATTCCGAGTATCCTCTCCCTCCAATTTTTGTAATTTTTTTCTAATATCTTCCTGAGACTGCCCCATAAAAATTAATGCTAGTTGTAAATTTCCCGATTCCCCTTCAACTTCTAAATTAGTGTATTTACGAGCTGTGTCCTTAAGCCGCTCTAAAAAGGTTGACGGAGGCTCATTCTTTTCCTGCCTGACCGAATACAACTTAGACCAATTCAAAGTTTTTGGTATTCCATTCCGTATTCCTTCTGTTAACAAATCCTGATAAGCTTTAAGTCTCCGAGACCCGCCCGTCGAGTTGGGATCCCACTCCGGATCTTCCCTAGGTACTAAATCATTTACTGTACCATCCACAAGCCACAACCTAATCATTTCTCGTGCTTTCTCTGTCATAGCTTTAAACACCATTTCCTTTTCAGTAGAATCCATTATTGTGTCTAACAAAACTTGTAAATCATTCCAATCTGGGTTCTGAGTCTTAATTACCATTTTTACCACCCGCGCAGTTCGTTCAGGATCCTCCCGATACGCCCCCACTGATTGTTTCCAAATTAGTAAATCATTCGGAGAGAAGGGAACTTTCACTATGACCCGTTGCCCCTGTGGCCCGACAGCTTCACGAAGCGGAACCATTAAATGAGCACCTTCTTCCTTTTTCTTCCTTTCCACCTCCCACCGCCCTCTCCGAGTTATTTTACATAAGGGGGTCCGTGGTATATCAGTGGTTTCTATTTTTGCTTCCCGATCCTCCCTTTCTACCTCTGGCATACTTCCTCCACGTTCCTCCACCGGAGGGGCACTAGGGGCTATCAGCAAAGAAACATCCTCCTCAGGTTCCAAAAACCTAACCGAGCATTCCTTCTCTTTCTGCCAACCCTTACATCCATCACAATTCTGCTTTAATGTTTTCAAAACCATGATCCCACACTCCTTTTGCCACTCCGGTTTATCTTTCAAATAATAAAAGAGGTCTAGATACGGTATTTCATCCCATTTTTCATTACTTTGCAGAAAATGCATCAAAGGTGTAATAATGTCAGGATTCAGTGTACCATTCCTAGGCCATTGCATACCATCGGGTTCATATAAAGGCCATACATGATTACAGAAATCAATCAATTTCCTTTTACTTAGTTCTTGACCAAAATTCCCCACATTCCAATGTTGTAATAAACAGCCCAAAGGCGAATCGTCCGGGATTTCTATCCCAGAACTTGCCATAGTTTCACCTCTTTTTTTTTTTTTTTTTTTTTTTTACAATATACACCACACAACACTCACACCCTTTCCACAAACCTTGCCACACTGCACACCACACAGAACACTCACACCCTTTTCCACCAATCCACCAATCTTGCCTTTCTCGTCGCCGCGAGTGGCAAGTGCTGAACCTGCGCAGTCACTGCCGCGTCTGACGGTCAGCGCCTAGGCTTTTCCACAACCTTAAAGACGTCTGTGACCCCCGTGCGGAATCGCCGTTCCGACTTAATCGGCAGGCCCCCCTTCCCCTCAATAAAAAGAATAAAGCACCTTCGGGCTTACCTCCAGGTCGTCCGTCAGGCGCGGGGTCGGGCACGGGTTGATGTTCTCCCCAGAAATCACCTGGTGCCGGCGTGGAGTGGATCAGCCCATGAACCGCCCCAGCCACCTCCGGAGTCCCACCTGGGTCGCCATAAAACTGTTGCCCGATGCCCCAAACAGAACACAAACTAACAGAGTTAGTTTATGCGGTGCTTTATTCAGGGCCCGGGGAACCTGCGGACTAGCGTCCAAAGTCAGGATGCCACAGTTCCCTTTTTCCATCAGGTTTTTATACCTTTTTACAAAGTGGTCTACGTGCAGAAATACACATTCTTCAAAACAATACAGATACATAAATCTTGCAGGTATCATTCCTAAAAGTTATAAATTCTGCATGCTTGTCTACTCAGAACTATAGGCTACCCCCCTTAATCCCCCTTGTATGTTTGCCCATCACCAGAACCCTTTATTTATTATTATTATACTTTAGCCTTATCTTGAAAGTTTCTAGATGTCCTATATGCTCTACTAAATCCTTTGATTATTGTTTTCACAGTTCTAAATGTTCTATATGCTCTACTAATTCTTTTCACTATTGTTTCACAAGGTAGGTTCTCAGGGCCTGTCCGAAAACTGCAGTTTTCTAAGCCTTAGCATGACTACTACTATATCTACATTAGTCCTTTTTCTCATTATTTCGGTATCACTTCCACAGTCCCCCGGGACAGGACTCACCACCATCGAAGGGAGGGGAGCGCACGCGGACATTTTGGCAGGGTGTCCTGGTTTGAAAGGACAGGTGTCTGCCAGTAAGGGCAGAAGTTTCTCTTTGGAATAGAGACTTTGGTTCCACTCCCCACCCAAGTATTATAATTGTTTGAATCAAGGACTCTGAGGCAGAGATAAGGGGGTGGGAATAACAGCTCTTTTACTAATATATCTGACTGTACAAGCAGAAAACAACAGCAGTTGCTAAAATTGCTAACAGAACGAAATAGAGAACTCGGTGTCAGTCCCTTTAGATGCAAGCACGTTGTCTCTGTGCTTAGTCCCAGTCTGGATCTGACGAGGGCAGACGTGAACGGAGGCAGGAGGGGGGGGGGGGGTGGGGCGGCAGCGGCCACACTGGTCTTGGGCGGGAATGAGCTGGAGCGGCGGCTCCTCGCTCACCGTCTGTGTCCGGGTGATCAGCTGTGTCCGCAGAGGCAGGAGGCTGGAACGGGGCAGATGCAGGGCAGGTGATCACAGAGGGTCCGGCTCTCCTGTGCTCCGGCCGCATGGGCTGAAGATCCCAGGCGTCCTTCTCTGAGCTGGCCGGAAACACAAGTCCCCTCCCGGAAGCCTCAGAGGCCCCACCGGGAGCCATTCCCACCCACCCCTTCATTTGTGAATATGCAAGGCCCGAAGATTAGTGTTAGTAAGATTATAGTGAGTGGGCCTATTAGGGTAGAAATTAGGGTGGTGAGTCATGGGGACCGATTGAACCATGACTCGAACCAGCCCTGTTGAGTTTCTCTGTCCATTTTTCTTAGGTTTAGTTGGTGTCTCAGTTCGGCCATGGAGTCTCTAATCACTCCGATGTGGTCTGCATAAAAGCAGCATTCCTCTTTCAAGGAGGAACACAGGCCTCCTTGCTGCAAGAACAAAAGGTCCAGTCCTCGCCTGTTTTGGAGGATGACCTCTGAGAGTGATGAAAGGGATTTTTCTAGGGAAGAAATAGATTTCTCATTTCTCTGCAAGTCCTCATCGACAGTCATCTGCAGTTGGGCCAGTCCTTGATGTTGTGTGTCCAGGGACGAGACGCCCGTGGCAGCGCCAGTAGCTCCTAAACCGAGGAGAATTGCGATGGTTATGCACGTCATCAATTCTCGCTTATGGAGCCGGTCGGGTTCCTCGAACAAGTGGTACACTTCTTCTTCCTGGCGATGCAGGACTCTGGGGACAATTAAAACTTGGACACTAAAGTCAAAAGAATGATCGAATTTGTCAAGGGGTACACATGGGCTTATCCTGGATCGTTGACAGACCCACATTCCTGATGCTGTTGGGATCAGTCATTGGAACTTCCCCCCTTTAAGTCTGACGAATTCCTGGCAGACATTGCCCATCCGCTTTGTCAAGGTTGCATTGCCAAAGCATTTGCCTTGACCTGAAACCTGGCTTAGGATGATGTGTCTCCGGGGGGTGTCCCATCTGCATTGGCGTGGATTGTCTGACTTTGAAATATGAATGGAAGATCGAGGGCAACACTTTTGTAAAAAGGGGGTTGCGCATCATAGCATAACCAGCATAATTCTGTGAGGTTCAGGTTGGATTGGTTTAATGATAAAAAGGTAGCATTTAACACGCTCAAGAATGAATTGGAGAGGGTTGGTTTGGCTAAGAGATCGGATGGGGAGGAGGTAGATTTTAACAACTGTGTTTTGTGGCTAGAGCTATGGTTAGCTGCAATCTCCTTCCTTGGTCTACTCATTGCAAGAACCGGATTGGGTCAGACTGATTGGCATATTGGAGTTGGGAATCTGATAATTTGCATGTTTGCCCAAATGCCGCGAGAAGAGTGAACAAATGCTGTCCACGCTTTGCTCGTGGCCCAGCTATCATGGGTCGGCTGCAGGATTGTCATGATATAGCCTGTGTCGGTGTGCTGTTTCCTGCCTTGGGGCAAGATTATGTACCCATCCATATCAAATTTTGGTTTGAGACAGCTGTGGGGATATAATAAATTTGCAGGAACTTATCAGGCTGTTGTGGTTTCCAACTATTGCCTGTTACAATAGTTTTACACCCCCACTACCCACAATATCCATACCTTGGGTAATTACAGTAACTTTTTCCTGGGTTGGAAGCAGGTCACCAATAGGTCTGAAATAATGTTGTCTCCTCAAATTAGAGGAACCCTGTATAGGAGGGAAAAATGTCTTTTAGCCTGAACTTGAAAGATGGTGTGTCATCTGTAACAATTACTTTGATGATCCTCTCACGTGAGAGATGGCGTAGAACCCACCTGAAGGGCTGGTGAGGGTAATGCTTTGTGTCTGCCTGTCCTCCACCTATTAAACCTAGAAACAGGATAGCACAGAGATACCGTTGCTGTTTTGATTTTGATGGTGCGAACTTCTCAGGTGATGCCAGGTTTCTCGGTGGTCTCTCTCTCTGTCCTGGTAGTGGGGCGTACGCGTTGCGGGGGCATCTGATGATCCAGTCCTGCAAACAAAGACTCACAATCCTCATTAGCTCCACTCTGAAGGTCTGGTTTGATTGATTTGAGTGGACACCATTTAATGTCCCCATCTCTTTTAACATCCGCATACCCCCACCCCGTGAGCACTAGTCTCCAACCTTGTTCCCACTCCCCCAGTTCATTTTTGATCACAACCCGTGGGCCTTTCTCTAGTGCTTGAGTGGCCCAGTGTCTCTGAGCAAAACTGTTTGCTTCATCCACCCTAGGGAATTGATTTAACGTTAGCAGCGCAATTGCTAGTATGTGAGCCTGGTCACTCGGGGGAATGGCATTGGAGAAGCCTTCTGTCTTTGCTAGTACTTCCAGTTTGGTTTTCAGAGTCTGATTTGCTCTTTCAACGATGGCTTGTCCTGTGCTGTTGTACAGGATGCCAGGCACCAAGGCGATGTTCCATTTTGAGACGAATGCTTGGACCGCCTTTGAGGTGAAGTTTGTGCCATTGTCTGTTTTGATTTGTTTTGGAACTCCAAGCCATGCAATGGCTTTCAGCCAATGTTTGATGGTCGCTTTGAAATCAGACTTGGGATGCTGTGCAGCCACGATCCTACTGCTGCATGTATCCACGGTAACTGCGAGCCACGCTTGGGGTCTTAACAGCTGGCATTGTGTAAAGTCTGTCTGCCATATTTCTGAGGCTTTGAGGTCCCTAGGGTTCTCGCCGCTTGACCACAGTGGTGATTTCTGACAGTGAGGGCACATGGTGACCACGTGCTTTGCATCCACGGTAGAAATACTGCACTTCTTTGCAAGTGCTTTTGCTTCGATGTGAAGAGATTCATGCAACTGACGGGCTTCTTTCAGCATCTGTATGCCTTTTGCGTCAGCGTCAGCCTTGTCATTGCCAATCTGGTAGAATCCTTTGATCGGGTCATGGCTGTTGACGTTGATGACAGATATGGTGCCTTTCCAAGAATAGAGTGCTTCTTCTAGCATCACTGACACCATGGACACTGACACACCTAGTCCGGACATGGCTAGGCAGAGCTTGGCCACAAATATGGAGTCTGTCATAAGGTTAAGGTGCTCTTCTGGGAACAGTCTGCACACTAGCACTATGGCAACTTCTTCAAGTTGTTGGACTGAAAGCGTGGGGTCAGTTATATTGACACATTGCCATTTTTCTCCTGAATGCCATACTGCCGCTGCGCTAGAGGTCAGCGACCATGCGTCTGTGAAGATGGTTGGTCCTGCCTACAGTCAGTCAATTATCTTTGGTGGGAGGTCGATGTGGACAACCGTAAGCAGCTGAGTCCAAGAGGGTTTTGCTGCGTAGCGAACCTCTCCTCCGAAACCTGCAAGGGCCATGGCTATGTATTCAGATATTGTTGTTGTCTGCGCGGAGAGCTGTTTGCAGAAGGGCAATTATATCTTGGCCAGTTCGATGTCCAGATGTCTTAGGGTGAGTTTCCTGCATTTCATGATGAGGCTGCTGAGGCACTTGACTCCCGGGGAAAAGGTGTGTGACGGTTTCCCCAAGACCACCCATTGTATCTGTTGGGCTTTGTCAGGGGGTCCTTGGGCTAAGGCTCCCACTCCCCCTTTTTTTGTAAAGTGGACATGCAGATTGATCGGTGTACTTGAATTCCATCTGGTGAGCATGCTCACTGACATCTGGTGTTTGATAAAGTTGAGCGAGCTTATAATTTCTGGTGTCAGGGTTTTCTGCTCCCATGGGTTCTTTCCTTTCAAGAGGTGGTTTAGAGGGTCCATGACCTCGGGAGGAATAAGGACAATGTTGCGGAGCCACTGTAAGGACCCTACCAGCTGCTGCACGTCAGAGAGCGTCTTGATATCTTGGCGGATTTTCATCTGGGGAGGGGTTACGTAGGAGCTTGTGATTCCCACTCCTAGGAAGGTCACACACGGTCCCTTTTTTTTTTTTTTTGCACTCACTATTTCAAAGCCATTTGTCTTTAAGGTCTTGGAGATGGTTGATACCTGCTGGTCTACTTGGCTTGTTGATTGTGCAGCGATCAAGATATCGTCCATGTACGGCATGATGGTCACAGTCGGATTGTTCTGCCGGACTGGTGCTAGCGCTCAGTCTATTGTGATCTGGCAGATGGTAGAGGAGTTGATCATTCCTTGGGGTAACATTTTCCAATGAAACCGTAGGTTGGGCTGCTGGCTGTTTGGAAAGATGATGGAAAAGGCGAACCGCTCCTTGTCGTCTTCATGAAGGGGAATAGAAAAGAAGCAGTCTTTGATGTTGAGCACTGTGCAGGGTTGTCCTCTCAGTATCATTGAGTTCATGGGCAGCAAAGTTTGTATTGGGCCCATCGGCTGGATTCTCTTGTTCACTTCCCGCAGGTCATGCAGGAGACGAAAGCCTTCACCGGACTGTTTAAGTATCACGAAGATTGGGGTGTTACATGGGCTCATGGAGGCTTCTATATGATTCTTGTGTAACTCACGGTCAACTAGCTCAAGAAGAGCAATTGGACAAGGGCTTATGTGTGACCCACACCAGATCGACTGATTGCCAAGTTAGTTTGATAGGCAATAGTGGGTATGCGACAGTGGCCCTTAGAATAAATTTGCCACCCAAACGTCCAGCATGGCTAGGGCATCTCTCCCCAGGAAGGGTGGGCAATCCGACATAACATTTATCGTAAGGGTGATAGTCCTTCCTGGTAATTTCTCGGTACAGAGTGTTATTGCTATCGGTTGGGTGCTTTTGCAGGCTCGGGACATCTCTCAAACTCCGCCCACCATGAGGCTTCTTCTAGTTTCCATGGTAGAGGCCAGTGTATGTCTGGGATGACGATGACATGTGATCCTGTGTCCACCCAAAAGGGAAGGCAGAGGGCCGAGTTGTCAGACCTGTTCTGGAGACGACACTCTGCCCACACGATCAGTGGGTGCTTACCCATCTTCACAACATAGTCCACCCATGGGTCTTGTTGCTTTGCTTTCATGGCAAAAGCCACCCAGAGGCCTCATCCCCAGGGAGCTGTTCTTGGTATTCCTGAGGTGCAGATAGGTTTGATTGAGCTATTGGTTGGGCAATGAAATTGGTCATTTCTTGAAGGGGTAATGGGTGTGGAAGCCCCATGCCCCATTGAGGGCTGCAGTAGCTGGGCCGTTGCATGTTCCAGGAGGGAGGGAGCTGGGTGCAGCCCGGCTGCCCCCTCCCCTTCCCATTTCCCTGAGGCTTGGATCTGCATTCCTTAGCTAAATGCCCCTTCTTTCTGCATGCCCAGCACGGTCCCCTAAGCTTCCCCTGGCGTTGCGGAGCAGCTGCTGGTGGGCGTCCTGACTGGGGGCAGTTTGCTTCTACGTGGCCTGCTTGGCCACACTTGAAGCATGCCATCACACAGGTTATTGCAGTGTGAACTGCTGCTTGGATAGGAGTTAGGTGTTCTTCCTTTGCAACATGTCTGATCATGGTTGCGAGATTAGACCCAGGTGTCAGTGATCTTAAAATGTCCTTGGTGGCTGAACTGCATTGCTGGCATAAGCAGTCTGCTAGCACTGGACCTTTCACCTCTGAAGGTAATGCAGAGGAATCTAATGCTGCCCGAAGACGGCCCACAAAGTGAGTGAAGCTCTCACTCTCACTCTGCTTTATAGTGAACCATGGCAATGATTTGGCTATTACTTTAGAAGCAGCACGGATGGCTTCTCGGGCAGCACGGGTATTGTCATGACCTCATGGGCCCGCAGGCCTTCTGTCTGTGCTTATGGGGTGATCATTTTAGAGTCTGTGCCCATTAGCCTCTGTATACTGGAGTCGTGCAGTGGATGGTCTGCCCCTGTTATTAAGGCTAGCTGCTTTACACAATTGTCCTCCCATACTTGTTTAAAAACAGTCATCCCCGCCCCATCAAAAATTAGTCTACAAGTCTGTTTGATATCAAAGGGGAGCACGTCATCGCCTCCAAAAACGCTATCAATGAGTGTGGAAACAATGGCAGAAACAATTCCCCTTCGTGATCGATTTGACTATTGCCTGCATGTCCTTTGGGTTTACCGGCAAGTTGGTTCTTTGATTTCCGCCTGCCCCCCCAACTCGAACCAGGAACACAAGAGTGGCCAATGGAGCCCACTCCGCACAAAGTATTTTTATTTTCCGCCAATCTGTAAGCAGGATTCGATCTTTCTTGACCTACGCAGGAGCGTTGCTTCTAGTGGTTTTATATGCCGCTGCTCCCTTTTTGTTACAACCTAAATCAGTGTCAGAGTCATCCTATGACCACCTTCCCAGCCACCCATCCCAGCTTGAGTCAGAGTCCGAGCCGGAAGTAGACTGGCTGGATGCTTCCGGGCTGCTGAGCCTTTTCCTTGGGCTCCGCCCTTGCCCCTTCTTCCGGGGGTCACGTCATTCCCTCGCCCTGGGCACCCCCCGTCTCCTGTTGGGAGAGGTACTTTCCCTATAAGGACCTGATATAAAATGAGCTCTTTGATTGGTCTTAAGCTCCTTCTCGGGGGCCGCCCCTCCTCTGTGCTCGCCCACGATTGCTCTGTTCATCAAGCCTTCTGCATATCCGCGCCCTGCACCACAGGTCCACCCCCCAACACGCGCTCCAGCGCCATTTTCAAATGCATATGGCGGGGGTGCCTTTTTATCAACCACTTCGGATTCTGAGATTATAACTGTGTTCCGCACCTCCTCTGCTAGTCCCTGTGTTGGGGATTGAGTGTTTTTCTGTTACTGTGTCAATTGAAAGAATTTTTCCCATTATCATGCCAATGGAGCTGGCCGGGTTACACCCAGGGTCTCTGATGAGTCCAGACAAAAGGGGTGGGTGGGAACGACTCCCGGAGAGGCCTCTGAGGTTTCCGGGAGGGCACTCGGGTTTCCGGCGAGGTTGGAGGAGGACGTCCGGGATCGTCAGCCCACGCGGCCCGAGCACAGCAGAGCCAGACCCTCTGCGATCACCTGCCCTGCATCTGCCCCGTTCCAGCCTCCTGCCTCTGCGGACACAGCTGATCACCCGGACACACACGGTGAGCGAGGAGCCGCAGCTGCAGCCCGTTCCCACCGAGACCGGCGTGGCCGCTGCCGCCCCACCCCCCTCCTTCCTGCCTCCGTTTCCTTCTGCCCTTGTCAGATCCAGACTGGGACTAAGCACAGAGACAACGTGCTTGCATCTAAAGGGACTGACACCGAGTTATCTATTTTGTTCTGTTAGCAATTTTAACTGTTATTGTTTTCTGCTTGTACAGTTAGATATATTAGTAAAAGAGCTGTTATTCCCACCCCCTTATCTCTGCCTCAGAGTCCTTGATTCAAACAATTATAATACTTGGGTGGGGAGTGGAACCAAAGTCTCTATTCCAAAGGGAAACTTCTGCCCTTACTGGCAGACACCTGTCCTTTCAAACCAGGACACACAAATTACTGCTATTTGTTAAAAAACATTAGAAATGGTTAACATTATGTTAATCGAACGTCGACAATTACTTTAAGGCATGCCAGTTACTAACACAATTAAAATTTTATACTAATATTACTAACCCGTGAAATTTTATAATGTCTACATTTTGTAATTTTATTTGATTTTTACTACTCATGAGTTGGGGGGGAAATGTGGAGAGTTAGGGATATGCATGCGGAAGAAATCGAGCTGTACGGTCACTTAGGACCCCTTCCCCACTCGCAGTCAGACCTTTGCTCCATGCCTGGCTGCACCCAGCTGGACTTGAGCAGAAGGAAATGATACTGACTGCCCAAGCTATAAAAACCCTTGTGACCCTTCAATAAATACTATTTTGCTGTCCACCAAGTTGGTGTCCTGGAGCAATGGATCGAGTGGCCTGGAGCAAGGACCGCCCTGCCGGGCTTGAACCAGGTCGCCGCAACACTGAGGCCTTGCAGTGTCACAAAGGCCCCTTGGTTCCATAAGGTTCTGCACTGTCACAGTGGAGATTTGTTTCCATGAGGTTTTGTACTCAGCAATGGTTCCTGTAGTTTCAAATTGTCACAATGCAGCCTTGGTTCCATGAGGTTCATTGGTGTCACCATGGTCTTCTTGGTTCTAGGAGCCATCACAAGGTCACAACGCACCCTTGGTTCCATAAGGTTCCGGCAGCAGGACTTCCCCTGTGGTACAGCAGAGCTCATCTCTCCTGTCCATCAGCTGAGCCATCACTCAGGGCATCTTCCCCCTCTCAGGAAGTGCTGAGATAACCCAGGCCCGACATCTGTCCTGTCCTGAGTTCTCTCTGGTGCCAGGAAGGTGGAATTCCCAGCTGACCATGAACATCTTGCATTGAGAGCAGACTGAAGGGAGATTAGCCTTGAATTTCTGAGTGACTTACACTTCATTTACTTTAAAAGCCATAAAAGCCACACAAAACTTTCACAAAGCAGAAGTCTTCTGCATAATCCCTGCAAATGGGCAGGGCTTCTCTCCCAAGTCTGGATGCATCTTTGTGGTTCCTTTATTGGAAGCTGCGTGAAAGGGCTCCGTGTGTACTCCCTCATCAATTTGGTGGTTACGTTGACTCATGATCTCTGCTATTTTTCACTAGCTGTAATATAGGTAACATTATTGTGCATTCTATTTGTATGTACCTGTACTTGTTTGTTTATCCTGTGCAGTAAGTAGTCATTTTATAGTCTCTTATCTTTTAATCTTGAGTCCATTCGATAAACAATTCATTTTATAGTAGACCTTATCTTCAATTCTAAAGAACGTGTGAGCAAGACCAATTTGGGGTGCAGGTGGTCTGAAACAGAGCTACTGCAGAAACCTGAGCATAAGGCAGGATTTGTCTGAGCTTTCACTCCATTCAAAACATATTTCATTTAAAAAGAGAAGGAGAAAATATCTTTCTCCCTTTAATTCCTTTCCTGTTTATAGACTGATATCAGAAATCTCCAGTTGATATTGATCCCAAGTATCTCCTAATCAAGTCTGAAAAGATATGAAAATCAAGATCCTTTATGACTGACAATGAATCACACTTTGTTCCTACCCCCACCCCACCATTTCCCTCATCCAACCCCTGGAACTCAGAGCAGCCTTGTGCAAATCTGAGCTTTCTCCACTCCAGCCTGTGCCTGCAGCTCTCAGCTCCTTAGCACCAACTCCCACCTTCTTTGCTTGCATAAGGAGCTGCCTGAGACACAGAGGGATGTTCATTTATTGTCAGCAATCAGAACCAAGGGAAGGAACAGCTTCATAAAAACTAAAGTCATTCCTGTGCTGGATATTACATCTCCTTTCCACAGCAGACAGTCTCAAAGCAATGGAAAACACATTCTGTACCCAGCACAGATCCCATGATGCCCCAAACCCTCCCTGCCCAGATTCTGCCCAGATTTGCTCTTTGCCCAGAGGAAGGAAAAGAGAGAAAGTAGCTGAAAAGCTCTCTTGTGCACAGCTACAGCTGCACCAATATTGTGGGCTCACAATAACTTGATCCAACACGTTCTACTGCATCTGTTCCCTGGGTAGAAATCTGGCTGCATGGCCAGGCCCAAGGAGTGCTGGGCACTGGAGCCACATCCAGGGGTGCCCCCAGGGTTCAGGATTGGGGCCATGGCAGTTCAATCTCTTTCTTGCTGATCTAAACGAGGCCATCAGTCAGTTGCCAGGCGAGCCCAAGCTGGCTGGGAGTGTGGCTGTGCTGCAGGGCATGAAGCTCTGCAGAGGGATCGGCACTGGCTGGAGTCATGGGCCCAGGACAATGGGATGAGGTTCACCAAGGCCAAGGGCTGCCTCCTGCCCTGGGCTCACAACAACTCTTAATCCCTGGCTGTGCCCTGCCTCTGATCCCCACAGCCTGTCCTGTTTCCTTCACCCCTGCATTGCCAGGAAATTTTTGGGACAAGGGAGCTCTGCTGTGGGTATGGTGGGAGGTGCAGGTGCCACCACTGCATTGGGAATTACAGCTCATCAGGTTTGTATCTTTTGGGGTCGGGAACTGGTGAGACTCAGAAGCATAGATAGGTTTCTCTTCATGGCAAACATAAAAAAATGTAGCAATTATATAATTCCATAAGCATCACCGTTTTCCCAATCAACTCTGTGCAATGTCAAAGCAGTATCTGATGTGTCCACCTGTGGGAAGATAGTTTGTAGAGACAGTACAGAAGGCAATATTTCCCGATGAATTACAGCTGTATTGATTGCTGGGAAATGAAAACAGCCTTGCCTGCTGTTGGGGGTTGAGTGTTTTTCTGTTACTGTGTCAATTGAAAGAATTTTTCCCATTGTCATGCCAATGGAGCTGGCCGGGTTACACCCAGGGTCGCTGATGGGTCCAGACAAAAGGGGTGGGTGGGGACGGCCCCGGAGGGGCTTCTGAGGCTTCCGGGAGGGCACTCGTGTTTCCGGCGAGCTGGGAGCAGGACGCGCGGGATCGTTCAGCCACGCGGCCGAGCACAGGAGAGCCAGACCCTCTGCGATCACCTGCCCTGCATCTGCCCCGTTCCAGCCTCCTGCCTCTGCGGACACAGCTGATCACCCAGACACACACGGTGAGCGAGGAGCTGCCGCTGCAGCCCGTTCCCGCCTGGGACCGGCGTGGCCGCTGCTGCCTCTCCCCCCTCCTTCCTGCCTCCGTTTCCCACCTGCCTTTTTGGCAGATCCGGGCTCTGGACTAAGCACAGAGACAGCGTGCTTGCATCTAAAGGGACTGACACCGAGTTATCTATTTCGTTCTGTTAGCAATTTTAACTGTTATTGTTTTCTGTTTGTATAGTTAGATATATTAGTAAAAGAGCTGTTATTCCCACCCCCCTTATCTCTGCCTCAGAGGCCTTGATTTAAACAATCATAATACTTGGGGGAGGGGAGTGGAACCAAAGTCTCTATTCCAGAGGGAAACTTCTGCTCTTACTGGCAGACACCTGTCCTTTCAAACCAGGACACCTGCCCAATGAGGATGGGCATTCTAAAAATGTGGGCTTGCTAGTCAAGGCTAAGTTGCAGATGCAGTTAGAGCTTGAGACCCAGAGTCTGCTGCAGTTTGGGATAAACTCTGCTGGCTGTGCTGTGAGGAGGAAGGGGCATGTTGTTTTGTAAGGGACAGACAAGGTAAGATGCTGTGCGAGGGACACACAGGGTTAGGTGTCCGGGTAGGAGACAGGTTGGAGTTAGCCTGTCATGCAGAAGGAAACTTAGAGAGAGAAGAGAAGAAAGTGCTGTGTGGAACTCCACATGAGAAAAGGGTCCGAGTTGACTGAAACAAGTAATGAAAAGTACTTAATAAGGGACTGATGATGGTGTTAGTCATGTCTGTCTTGATATAATTACTATATCCGCCATGCCCAAGGCATTTCTATATGAGTACAATTTTAGACAAACACATTAGAAAGGGTGATTCTATAATAGAATTAAACAAAATTATGTATTGACTAATGTGTAATGACCAGAGAACAAATGGAGAAGGAAATCTGGGAGCAATGGGAAGGCCATTGAACCACTTGGTCTAATGAAGAGGTGTCCTTAGACATGGCCATTTAAATAGGAGAGGGGGAAACACCCAAATGAAAGGGGACATTAAATAATACATAGTATAGTGGTAACACAGGTAGAGGGGAAGATCAGTATTTCTTCCCCTATCATCAGTAAAGTTTCAGGAAATTTCGGTTATCTCCTGGTGGGGAAACTTGGGCATTTCTTCAAGTACTCAAATGCCCCAGCTAATGAGATGTGTTTGTCCACCTTGTAAGCTGCATGTCCCCTACAGCCCCAGAGGGCTCCTGTCCTGTAAACATCTGCTCTGGCCCATTCCAAAATCAGGATCAGCATCTTCCTGGGATCATCAGGGAGCTGAGGTTGGAAGGCACCTCAGCAAGTCCAACCTGCCACAAACTGTCCCAGACCAAGTGGTTCACAGCTTGATTTGGTCTGAATTTGAAAACCCCAATGGCCAGGGATGGGGCAGCATCTCAGAATGTGTCTGAGCGCATGGGAACAAAGGTTTTCCACATTTCCTGGCTGATTTCTCATCATTCCTCTCCCAACCATTTAGTCTTTCCGTGCTCCAGGTCCCCCAGTGCAGAGCCTGGCTCTGTGTTCTCCATTAGATCCTGGGTGGCACTGCCAGGCTGGCATGAGGAGCCCCTCAGCCTTCCCTGCTCTGCATTGGACAAGCCAGCTCCCTCAACCTCTCCTCACAGACAAAGGGTTCCAGCCCCACCTTGGAGGCCCTTCCCTCACCCTGCTGCAGCTGCCAGACATCTTTGCTGCCCTGGGGAACCCAAATCAGGTCACAGTGACCTGGATAATCCACGTTCTTGGTGTACTGGTCACTCAGCCCTGGGTGCTCCTGGCCTGCCTTACTGCCATGGCACTTGTCTGCCTCCTGCCCAGCTGCTGCCCACCAAGAGTTTTCTGCCAGGGCCTGGTGGATGGAGGGAGGACTGTGGGTGTTGTCTGTCAGAACTTAGCACTTGACACCAAAAAGCATTCCCTAGAAAAGCAGAAGCCTGTGACTTGGATTGGTTCACAATTCCCTGGACTAAGAACTGTCTGGATGTCCGGGCCCAGATTGTGGTGGGGAATGGTGCCACATCCAGCGTGTGTGCAGTGGTGTCCTACAGGGATCAGTGTGGGCCCAATCCTGTTTAACATCTTTATAGATAGCCTGGAGAAGAGGATTGAGTGCACCATCAGGAAATGTGCAGATGTCAACAAGCTGGTGTGAATGTGCTGGTGGGTAGGAGGGGTCTGCAGAGGGACCAGGACAGGCTGGATCCAGCACCCAAATCCAACGAGGTGAGGTTTAACAAGACCAAGTGTTGGGTCCTTTACTTTGACCACGACAACCCGTGCAGTGCACCAGGCTGAGGACAGAGTGGTTGGAGAGCAGCCAGGCAGAAGGGGACCTGGGGGCTCCTGGCCTGGGTCAGGAATGGTGTGACCATAGGGACCAGGGCAGTGATTTTTCCCCTGTGCTCGACACTGGTTGGACAGCACCTCAAGTGCTGTGTCCAGATCTGGGATTCCCAAATTAGGAAGGACATGGAAGGCCTGGAGCGTGTCCAGAGAATGGCAACAGGGCTGGTGAGGGGTCTGGAACAAGTCCTGTGAGGAGCAGCTTAGGGAGCTGGAGTTGTTTATTCTGGAGAAGAGGAGGCTCAGGGAGACAAGGTGATGTCTGAGCACAGGTTGAACTTGATGATCTTCAAGGACTTTTCCAGCCTGGCTGATTCTATGATTCTCTGAAACCACCCTTGAAGCAGTTGCAGGATGAGCCCTGGGCCCCCTCTTCAGAAGGTCCAGCAGCCCAGGTCCCTCAGTTTCTCCACACAGCCCCAAAGCCCATCCTGTCAGTCCTGCAGAGCCTCACCAGCCCTCCTCAGTGCCCAGAATAGGGAGCCCCACACCCAGACACACCAGCCTGTGGGCTTCATTGAAGCCACAGGCTGAAAATTGCAAGGGCCTGAGGCCTTTTTCTCCTTTCTCATGCTAAGGAAAATTTCTCTCGGGTCTGCTGCAGTTTGCCTGTTCCTCCCTGGATCTTCCCAAGGTGATAAACCTCGGGAAAAACAGGAAGGAATTCACAATAAGATTAAGCACCTGCTGTTTTTCAGAAAGTAAGGAAAAACAGTTCTCACGATCCGTGAGAACGTTCTGTTTTCTTCTACTATCCAATGGACGGCCGTTCCTCTCTTCTTCAGCGATCCACACTATAAAAGTGGTTCGCCTTCACAATAAAGTTGCTTCTCTTTGCTGCTAGCTGGAGGAGTCATTGTCGTTATTCTCCGCGGCCGTATCGCGAATAACGACAATTGGAGGTTCTACCGAGATCGTCCTTCACGGGAGCCGAGACCGTCTTTCGCCAGGACAGCGCGAGCGCTGCCACGGAGCCAGCCTCGGCTACCTCGGACCGCGAGCGCTGCCGCGGAGCCAGCCTCGGCTACCCCGGTCCGCGAGCGCTGCCGCCGAATCGGAGCCCCGGCAACCCCGGACTGCGAGCGCCCTAGCGACCGTTCCTCTTTCAGCGGAGAGAAGGTACTGTGTTTCCCCCCCCCTCCCTCCTCCAAACTAGCGGCTAGGCGAAAAATTCTAAAATGGGGAACAATCTATCCAAACAAGAGGAGATTATTATCTCATTATGGAGGGATGTTCTAGAGGACTTAGACACCCAAATCCCAGATAAAGATTTGATTGCCTTGCTAGCTTGGGCAAAGGAGCGCAGTTTTTCAGAGGAGGAAGGAGAAGTTTTTTCAATGGAAGTTTGGAAAGAGCTGGGGAATCTGTTGTGTGCAGCTCTCCATAAAGGAGATGTTTCAGTGTGCCCGCTGCTTACTACCTGGGGGACTATTCATCAGAGTTTTGTGGAGGATGAGGCGAGATTTGAACGGAGCGAGGGCGAGTCCAATGACTGCTCCGAGAACCCCCCAAAGTCAGGACAGCCCCTCCCGCTCGCACTCCAAGATAGCGCGGCGTCCTTTCCCCGGAGAGCGGTAACGGCAGAGACAGTGCAAAAGCCAGCTATTACACTGGAGGTAGTGGAGCAAGTCACGTTTGCGATCGCGACGGCCATCTGGGAGGCGTTTGTGCCCTATGTCACCATCCCCGATGAACCGCGGCGCATCGCGAATGGCCCGGCAGCGAGAATGGGTCCCTGGCTGCCGGCGGGCCCCCCCCCAGACCAAAGACGGCAGGGGCAGCCGGCCACAGGGGCGGGGCTATCGCTACCCCCTGCGCGACGCTTGACGTCACGGCCCACGATCCCAGAAGCTTCGGGTCCCCCCACCAACCCTCCCGGGACGCCGCCGGGATCCTCCTCGTCTCTAGGGGCGTGTCCTGCCGCGCGGGCCCCAAACAAGGTCGCCGCTCCTGCCTCCGCGGCCGGCCCTGTCTCAACGGGATCGGAGACCGCCGCGACATCCTCCGTGGGGCAGGAGTCGCCGCCTTCGTCATCCCACTCCAGCGCCACAGACGCCGACGAACAACAACACCCCCGCCGGAGGTGTGGTGTTTCTTCGGCCAGCAATCGCGGCAGAAACCCCCGCGTAATTTGGGAGGCTGTCAGGTTGCGGGCATTGCAAAACGGGGATTGGGACCTCTTAGAGAAGGTGGGAATGCCAAGAAAAGGAGTTTTCCAGATGGAGGGAAGCGTCCAGGGTGACCCCGCGGGGCCCTACCCGGCCCCCGGGGATGACCTGTCGCAAAGCAGTGATGGGGACACCCGGGGGACGGAAGGGGCTCAGGCTTTTCCCGTCTTCAAAGGGGCGCAAGGTCAACTCGACCGGCATGACCCAATTGCTTGGCGTGTTGTCCAAGATATACAAGATAAGGTAGCACGCTTTGGACTCGGTTCCACCCAGGTCATGCAGATTCTTAGAGTATTAAATACAGACCTGTTAGCACCTTATGATATAAGGCATATAGCACAGGTGCTATTTCAGCCAGTGCAGTTCAGAGTGTTTGAGGACACCTGGGCGCAAATGGCTGATAGGGCTGCTGCAGACAATATGGGGCTGCCCCAGGATGACCCTAGGTATGCAATAGGCCGAGAGGTTTTGATGGGTACGTTTCGTTTCTCTAACCCTGACCTCCAAGCATCTTGGCCCCCTCCCATTCTTGAGCAATGCCAAAAAATAGGGTTCGCAGCAATTATAAAAACAATAGAAGCTGCAGCTCCTAAAACAAAATATGTGAAGATTACTCAGGGTCCTAACGAACCATTCCTACAATTTGTAGAAAAGGTGGCTGCAGCCCTAGAGAAACAGGTCGAAGATGATGCTCTCAGGCAGATGTTGTGTAAACAGCTAGCCAAAGATAATGCCAATGCTGACTGTGCAAAAATTATACCGTCTCTACCAGGAGATCCCTCACTAACTGACATGATACAGGCATGTTCAAAAGTGGGGACTATAGATCATCAGATCTCTGCCCTGGCAGCTGCCATGTGGCAGCATCAAAAGATGTCAGGAGGTGGATATTATAAACAGGGAAAACCTAAAGGCAAGAAGCAAAAACAGCAACAGGCTAAAATGCCTACCTTTTTGTGTGCCAAGTGCAAAAAGCCAGGACACTATGCAAACCAATGCAGATCAAAAAACCCTCCTCCTGGCCAGGGAAACGGGCAGGGGAGCGCTTGGGGGTACAGCGCTCAGATAGAAACAGTACCCCAGGCTTCCTCAGCCAGCACTCAGCCAGCACCCGGGGGTCAGCCGGAGTGGATGTATACACCGCAGCCACAGTCATCTTAGACTCGACTGGTGTACACAAGATCCCTCTGGATGCCACTGGACCTTTGGGCAAAGGCCTGAGTGCCCTGCTCATAGGGCGGTCCAGTGCCACCCTCCAGGGAATCTTTGTCCACCCCGGGGTCATTGATGCTGATTTCACAGGTCAAATCTATGCCATGGTTTCTACACCTTCTCCTCCTGTCACTATCCCAAAGGGAACTCGAATTGCCCAATTGGTGCCTTTCTATTCGTCTGTTCTCAGGGTTGATCAGCGAAATCGCAAAGACGGTTGCTTTGGATCCACAGGACCACCACAGGTTTTCTGGACAATGAATGTCTCGGATCAGCGACCACAAATGATGTGTACTCTGACTCTCTCAGGTGCCAACCCGTCTCAGACTCAACTCAGAGGTTTGCTGGACACTGGGGCGGATGTAACAGTGATCTCACTCTCTGCCTGGCCTCCCACATGGCCTGTGGCCCCTCTGGGTCGGGCCATTGCAGGCTTGGGGGGCACAACACAGACCTTTGTGAGTCAGAGGCCTGTGTTGATCAGAAATATGGAAGGGCAGACAGCCACGGTCCGACCATACATCACTGCAGCCCCTATCAACCTCTGGGGACGAGATGTGTTGGCAGCCTGGGGGGTGCGCATGGAAGCAAATTTTTAATTAGGGTCACTGAAGTGAAGGGCAAGAACTATCCTATGATACCCCTACGGTGGTTGTCTAATACCCCCGTATGGCAAAATCAGTGGCCCTTGCCAAAACAGAAATTAATAGCCCTTCGAGAATTAGTAAAGGAACAATTGCAGCAGGGACACATAGAACCCTCTAGTAGTCCCTGAAATTCCCCAGTTTTTCAGGTACCTTTGAATTTGGTCACTGACTCCGCTTATGTTGCAGACATCACCCAGCGTCTGGATTGCTCGCTCCTGAAGGAGGTCGACAATGCCGACTTGTTCCGGCTGTTGAAGGTCCTGTGGTGCGCAATCCAAGACCGAACTCATCCATATTACGTGCTGCACATACGGAGCCACATGGATCTACCAGGTTCTTTAACAGAGGGTAATGCCAGGGCTGACAGGCTGGCCAACCCTGCGTGGGTGGCACCTCAGCCTGACAAGATCGCACAGGCCCGGGCATCACACGAGTTTTTTCATCAAAATGCACATACCCTGCAAAAACAATTCCATTTAACAGCCAATGAAGCTCGTGACATTGTCACCTCTTGCGATGCTTGTCATGGCCTTGCTGCACCTTTACCTGCAGGGGTGAACCCCAGGGGCCTAAGAGCCCTGCAGCTTTGGCAGACAGATGTTACTCACATCGCTGAATTTGGCAGATTTAAGTATGTGCATGTGTCTGTTGACACCTTTTCTTCTGCCATGTGGGCATCTGCTCACACAGGGGAAAAAGGCAGCGATGTGATTGCTCATTGGAGAAAGGCTTTTGCGACCTTGGGCATACCCTCTGCAGTGAAAACTGACAATGGCCCTGCTTACATCTCTCAAAAGACGAGGCAGTTTCTGCAGATGTGGGGAGTCTCACACAGGCTGGGCACCCCACATTCTCCAACAGGTCAAGCCATTGTCGAACGCGCTCAAGGTACTCTGAAACGCGTTCTCGAAAAACAAAAAAGGGGAATGGCTGGTGAAACACCACACAGCCGACTAGAAAAAGCTTTATATACCATCAATCACCTCACTGTGCCACAAGATTCCAATAATCCTGTTATTGTGAATCACTTTACTTCTTTACAGGCTGCAGATGAGATACGCTTGCCCCGAGCGAAGGTGTTCATACGGAACTTGACCACGAACAAGTGGGAAGGCCCGCATGAACTCATCGTTTGGGGCCGTGGGTATGCTTGCGTCTCAACAGATACCGGGGTACGCTGGCTGCCTGCGAGATGTGTCCGCCCTGACCTGCGACATCAGAGACAGAATGCAGCCGAGGCACAGCCTTTGGATGCTGACCAACAGGCCGACCGCCAGCCAGATGGTCCCTCTACCAGCAGAGGATGAACTCTTTTGTTTCTTTGGAACTGTTTTCAGTCTTTGGACATTGTTAGATAAATTTTATATTGGAAATCACGGGTCTGGCGAATGGTGGCGGGTTTCTTTCCTATTGTATTAGAAGTAAGTTGCTGGGAAGCATCAGGTGCGAAGGTTTCCCTGGATGCTTCAAGCGTCCACGGATCTCCAGGGATGTGTTTGCTCCCCTCCGACAAGGATCCTAAGGAGGACAGCAAACACCTCCTTTTTTCTTTTAAAACTAAAAGGGGGACTTGTGGGCTTCATTGAAGCCACAGGCTGAAAATTGCAAGGGCCTGAGGCCTTTTTCTCCTTTCTCATGCTAAGGAAAATTTCTCTCGGGTCTGATGCAGTTTGCCTGTTCCTCCCTGGATCTTCCCAAGGTGATAAACCTCGGGAAAAACAGGAAGGAATTCACAATAAGATTAAGCACCTGCTGTTTTTCAGAAAGTAAGGAAAAACAGTTCTCACGATCCGTGAGAACGTTCTGTTTTCTTCTACTATCCAATGGATGGCCGTTCCTCTCTTCTTCAGCGATCCACACTATAAAAGTGGTTCGCCTTCACAATAAAGTTGCTTCTCTTTGCTGCTAGCTGGAGGAGTCATTGTCGTTATTCTCCGCGGCCGTATCGCGAATAACGACACCAGCCCAGATGTGCTTCCCTGGCCTGGAGTGCCTCTGGCAAGGGAGGAGCACAAGGCACTGAAGGACCCTGCAGATAATTCCTGGAGCACTTGGAGGATGATCCTGCTCAGGAACTGAAATGGGGAGTGGGGCCAGAGAGGAAAGGGCAAAGAGGGATGGGCTGTTTGTAGAGGAGGGGACAGGAAAAAAGAAAGAGGAAGAAATCAGAATTTTGAGAGAGTAAAGAAAGCAAAGGTGAATCAAAGGAAATGCTGAGGGCTGTTTTGGGGTGGCTGCCAGGCTGCCCTGGGTGTGAGCAACAACATCTGCAGTGGGACAGGAAACTCACAGATCATGGGAACAAACTTTCTGGCTGAGTGCTGAAGCAACAACAATTCTTAGTGGGTTCCCTCCTGTCCCCCAGCCCTTTCTGACACCAGGGGCTGATGGCATTTGTGCTCACTCAGCTCCATCTCCCCACAGCACCACCATGGGGGTGCTGACGCCTGCTCTGTGCAATGCAAACAGGGGCTCCTGAGCCAGTGCTGCCATGTCTGTGCCTGCAAGGATGCGGCACCTGCGTGAGCTCGGGGAGAGGCCAAGGCTGCAGAGGGGGATGTTGTTGCAGGTGCATGAGGACACTCTGGGATGCTGCCCTGGGCTGTCCAGCACAGTGGGGATGGATCAGCCCTTGCTCTGCTGCTCCTTTACAAGGTCTCCCCCTTGCAGGGACCTTGCAGAGCCCCAGCCATGCTGTTTGCCCCCAGCCTGCCCATGGCCAGCCTGGGGCTGCTCACGGGGGTTTTCTCTGCTAAGCACTGGCCTGGTCAAGTGTTCTGGAGTGCCTGGGCACGGAGCCTGGAGCCCCCAGGCCCTGCCGTGAGGCATCAGAGCTGCCCCAGCATTGTCCATGACCTGTCCCTGCTGCAGCCCTGGCACTGCCACCCCCAGGGCTGTGCCTGGCCCCGAGAGCACTCCAGCCCTGCAGCAACACTAGGGGCAAGAATGCAGCGGGGCAGTGGCATGGGAGCAGCACTGGCAACACCAAGTGCTGCTGCTACTGCTGGGCACAGCTGCTGTGCCAGCATTGATCTGCCCCAGATCTGCACACAGACATTGCTGCTGCAGCTCCAGAGAAGGGAATAAAAGGTCTCTGGAAAAAGGACTCTGCTCTGAGATGGTTTATTCTGTTTTAAGTGGTTGAGAGCACAGCTCATCATTGACGCAGTGAGTGGATCACAGTGAAGGTGAAAAAAAAAGCAAAATAAAATATGCTGAAGGCAATGACGTTTCTTTGTGCACAATATTAAAAAACTAAAATAAGGGAATGGAAAAAAAAAATTAACCAAACCAACAAGGACAATCAATGATGACTTTCACTACAAGTGTTATGCAGAAACAGACAAGAAGTTTAATGTTTCTGAAAGCCTACAGTAATCAATGTCCACACTGCAGCCTTTAGCTCCTGGTTTCTCAGGCTGTAGATGAGGGGGTTCAGGGCTGGAGGAACCACTGAGTACACAACTGATAGGGCCAGATCTAGAGTTGGGGAGGAGATGGAGGGGGGCTTCAGGTGAGCAAATATAATAGTGCTGAGAAACAGGGAGACCACAGCTAGGTGAGGGAGGCAGGTGGAAAAGGCTTTGTGCTGTCCCTACTTAGAGGAGATCCTCAGCACAGCCCTGAAGATCTGCACATAGGAGAAAACAATGAACGCAAAACAACCAAATCCTAAAAAGGAACTAACAGCATTAAGCCCAAGTTCCCTGAGGTAGGATTTGGAGCAGGAGAGTTTCAGGATCTGGGGAACCTAACAGAAGAACTGGCCAAGGCCATTGCCATGGCACAGGGGCAGGGAAAATATATTGGCTGTGTGCAGCAGAGCATTGAGAAAGCCACTGCCCCAGGCAGCTGCTGCCATGTGGGCACAAGCTCTGCTGCCCAGGAAGGTCCCGTAGTGCAGGGGTTTGCAGATGGACACGTAGCGGTTGTAGCACATGATGGTCAGGAGAGAAAACTCTACTGAAATGAAAAAGGCAAAGAAAAACACCTGTGCAGCACATCCAGCATAGGAGATTTTCGTGATGTCCCAGAGGCAATTGTGCATGGCTTTGGGGACAGTGGTACAGATGCAGCCCAGGTCAGTGAGGGGCAGGTTGAGCAGGAAGAAGAACATGGGGGTGTGCAGGTGGTGGCCGCAGGCTACGGCGCTGATGATGAGGCCGTTGGCCAGGAGGGCAGCCAGGGAGATGCCCAGGAATAGGCAGAAGTGCAGGAGCTGCAGCTGCCGCGTGTCTGCCCAGTGCCAGCAGGAGGAAGTGGCGGATGGAGTTGCTGTTGGACATTTCTTCAATATGGTCATGGTGGACTGTTGAAAGAAGGCATTAAAAGGCTATAATAGTTTTCCTTGAGTCAATCCTGTGCAATTATATTAGGAATCCTCTTAAAAAACTTCTCTTCCTGTGGGGGAACTTAACTAAGAGCTTCTTTTTTTTTTTTTTTTAGTTCAGTTTTGTTCTGCTGAGTAGCTTTCTCATCTTCGTCATTGCTCTCAATCTAAGCTGTGGGGATCCCAGTGGGAAAATAGAGCTTCCAGTGGTGCAGAGAAGTCAGACCTGTTGGTCCTACACAGCTGCCCTGTGCTCAGTACACATCCCTCTTATTCAGGGTGATCACAATTTCAACGTGCTTGAAAAATAAAGTGTAGTTTTTGAAGGCCCAGATTCAAAATCAGTCTGCCTAAACTCTTCTCTCCTTTCCTGTGCTGCTGAACAGGGAAGTATATCCAGTGCTGGTCGGGCTCTCCGCTGCCTGGAGTTCTGCCTACTGGGAGCTGTTTCTCTCTCTCCAAGCCTTGTCCCTGGCAGTTCTCCCAGAGCCCAGCCCAGCCCTGGGGGCTCAGCTCAGCTCTGCCCTGCACACCCCTCCCAGCACAGACCACTGCCCAGGGGCATCTCCCTGCCAGCAGGGCCTTAAGGGCAGCTCAGACAAACACAAATGCTGCAAGCCAAGATGCTGCTGCTGCTGTCTGTAGGCAAAGTAGGGTGAGGAGGCACTTTGTGAGGGAGATGCGAGACAGATCTGCTGATGCCCAGTTGGACAGTGCAGGAGTCTCAGTGACAGACACACCAGACAGCCCCTTTCCCTTCCCTTGAAGAGAAAGCTGAGAGCAGCCCTGGCCATGCAGCACCATCTCCACAGCAGGAAAAATCTGCCTTGTTGGGGGTGGCTGCTTCCTCCTCCAACTTCTTCCACAGTGCACGGGGAGTTGCCAGGCAGGCTGAGAGCTGCCCCTTGTAGGTGCACATGCCTTGAGCTGGCCAAGAGCCCTGAGGGCTGCAGGAGCTGCTCTGCATGATAGCCCTGGGAAGCCCTGGCTGCAGCCCCAGCTTCAGCCCAAGGAGCCATCATGCCCTGTCCCTCTAACCGTGCCCAGGACCCAGTCTGTGAGTTTTTCTGGCTCCAGCAGATCCCTCCAGGATCACAGAGGACATTCCTCTTCACCCACAGACTCACCATGTCCGGATCTGTGAATGTGTTTCCCCAAGTGAAGTCTCAGCTCAATGTCTGCCCATTCCTGATTGCCTTCATCCTGTCTGTGCCCGGCTCCTGTCCGCTCAGTGCCTGCAGGCAGTGCCCTCAGCCCTGCTGGACTTGGACAGGAGCTGCTCCTGAGGAGAAATGTCTTTTTGTATCTTTTCCTGGTTGACAGTATTTCCCTCTGTGCCAGAAGACGCAACACTAGGACTTTAATGACCCTCTAAGGAGTCTGTTTTTTAAAATTTGATTCAGTCCCTGAGAGAGTGTTTTCAAAAAAACTTCTCAAGAACTTGAAATTAAATTGATACTCCAAAGTTTCTTGAAGTTTTAATGGGTCTCACTGAGGGACCGGACTGAGAACATGTCCCAGGGTTCCAGTTAGAGCAGAACAATGAAGGCAGTGATGAGAGTTAGGAACAAGGAAAATTAAGGTGTCTCTGATGCTGAGCACACCTGGATGTGTTTCAGGAATGCAAAGAGTCAGAGACTGGGCCCCAGCCCCTGGCAAGGCATATACTGTCCCTCCCTCATTGCTCAGAGCTCTTCTTGGGCCACTGGGCTCTGAGCATGTGCAATGCCAAGGGCAAAACCATGGGGTGGCCCCTGCCAGGCTGCTGAGCAGGGACAAGGAGGCAATGAGGCCCCAGCACAGCAAGGCTCACTGATCCCCTGCTGGCCTCAGGCTCAAGGCCAGCAGCCATGGCCCAAGTGCTGCAGCAGTTGGCTCTGGCAGGGCCTTTCAGCTGCTGCCCATCCCTGTGCCCTCTTCAGCCCAGGCTGTCCTACGGTGTCCATGCCCTGCGCCTGTGTCCCTGCAGGCTGTCATCATCATCTGGCTGTCCCACCTCGCTGACCCCTTCCTTTGCTGACAGCTCTGCGTCCTGCCTGCCTCTGCCTGGCCACACAATGCCTTGGACTGCTCCAGGCTCCTTCTGGGTGACGTGTTACACCACAGCCTTTCCCTGAAACAGAAATTCCTTTCTCCCTTTGTCCAGTCTGGACTTCATCAGCTCCTCTTTTCATTAATTCTTTCTTTTGTCTTAATTCTTTCTTTTTCTGGCTATTCTCTATTACCTCAAAAGGATCCATCATCCCTGAAACTGCCGTTCAAGCACTCCACAGTCTCTCCTCTGCTGTCCTCAGTCTTCACTCCACTGAGCGTAGAGCTTATTTGTCCTTATATCATGATCATGTGCTTGAGGCTTCCAAACACCACACTGGGAGATCTCTGGACACTCTATAACGTGTTGGCACGTGGAAACATTCTGCTCATAGTCTAAGATCATCACCAGGGCACATGGCGACCACACCTATCTGTCCTGGCAGCTTTTGGCTGGTAGCCATCTTTGGATATACTCAATTTGGGAGGCTAAATCCCAGTTTTGGCCACAGATTTTGAATGAGAAGCCTGGATCTGTTCCATAGGAAGAAAAGAGCTGAGACCTTATGTTTCAGGGGGAGATGAGAGGTGAACACCAGATCAAGGCCTGCCAGACTTGACAATACTGGCAGATTTTTTCTGGGAGCAATCCCTTGATGTGAGGCTCGAACCTCCAGTTCTCTAAGGTACCCGGTGTGGACCTCTTAGTCTCCTGCTTCCTCAGGTTATCTTAAACAAGCAAAGCAGCTCATAGTTAAAATGGTTATTTATTACAAAGCAGATCTTATTAGAAAGCACATCAGTCTCTACAGGCACTCAGACAAGCAATGGCAAAGCAGTGACAAAGCAATGGCAAATGCAGTAGCAATAAGCCAACGGCTAAAGGCCCTGGCAAAAGCCAATGGCTAAAAGCACCAACTTTTCCCAAATCATAGTCTTATATAGGATTTTTCTAACAAGCTAAGACACAATCTCCACCACTCCTTAACCTATTATAATTCTAGATTCTTGGCACGCCAGGTTACGTATAATACTACACATACACCTTATCATGTTCTATGTGAAAAATGTAAGCAATGTTCTTACTGTAGCTTTATTATGACTAAATCCTGTCTACAAGTGTGGGCTTGGAGCCTCATGCTGAAGATATCAGTATGTTTCAACCTTCACTAGAACTCGCTCTGCTACTCTGGCATTGGAAACCTTTCACTTAATAAAAGCATTTAAATTCACCCTTAAACTTCCTAACTTAGTTCTACTTCAATGTCTAATTTATGTGTGAGTGGCTTAATATACTTCAATCCATCCAAAGGCTTTAATTCAATCCCTGCACTCTGATTTCTCTCTGAAGAATTCAGAGAGACCCCTGACTCACTAATTCCAACAAGTGTCTCACAGTGATTGTGTGCTACTTCCCAATTACAGCATCTCAGGAGCTCCAGAGCACATCTGGGGCACCTAGTTCTCCTTCTATAAGATATACAATACCATCACTTTTTGAACCCTTGACAGTGGAGAAGGACCCAAAATTGGATGCCACCCTGGTTCCCAATGAAAAATCTGCCCACACAAAAAGCAAGGAGTTACCCCTATTAGTCCTCACTGTTGTGGATTTCTGAGATTATCCTCAACTGGGGGTAATTCCCAGTCAAAAGCCAAATATTACTTGTTCTACTCTAATACAATGCACCTAAGAAAACCCTCTCCTTTCTCCTTTTCATCTGTTTGACAATAGTCCAGTCTCCTCCTTTAGCTAAAAATTCACCTGGTTGGAGCCCAAACCATCTAGAGAGCTCTTCCCTGAACACTCGGGCACTTGCGGCTCATGCCTGAGCCTTGCTGGCCATTTTAACAATTTATTAAGAACAAACAAATGGCTTGTTTCATGCAAAAAGTTTCCAATTCCTTGCAACTATAATTTTTAGCACAAGATGGCAGAGTTGTATCACAAATGAACGGACTATTAACTTGTTGCAAATACAACTTTTGACACAAGACAGTAGTGTTGCCTGAAAAATAAAAGATAGCCATCAGACTTGTAGGAAAATCTCATCTAGCACTCTTCACAGACACACATCCAATCACAACCACAAAAACAGTTTGCCAAAATAGCAGCAATAAACAAGGATTTGCCCAAACTCACCCCCGTAATTGCTAACAGTGTCTTTCACGGCACGAGCAATCCTTCCACTGGCAGTTTAAACACCAAGATTCACTCAAGCCCACCCCCAGAACTTGCTAGCGGTGCCATCTATGGCACAGCAGAATCCCTTCACCGGTAACTTAAACAGTTCTTTCTGCTTGCAAGTGGTACCTTTCACCCGACATTGCACATTGAGCATCTTCTATGTCTTACCAATTAGCCCTCTCACCCTGGGGTAATTTTAAAATGATAAACACACCAATATGTCCTTGGCCAGCAGACTAGTCTGTCTCCCACACTGAAGCAGGTGGGAGTGGAGGTCTCTTGTCCAAGAGGGACTCGGGTTGGTGCACCTGGAGTTGCAACACTAGCGTCTGTTCCTGCTGGAAGAGAAGGTCCTGCGCGGCCACCAAAATTATTCATGAAAGGCAAGGACAAAATACGTTTCAACCAGTTTAATCAAAAGAATATGTTCATTTCAGAGCTGGGCAGATATGCGGGATTGTTCCCAAAGGCTTTTAGCCCTCTATTTATTCACAAAAGTCATGCATATTCTAAGATGCCTATACATATTTATTACCTGTCACTGCCCATTCCCCGCTCGGTATTAAAATTAGTTGCATACTCATTGTGGTTGCATAGTGTTCCCTTGGTATTGGGTCAGTGGTCTTTTAAATCAGTCAGAGGGTTTCAGGGAAGGAAGTAAGGACCGTCTGGCTCTAAACATTTTACCTCTGCCCTGTTACTATGACTACCTGACGTGTTAATCCCCTCATTCTGGTCTTTATTAGTTTTAGTGTCAAAATTTATGATGTATGGGTCTCCCCTGCCTGGCTCTAAGTATTTTCTAATGTAGATCAGTTTTTGCTTAAATGCTTCATCTCTAGGAAGGATCACCACCTCTAACACCAAGAAGAAAAGAAGGGTAATCGTAGTAGGTGACTCTCTTATGAGGGGAAATGAGGGCCCCATATATCGACCGGACCCATCCCACAGGGAAGTCTGCTGCCTCCCTGGGGCCTGGGTACAAAATACCACTGAGACACTTCCTGGGCTGATTCAGGTCTCCGATTATTACCCACTGCTGATACTCCAGACTGGCAGTGATGAGATTGAAAAGAGGAGTGTCAAAGGGATTGAAAGGGAGTTTAGGGCACTGGGTCAAGTAGTTGATAGGACAGGTGCACAGGTAGTGTTCTGCTCAGTCCCTTTAGTGGCAGAAAAAAATGATGAAAGAAATGGGAGGACTCACATCATTAACAAGTGGCTCAAGGGTTGGTGTCATCGGCAAAATTTCAGATTCTATGATCATGGGGCAACTTTTACTGCACTTGCTCGGCTAGAACTGGATGGGATACATTTCTCTGTTAAGGGCAGAAGGTTTTTAGCTCATGAACTGGCAGACCTTGTTGAGAGGGCTTTAAACTCGGTCTGAAGTGGGAAGGGGATGCATCTGGCCTGTCTGGAAGCAGGCCCAAGGACAGTAATACTGTGTTAGGAGAGAAATCAGTGGCCCAGCTGAGGTGCATGTATACCAAAGCACGCAGCATGGGTAACAAACAGGAAGAGCTGGAGGCCGTGGTGCAACAGCAGAGCTATGATGTAGTCGCCATCACAGAAACATGGTGGGATGACTCACATAGTTGGAGCACCACACTGGATGGCTACAAACTCTTCAGAAGAGACAGAAAAGGGAGAAGAGGTGGAGGGGTGGCCCTTTATTTTAGGGAGGTTTTGGATGTCATAGGTATTGAAACTAATGGTGGTGAAGTTGAGTCCCTATGAGTAAGAATTAAGGGAAGGCAAACAAGGCTGACATCCTACTGGCATTCTGCTATCGTCCACACAACCAGGATGAAGAGCATTCCAGTACTTTATTATTCTTTCAGTGAAAATTTTTTTCCTAACAACCAACCTATACCTTCCCTGACGTAGCTTGAGACTGTGTCCTCTGGTTGAGTCAGCTGCTGCCCGGTGGAAGAGACTGACCCCACCTGTGTACAGCCTCGCTTCAGAAAGTTGTAGAGAGCTATAAGGTCACCTCCAAGCTTCCTCTTCTCCAGGCTAAACAACCCCTCACATCTTTGGATATGTTTAAAGAAAGGCTGGACATAGCACTTGGTGCTATAGTCTAGACTCTGAGTTGTGGTGTTAGGACATAGGTTGGACTCGGTGATCTTAGAGGTCTCTTCCAACCTCATTATTCTGGGATTCTGTGATTCCATATGTGTGTTTTGGCTGATTCTGAATGTTAAACAATCAATCTTTATCAACTTCTAATCTCTACACTAAGATATATACCTTTATGGGTTATATTCCTAACCTCTAGCTTCTAATCTTCTAAGATATCCCATAACTTGCTTCCTCAAACACGCAATGGTTTCAGCTGAAACAGAATACTATGGTTCAGTGGAATCCCACTTTGGCCATGGTCGCCTGGTCAAGACGAATGGTTTTTTCCACAGGAAAGAAAAATGAGAAGTCCAAATGCTTAGTATGAAGATGAGAGGTGGCCACCCTTGGGTTAAGCCAGCCTGAGCTTTCTTTCCTGACACCTTTCACTTGGGGGAAATCCTTGGACATAGGGATTTTTGCAGGTGGAATCTCAATTTTGCTTGTGGGTGCCTGGAATGGAAGAAGAGTTCTTTTCATTTGGAAGGAAAGCACAGAGCCTCAGTGTTTCCAAAGGCAGACAAGAGCCAGCCCTTAGAAAGCCAAGGCCAGCCAGACTTGTCAGTCATGGAAAATTTAATCTAGGAGCTATTTCAGATATAGGCAGTTCTGGAGGTGGATTCCCAATTTTGGCCATGGGCACCAGTAGGACAAGGACAGTTCTTTTCCACAGGAAAGAAAGCCCAGAGCCCCTGTGTTTCAGTTGCAGATGAGAAGCGACCTTCAAGTTGCTAAGGTCAGCCAGACCTGTCAGATGGCTCCCAGGAGCCCCAGCCAGCCAGACTTGCTCCCTGTTCCCTTGGTTGCATGAGACCCCACAGTGTCACAATGTTCTTGATTCCATGAGCCCCTGTATTGTCACAATATTCTCCTTGTCACAATATTCTCCTTGCTTCTGTGGTGTCACAAAGGCCTCTCGCTCAGTGGTTCTTCTGAAAATGGTTCTCCTCTCCTTGGTTCTGCAGACCTCACAGCTTCATCACTGACTTTTGGTTCCATACAGGTCCTGAGTATCACAACGGTCCTCTTGATTCCATGAGGCACCAGAGTGTCACAATGGTCTCTTTGGTTCCATGAGGTTCCGCAGTGTCACCATGGTTGCTATCAGAGGCTGGATGAGATCCATGTCCCAGACACCTCGGGATGAGCTGTCAGTCAGTCACACAGTGGGCTGGTGCTGACCCAGGCTCTCATTGCCCGAGCAATCATAAGTCCCACCTGGGGCAATCCCACAAACGCCCAGGGGCTGAAAAAAACCCAGAGCAGGTGCTCAGCCCATGGACCGTACCCTGCCTTCTCCTGGGGTCTGTGTCTTACCCACAGTATAACTCTAGGAGTTTGAAGCCATGTGTGTGTATTTCTATAGAGGTTCTCTCTTTCTGTCTCTCTCTCTGTCCTCTCCTAGTGACCTTTCTATGGAACAGTTTTGGGTATCTCAACCACTGTAGTGTTTAAAGGTTTCTAAGGTAGAATGGGTTAAGGCAATAAAGTTCCTGCTATGATAAGTGTTTTATGTTTAATTGGATATTGTATTAAATCCTTTTCAAGCATTCCTTGATTTTCTGTACTTTGCCAGTAGAATTTCTGTCATTTTGACCTCTTGAGAATATTGCGTAGGGATTCTCCTGTGCTCCAAACTCGAGTAAGGGAACCTTTGGTCACCCCCAGCATTTCAGTGTTCTGGGGTGTTACAGCCCCGCAAGACTTCAATGGCCTCTTGTTTCTATGAGGCCCCACAGTGCGACAGTGGCCCTTGGTTCCATGAGCATCTGGAGTGTCACACAGGTTGCTGCCATTTTTCCTTCCTGCCCCTCGCATCCTACTGCCCCAGGAATAGCCCCAAGCCACCCGTGAGGGACAGGCCCTGCTGGGCCAGGCCTGGGCTCAGCCCTTGGCCTTTCTGCTACCTCCAACCAGCCCAGGCCTTGCTCAGCATTGCAGTTCCTGCTCACAGCCTTTGGCTCCTGCAATCCTGGCCTCAAGGATCTGATCTCACCAGTCCCTGGGGAGCCTTTGGCAGTCTCTGCCCTCAGTGGGGCCTTGGCGTTTTGCTTCTGACTCCTTGGGCAACTTCTTCAAACTTCTCCCAGTGCCTGAGGGTCCTGGGCTCATCCCCAAATCCACTGTGGGGCTGATTAAAATGCAGAAAGGCTTCAGGAGTTCTGTGTCTTCCTTCAAAGGTCTTCAAGCCTTCAGGGCTTGTGCAGCTGCTTGAAGTTTGGAGTTCTGTTAAGGAGAAAGATTTCTAAGTGCACCCTGTCATGGTCCGCCCAACTCGAGCGGGAGTCGTGATTGGTTCTTTTATGGATCTCAGAGTGCAAAAGACCCAGCAGGGGACAAAACCAGTTTACTTTTACGGAAATGCACTTTATTTAGTGCCAACCAAAATGCGATAGTGGGACAGAGAGAGACAGAGAGAGAGAGAGAAAAAGGGGCGTCGGGATTATAGCTACCAAGACGGACAGATGAATCCTTGTGGAGCCAGCCAATAGATGTCTGTTGCCGTCTGGGGAGATCTCGGGGGTCTCCTCTGAGAAAGTCACTTTTATAGCTCTTTCCCATAGCAAGTGGCTTCTGGCCAAAAGGTGGGAAGATTTATGAACTATTGTATGTGGAGCTCGTTACCCTGAGGAACAGGAGGAAAGAGGATGCTTCAAGGCACACCAAACCATCTTTGTTGTTATGAACACACGCAGGGTAGCCCAAACTGACCAGTCCATTGTTCTTCCATCTGTGGGAGCTTTGTTGAGTAAGGGCCCCGTGACTAGTCATCACGAGAAACCAGTCCTGGTAGGCATCACCTGCGGAACAGTCACTTGGCATTCCTCCCATCCCTGGCCAGCACAGGCCTCAGGCGAGGGTTGTTGGGCAGGAACAGACTAGAGGCTCGGACAGACTCTCACAGGTGGGGACAAAGAAAAGCCAGGTCTTGGTGCCCTGGGACACAGCAGTGTCTGTGCCATCAAGGGCTCTGAGGAGACAACTTGTTCTGAGGCACTGGGGCCTCCTGGCACAGCCCCAGCAAGGCTAGGCACTGTCACCCCTTGTCCTGCCCTCGGCAACCCCCCACATCCCAGTGGCCTCAGGGATCTGCTGGGTCCAGTCCCTGGGGAGCCTTGGTCAGGAATGGCCCTGGGGGATCCTTCATGCTCCCAAGGACTGCAGGTTTTTTAGAGGACTTTGGGTTTTGATTTGCCTTGGAGTATCTAAGATCTTTGTGCAATCATGGCCTCATGGCCTCCAATTATTTGCTTTAATTAGTCCCTTGAGAGCCTTTCTCAGTAACAACACTCCGTGGGGCTCATTAATGCTTTAAAGTACTTCAGTTTTTTTAAGGTACTTGGAATTTCTTTTGTGGCACCAACTCTTTTAGTAGTTTAAGCAGTCATAGCCCCAATTGTCTGCTTTAACGAGTCCCTTGAAAATTTTGTATTGATACTCAGTAGGGCTCATTAATACTTTTAGATACTCAAGGTTTTAAAATACTTTGGATTTTCCTTACCTCTCTGACTCTCTGAAAGGTTTTTGGGCAATCCTGACCTCCAATTCTCTCCTCCAAGGAGTCCATGTGGAGCCTATGTTGGGGATGGACCTCAGTGGGATCCATTAATGCATTGAGACACTTTGGATTTTTTTCTGACTTGCACTTCTGGAAAGGAGATATTTGGCATGGACCCTGGTGGTTCTTGTAGCCTGCAAAGGCAGGTACAGACCCACAGAAGACTGAGCTTCAGAAGAGGCATGCTTTTGAAGAGGATTGTGGAGGAGATTTCTGTCCCTTTGCCAAGAAAAGCCGAGTTCCAGACGCGAGTCAGAGAGGATGTATCCCGGGAAGCCTCGCTCCTTTGCACTGCTGGTTGGTTTCAGGAACCTCCAAATCGATTTTGGACTAATTGCTTTTTGGTTAAGATGGTTCAGAATCAGACACGTCATAGGATTCCCACCTAGCCATGAGCAGGGGGAGGGAAGTTTATGGCTGCCTTGCTATCAGCAGGCGGAGAAAGCAATTAAAAGTCCCTCAGGGACTGGGGAAGTATTCTCACCTAACCATGAGCTGGGGGGGGGAAGTTTATTACTGCCTTGCCAGCAGCAAGTTGTTCAGGAAAGGCCTTGCCATCAGCAAGGTCAGGGAAAAATTAAGTTAGAAATATTTCCAAGTGAGTTACAGAACTTAGATTTTTCCTATTTCACCCCTTCAGAAACCCTGACCCCAGAAGGCGGGAGGGCGCTACAGATGACTCCCCAGGCCATGGGAGAGAGAGGGAGGGGGAACGGGAACGCGAAAAAGGCAGGGGGAAAAGTGCGGGCTCGGTGCGTTTAGCCCCAGGGATGTCTGGGCAGAGACAAGCTGCGGTGTGACCAGGATGCAGAAAGGCAGGACCGTGTGGGCGGCTCTCAGCCCAAAGAGGGAGTGAGCGGCAGCCTTCACACTGACCGGGAAAAAAGCAAGGAAAAAGTGCGGGTTCGGTGCATTTAGCTGCAGGGATGTCCAGAAAGAGGCAACCTGCAGCAGTGGCCGAGACGCAGAGAAGTGTGAAAAGGCACAGACAGATCTGTCTCCAGCTGTCAGGAGTGCTGGGGGAGGAGATGAATGCCCTGTTTAAGGGAAATCCGAGATATCCACATTAGAACTGGCAGATTCTAATGGGGAGAGAAATTTATGCTTTATAAAGTCAAAGGAGAAAAAATTAACAACTTTTAAGCAATTGTAGGCAGCTGCCCAGACAGAGCCAGACAGAGAAAACCCGAGGGCAGCAGCGTGAAGTCACTAGCCCGGGCTCACTGAGAGGGCGGGGCACAGCCCCCCTGCTCTCAGAGAGGCTTCGGCAGCACCCCCGATGCTCTCCCTGTGCCTGCACAAATCCAGTGCAGCAGACGGGAGGAGGAATGGGGGGTGGAGAGATGCCAAGAACTGCTTTTTATCTATATTGTGAAGAACAAACAGAGCAAGGGAACAGGATAAGAGAGTCAGTTTTATTTTCAGTTCTTGTATGTTAAACTAAAGGTGTGTGTTTTCCATTGTTGTTAAAAAAGAAAAAAAAAAATCTGAAACTTTAAGAATGGTGAAAGTATTTTAATCGTATTAGGTATTTTAATACTTGAAGGTATAATAAGGTATTTTGTATTTTATTTGAATATATATCATCTATATTTAGTGATTTGTTATTGCTCAGATATGAGTGGACATTTATCTAAATATCAACATTGAGTTTTAATTTTCCTATAGTTAATTGTTTTAGAGAAGCCAGTTTATAAGTATTTGCAATACTGTCAATATAAATCAATAGATTTTGAGTTGGATTTTAAAATTTAAGTTTAGTTTCTGCATTTAATGTTAAAAAAATTGTAATGAGATTGTATGAATTCTACACCACAGAACAATTTTGTTTTCTGTTTCATTGTTTAATCTGAAATCTTTCAACATTTTAAGTAAGTTTTGGAAAGCCTCCAAACATGTTCTTGAATCAAATGTATGAAGATAATCAGCGAAGTTGTGAACTAAATAGTTTTTTGTTTTCGTTTTATTAATTCTCTCTTCTATTTTGGCATGTGTTTTGTGACCTGACACTGTGCTATCTTATGGTTTTGAATATTTTGCAGAATTCGAGAAAATTATTTGAGCTTCATTCTCAGAACAAATTTCTAGTGCTATCGTTTTCCTGAGTAGCTATCACAGAAGCACTGCAGTGTCTTGCCATGTTCAAAGTATCTTACGCTAAAGATGAATTTTAGAGTGTTGGGGGTTGAGTGTTTTTCTATTACTGCGTCAATTGAAAAGATTTTTCCCATTATCATGCCAATGGAGCTGGTCGGGTTACACCCAGGGTCTCTGATGAGTCCAGAAAAAAGGTGTCAATTGCCTTGGCTCCCGGAGGGGCCTCTGAGGTTTCCGGGAGGGGACTTGTTTTTCCGGCGAGCTCAGAGGGGGACGCCCAGGATCTTCAGCTCACGCGGCCCGAGCACAGGAGAGCCAGACCCTCTGTGATCACCTGCCCTGCATCTGCCCCGTTCCAGCCTCCTGCCTCTGCGGACACACACGGTGAGCGAGGAGCCGCCGCTCCAGCCCGTTCCCACCCGAGACCGGCGTGGCCGCTGCCGCCCCTCCCCTCCCCCCTCGCCTCTGTTCCCATCTGCCCTTGGCAGATCCGGACTGGGACTAAGCACAGAGACAACGTGCTTGCATCTAAAGGGACTGACACCGAGTTATCTATTCCGTTCTGTTAGCAATTTTAACAACTGCTATTGTTTTCTGCTTGTACACTTAGATATATTAGTAAAAGAGCTGTTATTCCCACCCCCTTATCTCTGCCTCAGATTCCTTGATTCAAACAATTATAATACTTGGAGGGGGAGTGGAACCAAAGTCTCTATTCCAAAGGGAAACTTCTGCCCTTACTGGCAGACACCTGTCCTTTCAAACCAGGACAGATTTTGGCGCCCAACGTGGGGCTCAAGGGCACTGAGTTGAGAGTTAAGACAGGAATAACAGCTCTCTTAAGCGGCAATATCTTGTCTGGTTTACTCTGGTTTGTGTTCCATGTGGTCACAGCCATCTCCCTCCCATTTGCAAGCCCTTATTTAAATTTGGGCCCCCTCACCAAAGTTACTGTAACTATTATCCGATTCGTTTTGTGGTTTGATTATGTCAGGAATTCATGGGTTTTTAATTTTTTCTGGGAAGCGGTTTCATGGATCCGGAGCTATCGTACTCTAACTGCGTGTTTCTAGGGCTATTTCAGTAATGGTACTCACTGTGAGGTAACGAGTGCAAGGGAAATTTTCTCCCAACCCATCACCCAGTTTTTTGAGGCTACCCCACTGGTTCTCAAGGATTTCAGATCTCTTTTAATTGCCACTGTTATTATACAGTGGCTGGTGTTGCTGATAGTCCAGTTTTACTTAGCAATCAGAAACAAGGGAATATTGGCTTGGACAACAACTCTGATACCTGCCGCAGGGACTAGGGATGCTGCCCCAGAACCTGCCTCTGCCCCAGGGACTAGGGATGCTGCCCCAGAGCCTGCCCCTGAGACTAGGGATGTTACCCCAGAACCTGCCTCTGCCCCAGGGACTAGGGATGCTGCCCCAGAGACTAACCTTGCCCCACAGCCCACCTCAGAAATGAGCCACCCAGAGTGGGTGGGGGGTCTAGTGAAGGATATAGGTCCAATGTTGAAGGAGCAAAGCCAGATGTTGAAGGAGCATAGCCAGATGTTTAACGAGCACAGCCAGATGATGAAGGAGCATTTTTCTTTAGCTGGTGAGAAACCCTCCCCCTGCCCTAAAAAGGGAGAGTCAGATGGTCTGCAATGGAACCCGTAGATGTTGTATCTGTCCAGGTTCCAGCTGGATCACAGGAACAGCCACAGCCAGCAGCAGTTGCTCCTGTGGAAACTAGGAAATCTAAGACTAAAACGAGACACCTAGATAATGGGGATCAGCAAGGAGGGTCCTCACAACCAGCAAGGGAGCCAGAGGTTGAGATTGTCACCGAGTACCTCTCATACAGTAGTCTCCGTAACCTGCGTAAAGACATTGCTCGGTGGGACCATGAGCCTTTTACAACTTGGTTACTCCGGGTCTGGGACCTTACGGGAACAGGTGTACAACCGGATGGAACTGAGGCCAGGAATTTGGGATCCTTGGCCCAGGATTCAGGTGTGGACCAGATATTCGTAAGGGAGCAAGGCCTCCTTTCCCTCTGGGACCGGCTTTTAATGAGTGTGAAAGAGAAGTTTGCCCACAGAGAGAGAATGCAGGAGCACCACAGTAGGATGCGCTGGCAGACCCTTGAGGAAGGGATCCAGCAGCTGAGAGAAACAGCAGTATTAGAGGTACTCTTTGGGAGGGATGGACAGCATGACAATGACCCTGACAAGGTCAAGTGCACAGGGCAGATGTTATGGAATCTGTCAACCTTGGGTCCATCTCAATATACCACCTACATAGCAATGATTAATGCCGATAACAGTCCAGAGACAGTGTGTTCTGTTGCCAACAAACTCAGAAATTTCGAGAGCATGATGAATGGCCCAATGCAGGCTAATGTCTCTGCCGTGGCCAGGGACCTCCAACAGATCGAAGATAGGATGAGGGATATGAGGGAGGAGATGATGGAGAGAATTGAGGAAGTGAGGAAGATCAGCGTAGCACCAGTACGAGTCACAGGCCCCCAAGTCAGAGCTTCACGTCCCCCAGCTAAGGAGAGAGGGTACACCTCACGAGCTGACCTGTGGTTTTTCCTGCGAGACCATGGGGTAGACATGGGAAAATGGGATGGGAAACCCACTTCTGTCCTGGCAGCACGGGTGCGTCAGCTCAGAGAGGGAAATGCTAACCGAGGTAACCGCACTAAAATGAAGGTAGCCTCAACCTCCCACAAGCAAGGTGCAGGGTATTACAGCAAAAAGGATGTTCTGTCAGATCCCCTGGAAGGAACCTCCACTATGTATGCCCAGGAAAGAAATAATAACCAGGACTAAGGGGTCCTGCCTCTAGCCAGGGAGAGGCATGGGATGACAGGATTTATTGGATAGTGTGGGTGCGATGGCCTGGCACATCAAAGCCACAGAAACATAAAGTGCTAGTTGATACTGGTTCACAATGCACCCTGATACCATCAGAACATGTGGGGAAGGTACCTGTTTCCATTGTTGGGGTGACGGGGGGATCAAAGGAATTCACTTTGCTGGAAGCTGAAATTAGCCTGACAGGGAAGGGGTGGCAGAAACATCCAATTGTAACTGGCCCAGGGGCACCGTGCATTCTAGGCATAGACTTCCTCAGGAACGGCTGCTACAAAGATCCAAAGGGGTTCAGGTGGGCTTTTGGAATAGCTACTGTAGAGACAGAGAGCATTAAGCAATTGAACACCTTGCCTGGACTGTCAGAAAACCCCTCTGCAGTAGGACTCCTGAAAGTGACAGAGCAACAGGTGCCAATTGCCACCAGGACAGTGCACCGCCGGCAGTACCGGACAAATCGAGATGCTGTGATCCCTATCCACAAGATGATCCGTGATCTCGAGAGCCAAGGGGTGGTCAGCAAGAGCCACTCACCCTTCAACAGTCCTATCTGGCCTGTGTAGAAATCTGATGGATAATGGAGACTGACTGTGGACTATCGGGCATTGAATGAAGTGACTCCACCGCTAAGCGCTGCCATGCCGGACATGCTGGAACTCCAGTACGAGCTGGAGTCCAAGGCAGCAAGGTGGTATGCCACCATTGACATTGCAAATGCATTCTTCTCCATTCCTTTGGCAGCAGAGTGCAGGCCTCAGTTTGCTTTCACCTGAAGAGGCGTGCAGTACACCTGGAACCGACTGCCCCAGGGGTGGAAGCACAGCCCCACCATCTGCCACGGACTGATCCAGGCTGCACTGGAGAAGGGTGAGGCTGCAGAACATTTGCATTACATTGATGACATCACTGTGTGGGGGAACATAGCAATGAAGGTATTTGAGAAATGAGAGAAGATCATCCAGATTTTGCTGGGAGCCGCTTTCACCATTAAAAAGAGCAAAGTCAAAGGACCTGCCCGAGAGATCCAGTTCCTGGGAGTGAAGTGGCAGGATGGACGGCGCCAGATCCCCACTGAGGTCATCAATAAGATCACTGCAATGTCTCCACCAACAAGCAAGAAGGAGACACAAGCTTTTCTAGGTGCTATCGGCTTTTGGAGAATGCACGTCCCTGAGTACAGCCAGATTGTGAGCCCTCTCTACCTGGTCACTCGCAAGAAGAACGATTTCCATTGGGGCCCTGAACAACAGCAAGCCTTTGCCCAGATAAAACAGGAAATTGCTCATGCAGTGGCTCTTGGCCCAGTCAGGACAGGACCAGAGGTAAAGAATGTGCTTTACTCTGCAGCTGGGAACCATGGTCTGTCCTGGAGCCTTTGGAAGAAGGTGTCTGGTGAGACCAGAGGCCGACCCCTGGGATTCTGGAGCAGAAGCTACAAAGGATCTGAAGCCAACTACACTCCCACAGAGAAGGAAATCTTGGCTGCCTATGAAGGAGTTCAAGCTGCCTCAGAGGTGATTGGCACAGAAGCACAGCTTCTCCTGGCACCCCGACTGCCAGTGCTAGGGTGCATGTTCAAAGGAAAGGTTCCCTCTACTCACCACGCCACCGATGCCACATGGAACAAGTGGATTGCCCTCATCACGCAGAGCGCCCGTATTGGTTATCCGAATCGCCCTGGGATTTTGGAGATAATTACAAACTGGCCAAAAGGTGAAGATTTTGGTCTTGCTGAAGAAGAGGAGCAGAAGCAAATGACCTGGGCTGAAGAAGCTTTACCGTACAACCAGCTGCCAGCAGATCAAACACGCTACGCCCTTTTCACCGACGGTTCCTGCTGCATTGTGGGGATGAACCAGAAGTGGAAAGCTGCCATACGGAGCCCCACACGACAGGTTGCACAAGCTACCGAAGGAGAAGGTGGATCGAGTCAACTTGCTGAACTCAAAGCTGTTCAGCTGGCCTTGGACATTGCTGAGAGAGAGAAATGGCCAAAGCTCTACCTTTACACTGATTCGTGGATGGTAGCCAATGCTCTGTGGGGTTGGCTGGAAAGGTGGAAAAAGGCTGAATGACAACGTAGTGGAAAACCAATCTGGGCTGCTGATGAGTGGAAAGACATTGCTACTCGGGTAGAGAAGCTCCCCGTGAAAGTCCGTCATGTGGATGCCCATGTCCCCAAGAGGCAGGCTAATGAAAAACATAGGCACAACGAGCAGGTAGATCAGGCTGCACAGATAGAGGTCTCAAAGATAGACTTAGATTGGGAACACAAGGGAGAACTGTTCCTGGCTCGATGGGCCCACGATGCCTCAGGCCATCAGGGCAGAGACGCCACCTATAAGTGGGCACGAGACTGAGGGGTGGATCTAACCATGGACAGCATCTCTCAGGTTATTCATGACTGTAACACGTGCGCTACCATCAAACAGGCCAAGCGGGTAAAGCCCCTCTGGTGTGGGGGACGATGGTCCAAATATAAGTATGAAGAGGCCTGGCAGATTGACTATATCACACTGCCTCAGACCCGCCAAGGCAAGCGCTACGTGCTGACCATGGTAGAAGCCACCACCGGATGGTTGGAGACCTACCCTGTGCCCCACGTCACTGCCCGGAACACCATCCTGGGCCTGGAAAAGTAAGTCCTCTGGAGGCATGGTACCCCTGAGAGAATTGAGTCAGACAATGGGACTGATTTCAAAAATAGCCTTATAAACACCTGGGCTAAAGAACATGGCATCGAGTGGGTGTACCATATTCCCTACCATGCACCAGCGGCTGGGAAAGTCGAACGGTGCAATGGTCTGCTTAAAACCACCTTATAAGCACTTGGTGGGGGGACTTTCAAGAACTGGGAGATCAATCTACCAAAGGCCACATGGTTAGTGAATACAAGAGGTTCCACTAACCGAACAGGCCCTGCCAAATCAGAGCCCTTGGGAGCACCAGATGGAGATAAGTTTCCAGTGGTACACCTGAGAGGCATGTTAGCGAAAAACTGTCTGGGTGAACTCTGCATCCAGCAAAGACAATCCTGTTCGTGGGTTGGTTTTCGCTCAAGGACCAGGTTGCACTTGTTGGGTGATGCAAAAGGTTGGAGAGACCCGATGCATACCCCAAGGGGACCTTGTTCTAGGGTGAACTATCTATGATACTGTGCCTGTAACTACATGTATGTATATAATTTAAAGGTTTCAATATGATGTAGCATGTTGACATGGAAAAAATTCGGGGTGGATAATGTTGGGGGTTGAGTGTTTTTTCTATTACTGTGTCAATTGAAAGAATTTTTCCCATTATCATGCCAATGGAGCTGGCCGGGCTACACCCAGGGTCTCTGATGAGTCCAGACAAAAGGTGTCAATTGCCTTGGCTCCCGGAGGGGCCTCTGAGGTTTCCGGGAGGGGACTCGTTTTTCCGGCGAGCCCAGAGGACGACGCCCAAGATCTTCAGCCCACGCAGCCGGAGCACAGCAGAGCCAGACCCTCTGCGATCACCTGCCCTGCATCTGCCCCGTTCCAGCCTCCTGCCTCTGCGGACACAGCTGATCACCCGTACACAAACGGTGAGCGAGGAGCCGCCGCTCCAGCCCGTTCCTGCCCGAGACTGGTGTGGCCGCTGCCCCCCCCCACCCCCTCCTGCGCCCTCCACCTGCCTTCCGCAGATCCAGACTGTGGACTAAGCACAGAGACAGCGTGCTTGCATCTAAATGGACTGACACCGAGTTCTCTATTCTGTTCTGTTACCAATTTTAACAACTGCTGTTGTTTTCTGCTTGTACAGTTAGATATATTAGTAAAAGAGCTGTTATTCCCACCCCCTTATCTCTGCCTCAGAGTCCTTGATTCAAGCAATTATAATACTTGGGCGGAGTGGAACCAAAGTCTCTGATTCAAAGGGAAACTTCTGCCCTTACTGGCAGACACCTGTCCTTTCAAACCAGGACATAGAGAAAATGAGTTGCTAGAGGAGTTTGATTTCTTTTTGAAATTTTTAATTGTAGCTTTGTTGTTAAGAGTTGTGGGTTTTTTTCTTTAATAAGAGGATGTCATGGAGTTCTCTTCCAATTAGAGTTTAGGCTCTGGCCAAGCCTTGATTTTAACTGAAAGAGAAATTTTATAAACCCAGGTGTTTTCTTCATCAAAATAATATTCCAGTCGTTTGAATTGGCAATTTGACTTATCAATATAACAGCTGAACCTGACTTTGAAGTGAATTTGGTGTTCATTTTCCAGGGATGACCATCTAAATCCTCATTGAATAAAGGTTTGTAAGCTGTCTGCAGATCCTGAGGTGATGATACAGTGTTTTAAAATTGATGATTATCTAATCTTGTAAATGTATGTCTGTTGTTTAAATCATTGTTAATTATTGCATTGTGTTTACTTGCAGAAGATTGTAAAGTTTGGGTTTGTTTTTTTGTTAGATAATAGTTGAAATAATAGTAGAAGGGAAAATTCTCCAGTTTTGATCAAAAATTTAGAGACAACAGCAAAGGAGCAAGTGCAGCTCCTGCACTTCTGCCTCTTCCTGGGCATCTCCCTGGCTGCCCTCCTGGCCAACGGACTCATCATCAGTGCTGTAGCCTGCGGCCACCACCTGCACACCCCCATGTTCTTCTTCCTGCTCAACCTGGCCCTCACTGACCTGGACTCCATCTGCACCACTGTCTCCAAAGCCATGCACAATTCCCTCTGGGACACCAGGACCATCTCCTATGCAGAATGTGCTGCACAGGTGTTTATGCTTGCCTTTTTAATCTCAGTCGAGTATTTCCTCCTGACCATCATGTGCTATGACCGCTACGTGTCCATCTGCAAACCCCTGCACTATGGTACCCTCCTGGGCAGCAGAGCTTGTGCCCAAATGGCAGCAGCTGCCTGGGGCAGTAACTTTCTCAATGCTGTGCTGCACACGGCCAATACATTTTCCCTGCCCCTGTGCCAGGGCAATGCCCTGGGCCAGTTCTTCTGTGAAATCCCACGCATCCTCAAGCTCTCCTGCTCCAAATCCTACATCAGGGAACTTGGGGTTTCTGTTTTCCCTGCTTCCTTAGCACTTGGTTGTTTTGTGTTCATTGTTTTCTCCTATGTGCAGATCTTCAGGGTTGTGCTGAGGATCCCCTCTGAGCAGGGACGGCACAAAGCCTTTTCCACCTGCCTCCCTCACCTGGCTGTGCTGTCCCTGTTCCTCCGCACAGGCACATTTGCCTACCTGAAGCCCCCCTCTATATCCTCCACATCCTTGGATCTGGCCCTGTCAGTTCTGTACTCGGTGGTGCCTCCAGCCCTTAACCCCCTCATCTACAGCCTGAGGAACCAGGAGTTAAAGGCAGCAGTATGGACACTGATAACTGGTGCATTTCACAAACATTGAAATCCTTCCTCAAATCACTTGTAAGAAAAGCTTCTTGTTGGTTTGGTTGCACGGGATTTTTTTCCTGTGTTTTTGTTTTTCAATTTTGTTCACAAATTAAGGCCATAGTTTGTGCCATGAATTGTTTTGGTTCTCTCCACCTTTGCTGATGCCACAGACTGTGTCAATGAGGATGTGTGCTCTCTGTGGCTTTAAGTGCAATGAAAACATCTCTGGTTTTCACTGGAGATCTCCTACTTGTTCCTTTCTCTGGAACTGCACCAACAATGTCTGTTTGCAGAGCTGGAGACAGGTCAGTGCTGGCACACCAGCTCTGCTGCTGCTGGCCACACCATTCCTGATCCAGGCTGGGTGCCAGTGGCCCAAGTGGATACACTGCTGGCTCATGTCCAGCCTGCTGTCCATCAGGGTACCCAGGTCCATTTCTGCCTGGCTGCTCTCCAGCCACCCTGTCCCCAGTCTGGAGCACTGCAGGGGTTGTTGTGGAAAAAGTGGAGGACCCACTACTTGGCCTATTTAAACCTCACCTTGTTGGATTTGGGCCCTGGATCAAAATTTTCCAGGTCCCTCTGCAGATCACTCCTATCCTCCAGCAGATCCACACTCACAATTAACTTTGTCATTTCCAAATTTGCTGATGGTGCACTGAACGCCTCATCCAGATCATCAGTGCAGGTATTGGAATCTACACTGATGGTAAATGATTAGGAACAGCTTGGGCAGCTCATCCAGCAGCTCCCTCATTCCCCTAGTTTGGATCCCATTTGGTCTCAGAGACACCTGTGAGCATCTAAGGGGCTCAGCAGGTCCCCAGCTGCTTTCTCCTGGATCACAGGGGTCTGTTATGCTCCCTGTGCCCATCTAACAACTTAGGAGAACACTTGTCTGGAAGACAACCTGTCTTATTGATGAAAACTGAGGCAAAGAATGGGTTAAGTACCTCAGCCTTTTCCTCGTTTATGGTAACAATATCCTTATCAATAAACATTGGAGGTTCTCCTTGTCCCTCCTTTTGCCATTAATGTAGTGCTCAAAAATTTTTTGTTATCCTTCACCGATGCAGCCAGGTAAAGTCCTAATAGGGCTTTCACCTCTCTAGTTTTCTATGTGAATGGCGTAACAAAATCAATACACATTTCCTGAGTTGTCTGTCACTCTGTCCAAAGGTGATGCATCCTCTTTTTAGCCCTCAGTTCAAGGAAAAAGACCCATGAGGTCGCAGGGCAGTCATTTTCCTACCTTGCTCACTTTTTGGCACAGAGGGACTGGCTGCTCCTTCTCATTTCTTTCTTGAAGTGTGTCCATCCTTCCTGGAATCCTTCATTTTTAAAAAGCTGTTTCCCTTAAAAAAAAATCAATACCTGATTTGGTACTCCTCAAGTCTGGTGAAGAACTTTAGTAGATGCGCATCCTTCTTTCACAGAATATTGAAAAACTCAAAAATTTCATGGTCAATATATCCCAAACAGCCTCTCGCCACCACATCTCCCACCAGCCCTCCTCTGTTTGTGAACAGCAGAAGACAGAGCTTTCCTGGGGTTTGGGAAGAAAAGGAAACATCCCCAAAGGGCAGCCTGGAAGGTTCAGCCTGGAGGTGAGGAAAGAGCAAAGTCCCTGCCAGGGCAGAATGTTGGTGGCTGAGGTGTCCCAGCATGAGGCTGGGCCATGCCATGGCTCTGTGTGCCAGGAGCCAGCAGCACTGGGTGCAGGGAGCCCAGGGAGGGCACAGCAATGCTGGGCTGAGAAATGCTGGGGGCACAGAGAGATGGGCGTGTGCATCCAGCCAGGGCAGAGGAGCAGCACGCACAGGGGCACAGGCTGCAGGAGAGATGGCCAAGGGCTGGGCAGGGCTGGCAGGGCCACAGGCACCCAGGCCTTATTGCCCTGGGCTGGGCAGCGCCTCTGGAGTCCCACAGGAGGAACTTTCCTTGCAGGGGCTGCACTTTGCTGCTGCCTCGGCCTTCCCTGAGCAGGCTGGCAGGGCTTGTAGGGTGATGCCATTTGTCCTTGCTGCCCCTCCCATCCCACTGCCCCAGGAACAGCCCTGAGCCACCTGTGAGGGACAGGCCTTTCTGGGCCAGGCCTGGGCTCAGCCCTTGGCTTTTTTGCTGCCTCCAATCGGCCCAGTCCTTGTTCAGCATTGCAGTTCCTGCTCACAGCCTTTGGCTTCTGCAATCCTGCCCTCAAGGATCTGTTCTCACCGGTCCCTGTAGAGCTTTTGGCAGTCCCTGCCCTCAGTGGGCCCAGGGGTGCTTCAAGGGCCTGACTCCTTGAGCAGCTTCTTCAAACTTCTCTCAGTGCCTGAGGCTCCTGGACTCAGACCCAAATCCACCGTGGGGATAATTGAAAAGCAGAAACATCTCAGGAGCTCTTTGTGTTCCTTCCATTGTCATCAAGTTTCCAGGGCTCGTGCAGCTGCTTGGAGTCAGATTGGAGTTCTGTTAGGGAGGAAGATTTGAAAATACACCTCATGAGTTTATTTTCATCAAGGGAATGTTTTCTTTAATTTCAGTTCAGAGAGAAACTTATAGAAGCATTTCCCAAGTGATCTTGATTCTGAATGTCTCCTTGACAGGTCTGGGCACATTGAAGAAAGAGCCTCTTGCAGCGTGACCCTGTTTGGACAACCTGCTCCTCACCCCCAACCTCAGCATATCATGGTATCTCACACCTAGGACTAACAATTAAAAATATTTTAAAAATTTATAATTTTTTCTTTATAATACAAGTGTTATTAAATATTAAAATTAAAATTATGATTTTTCTTATTTGTGGTATTACTCTTCCATATTTTAAAAATCTAATATTTATATTTATAAAAAAACCCCGATACATTATTAGCAAGCAAAAAAATTATTGGTCATTAGATCTAAGTAACACAAATCCCTTAATTAATTAAATAAGCTCTCTTGGTTATTGATTTCTGCCTCTGTAATATAATTTGTAATATTTGTAGCCATTTTGTCATCTTTATTAGCAACTTTTTAACACACAGCATAAAGGTAGGCACTTTGGGGTCCAGGGAGACATTTCTGGGGCAGATTTGGGGCAGTTTTGGCTCTGGGGAAAGAATTTGGAAGGAAGTTGAAGAACGGGAGGACACTTGAGGTTATCAAGTGAGATCTAGAAGAGAACTGAGAGATCCTGAAGGGAAGGTCTGGGCTTCAGAGCGGCACTTGGGTGTCCAGGGGGGCACTTGGGGATAAGGGACAGGAATCTGGGGCATTGCAGGGTCTGGGCAGGAACTTGGGGGGCTCTAACGGGACTCTATGTGCTGTGAGGGATGATGGGATTTGTAGGCATGGGTATAATATGGATAATGGGGCCATGGAGCATCATGGGAGTTGAAGGCGCAGCTCCAATGTCTCTCAGTGGGGCGTGGGGCATGATGGAAGAAAAAGTCACGGCTGGAATGGTGTTTTACTGAAACTGCGCAGCATGATGGGAGCTGTAGTGCAATGGAAGTGATTCTCTCCGAGAGTTTGGGGTCCGGGAGGGCACTTGGGGGACACTTTTGCCTCTGAGCAGCAAATTCAGGTTCTCAGGGGGCAACATATAAAGTTTGGGAGCAGTTGGGGGGAGCTTGAGGAGCTCGAACTGGGCTCTTTAGTGCGTGGAGCACGACAGGAATTTTAGGTGCATGACTGGGTTATGAGGTGCTCTGAGCTCGCGGGAGATGGCAGGAGATGAATTGCCAGAAGTGGCTGTAACGGGCATCTGTGGGGCTGGGAGCATTCAGGGGATCTGGGGATGTTTTTGGGGGGTCCAAATTGGAAGATGAGGTGGCACTTAGGGATCCTTAGGGGTCTGGGGGACACTTCTGGGACATATGGGGGGATTCTGGGGTTCTGTGGAGTGCAGGGCATGATGGGCACTGAAGTCCCGGATTCAATGGGGCTCTATGGGGCCACAGGGCATGACAGGAGTTGGAGGCAGAAAGGAAAGATGGCGCCAGCTCCAGGCTTCAGCCCCGAAGCACCGATCCCCGGCACTGAACCTCCTTGGTGGCACCTTGGGCTGGCACACACGTGAGGAGTGTGTCTGTTTGCACTGGGGAAAATTAGAAGTTTTAGATTGCATCAAAAATAACAAAAATGAAACACCCCTCTGCCTGATGAGCCTACTTTTTGAAGCAAAGGAGGTCCCAGGTGATGGAGGACAGACAGGATGTGGTTGGGGAATGTGGAGCAAGTATGTCCACACTGGGTCAGACCTCAAGGCACAGCATCTCTGAGCAGGCCAGACCTCCTGAGGAGAGAGCCTGGATCAATATCAATCACAGAATGCTGCAGTCACCCCTGCTTTAAAGAGAACTGCAATAAAATACACACTTCCAAAAAAGAATGTGCATTTTTTGAAGCTCTTTGAAATATTTCTCCATAACTGGAGTCGGAAAACTTCCTAATGAACTGCAGCAGGCCAGAGAGAAATCATGGCAGCTCCATGGTTTGTTAGGAAACCTCTCAAGAATTCAGGCATAATCAAACTCCAAAGTTTCTGATCCCACTCATGGGTCCCACTGAGGGACACAACTGAGTAAGTGCCTGCCCGAGCAGGGTTTCGGCTGCCCTAGTCTGCCTCAGCCAAGGTGGGGCTGCCTTCTCTTCTTTCCTCAGTTTCTCCATTCCTTTACCCAGAAGTGGTGCTGACCCCAGCGCTGGACCTCATGACCGGACCCCTCCCATCAGCATTTCCAGCTGCTTTGCCGCCCCCACCCTGTGCTGACAGCTGTGATGGCTTTGCCCTCACTTTAAAGGGGGGAGCAGCAGGGACTGGTTTCATTTCTCTAGTGGCCATGGGAGGAGGGAGTGCTGGGGCAAAGAGGGAAGAGCTGAAAACTTGCAATGATAATACCCAAATGAGAGGGGCTCAGGCTTTTCCTGTGCCTGTGCCTGATGCTGTTCCTATTGTAGGACAGCGAGATTGGAAAAAGAGAAAGAAAAAATCTAACCAATCCAGTTATTGTGAATCACCTTTGCCTCATTTCAGGCTTCAGATGAGACATGCCTAGGTCTTTGCTACTGACCATTAAGGTGTCTGCCCTGACCTGCACCAGGGTCAGAGTGTGAACACAGCTCAGCTTTCACATGCTGACCAGCTCACCAAGCACCAACCAGATGAAAACACCAACCAGATGATCCCTCTTCAAGCAGAGAATGGACATTCATCTGTTCGTGTTTGAACTGTTGATATAGTTTTCATTGTTGTATTAGAATAACTACTTAGTGGTGGATTTTTCACTGTTTGATAAGTTTGGTGAATGGTGGTGGGTTTGTTATTATATTAGAATTAAGTTTTAGAAGTGAGTTTGTTAAAAGCACCAGGTATGAAGAGTTCCCTAGGCATTTCAGGTATCCACAAATCCCCTGAGGAGTGGTGTTTCTTCTCCTTTGCAAAGGGCCCTGTGGAGGCTTACAAACACTTCTCTTTCTTTCCATTTATAAAAAATAAAAGGGGGAATTGTGGACACTGCTGAAGGCCTAGGCACATTTTAGCTAGGCTTTCTTCTCAAATTCTTAGTATTTTTCTCAGGCCATGGAACTTTCTCAGCCTCTAGCCAGGATTTTTCCCAGGCTAGAGATTTCTTCTTCCTTGTAAACACAAGAGAAAGAATCATAACAGAGATAAACACCTGCAAGGTCCCTGAGAAAATCAGGGAGGAGAGGTGTCTCTTTCTCTGATCAATGACTTGTCTGTTTTTTGTTTTGCACAAAGTACCTTATTTGAGGCAATGGTTTCTTTCAATAAATTGCTCTGTCTTGCTCTTTTCTGCACCAAGCAAGAGAGTGTCTTGTTGCTGTTTTTTCGCCTCTCCGTATCTTTCTCCATGGCAACAGGTGTTGAGCCCTGGAAACTCAGGGCCTGAGAGGACATTGCACAGACCTTTCCAGAAGTCCAAGTCAGAAGAAAATCCAAAGTGTCTCAATGCATTAATGGGTCCCACTGAGGTCCTTCCCCTACATAGGCTCCACATGGACTCCTTGGAGGAGAGAATTGGAGGCCAGGATTGCCCAAAAAAAGGTTTCAGTGAGTCAGAGAGGCAAGGAAAATCCAAAGTACTTTTAAAACCTTGAGTATCTCAAAGTATGAATGAGCCCTACTGAGTGTCAATAAAAAATACTCAAGGGACTCGTTAAAGCAGACAATTGGGGCCATGATTGCTTAAACTACTAAAAGAGCTAGTGCCACAAAAGAAATTCTAAGTACCTTAAAAAAACTGAAGTACCTTAAAGCATTAATGAGACCCACTGAGTGTTGTTACTGAGAAAAGCTCTCAAGGGACTAATTAAAGCAGAAAATTGGAGGCCATGATTGCACAAAGATCTTAGATACTCCAAGGCAAAAGCAAATCCCAAAGTCCTCTAAAAAACCTGCAGTCCTTGGGAGCATGAAGGAGCCCCCAGTGTCGTTCCTGACCAAGGCTCCCCAGGGACTGGTCCCAGCAGATCCCTGAGGCCACTGGGATGTGGGGGGGATGCTGAGGGCAGCACAAGGGGTGACAGTGCCCAGCCTTGCTGGGACTGTGCCAGGAGGCCCCATGGCCTCAGGACAAGGTGTCTCCTCCCATCCCTTGGTGGCACAGACCCTGCTTTGCCCCAGGGCACCAAGACTTGGCTTTTCTTTGTCCCCACCTGTCAGCTCTGCCTCCAATTTCCTCCTCTGACTGGAACCTGAAGACACATTCTCAAACATGTCCCTCACTGGGACCCATTAAAACTTTAAGAAGCTTTGGAGTTTGATTCTGACTTGGAGTTCTTGAGAGGTTTCTTCAGCTCCCTCTTAAGGCCTATGTTCAGGGCCTCAGCACAAACCCCAAGAGGGTCATTGAAGTTCTTATGCTGAACTGGGCTTGGCTCCTGGCACAAAGGGCCATCCTGGCTATTAAGAAGAACTTCAAAAGCACATTTCTCTGGATGAGCAGCTCTTCTCCCAGCCCAGCAGGGCTGCAGCACTGCCTGCAGCCACCCCAGGCACAGCATAGACACAGAGAGCTTCAATCAGTCAGGCCTGGGAAGATGCTGAGGAGTGACTGGGGCAGAAACACTCCCTGCCCTTGACACAGGAAGCCTCTGGCTGCAGGACAAGGCAGCTGCAGCTCCTGGAGAGATCTCCCTAAGGTGGAACATCCCAATGCCTACAGACTGTGAATACAACTGTCTGAGTATTTTATGTACATGGGAAGTGAAATGTTCATGAAACTCTGACATGCTTTGGGTTTCTGATCAATCACAGAATATTTCCAAGACAAGAATTTTGATAAAATAAGGAAATTTCCTAAGACTTTGTATTCAGTTTTCTACTAATGGAGAATAGGGGGGGGGTGGCGGGAAGGGGGGGCGGTGGGGTTTGGCGGGGGTGGGGGGGGGGATAATATTAAAAGTATTATTTATTTTGACAAGTTCCTGAGACATTGAAACTTTTACTTTCAGTGATCACTCAGTTCAGAGGAGATTCCTTTCAGCCACTCCTCTACTCATGGACAGCACCAGTATCCTTTTTGCTGGACCCTTCAGGCTCAGTCTGACCTGTCCTTTCTCCCACCTGTAAACAGAACGTGCCCCAGCCAGTGCCCAGCAAAGAGACAGGGTTGTATAGGGCCAAGGAAAGTGCACAGAGATTTGGGGGCTGTGAGTGCTGGCAGGAAGAGATCAGATAGAGGGAAACACCTCCAAGAGGAAAATCTCCATGATGCAGAGAGAAGATCAGGGAATGAAAGAAAAAAAAAAAAAACCCAGGAATGTTGTGGCAGGGAGAGTTTAGAGATCTCCATAGCATCCCCTGCAGTGCAGCCCCTCCTCTGAACAAGCTCCCTCCCTTCTATCCCCCAGCCAAGCCTCTGCCCTCAGGGCTGGGGGTCCAAGGCATGAAGCCCCTTCTGTGCGGGCAGAGCTGCAGCAGAGCCATGGGGCAGCTCTGCAGCCCCAGATCCAGTTCCCTCTGCAGAGCACAGAGCTGGGAGCAGCTGCCCGGCACTGGGGGCTCTGGGAGGGGGCGCAGCTGGCTCAGGGTGACTCTGTCCCCAGTGCCTGGCTGTGGGCAATGCTGTCAGTGCAGCCAGGGAAGGAGCTGGATCTCCCTTAATTCAGTGCCATCACCGGGACAATTGGAAGTGTCTCTGAGATATCCTGCCAAGCTGGGAGCTTCAATCCAGGATGCAAATCTGTCCTAGAGCAACTTTGTGTTATCAGAAAGACTCAGAGGGAATGGCAGAGGTGTTCTGACTGTGAAAATTCTGTTGGAGTGATAAAATTAACGACGCGAGTCCTTGGCTACAAATGTAGTGCTGGGCTGTAGAGGATCCATCTGCTCTCAGCAGTAACTGCTGGTTTTGAAGGGAAACATGGGGGGATAATCACATTTCACCTGAATAGGATTAAAGCCCCGAGAAATTCTGAAAAGTTCAAAACGACAGATCAACTTTCTTTTCTCTCAGCTTATCACTTTGCCACACAGAACATGCTCTGGTCTCCCTGAGGGCAGCAGAAATGTTGAGATTTCTGATATCCATGAATACCAGGAAAAATATGGAGGAAGCTTAAAAAACTATTCAAGAATTCTTAAACCTTAAAAGATATCTGCATGTGTTAGAGGGGAGGATGTATGGGAATTTCATTTTTATTTTGATTAAAGCTATCTCCTCTAATCATTCACTGTATTTTCCTCCATGAGAGAGTCCAATACCTAGAAACACCAAATGTCCAACAGCAGCTCCATCAGCCACTTCCTCCAGCTACCACTGCCAGACACGCGGCAGCTGCAGCTCCTGCACTTCTGCCTCTTCCTGGGCATCTTCCTGGCTGCCCTCCTGGGAAACGGCCTCATCATCAGTGCCGTAGCCAGCGGCCACTACCTGCACACCCCCATGTTCTTCTTCCTGCTCAACCTGGCCCTCACTGACCTGGACTCCATCTGCACCACTCTCCCCAAAGCCATGCACAATTCCCTCTGGGACACCAGGACCATCTCCTATGCTGGATGTGCTGCACAAGTTTTCTTCTTTCTTTTCTTTATATCTGCATAGTATTTCCTCCTGACCATCATGTGCTATGACCGCTACGTGTCCATCTGCAAACCCCTGCACTATGGGACCCTCCTGAGCAGCAGAGCTTTGGCCCACATAACAGCAGCTGCCTGGGGCAGTGGCTTTCTCAATGCTTTGCTGCACACAGCCAATACATTTTCCCTTCCCCTGTGCCATGGCAATGTCCTAGTCCAGTTCTTCTGTGAGGTCGCTCAGATCCTCAAGCTCTCCTGCTCCAAATCCTACATCAGGGAACTTGGGCTTCTTGCTGTTGGTATCTCCTTAGAGTTTGGATGCTTTATGTTCATTGTTTTCTCCTATGATCAGATCTTCAGGGTCGTGAAGAAGATCCCCTCTGAGCAGGGACGGCACAAAGTCTTTTCCACCTGCCTCCCTCATCTAACTGTAGCCTCCCTTTTTATCAGCACTGGCTTTTGTACCTACCTGAAGTCGCCCTCCATCTCCTCCCCATCTCTGGATCTGGCACTTACAGTTCTGTACTCAGTGGTGCCTCCAACTCTGAACCCCTTCATCTACAGCCTGAGGAATCAAGAGCTCAAGTCTGCATTGTGGAGTTTTATGATTGGATGCTTTCAGAAACAGCAAACCTGTTGCCAATTTCCAGTTGTAATAAAAGTAATTTTATTCATCTTGTTGGTTTCACTTTCCAGGTTGGTTTTCTTTGGTTTATTTTTTATTATTATCCATAAAGAAATGTCACTGTGCTATTTCTTATTTTTTGGTCTCTACCTTCCCTGTGGCTGCAGACTGTGTCAATGAGGGACTGCACTCCTGGTGGCTTTCAATGGACTAAAGGACCTCTCTTTCTCAGCAAAGTATTCTCCAGAGATGCCCCTTTTGTTCCCTTCTCTGGAGCTGCAGCAGCAATGTCTGTGTGCAGAGCTGGGGCAGATCAGTGCTGGCACAGCAGCTGTGCCCAGCAGCAGCAGCACTTGGTATTGCCTGTGCTGCTCCCGTGCCAGTGCCCCGCTGCCCTTCTGCCCCTCCTGTTGCAGCAGGGTATGACTACTCTCGGGTCAGGCACAGCCCTGGGGGTGGCATTGCAGGGCTGTAGTAGGGACAGGCCATGGGTACTGCTGGGGCAGCGCTGATGCCTCAGGGCAGGGCCTGGGGGCTCCAGGCTCCTTGCCCAAGCTCTCTCCAGAACACTTGGCCAGGCCAGTGCTGAGCAGAGAAAACCCTCGTGAGCAGCCCCAGGCTGGCCGTGAGCAGGCTGGGGGCAAACAGCATGGCTGGTGCTCTGCAAGGTCCCTGCAAGGGAGAGACCCTGGCAAGGAGCAGCAGAGCAGGGGCTGATCCATCCCCACTGCACTGGACAGACCAGGGCGGCGTCCCAGAGCGTCCTCATGCACTTGCCAGCAACATCCCCCCTCTGCAGCCCTGGCCACTCCCCCAGCTCACACAGGGGCCGCATCCTTGCAGACACAGACACGGCAGCACTGGCTCAGGAGCCCCTGTTTGCATTGCACAGAGCAGGTGTCAGCACCCCCATGGTGCTGCTGTGGGGAAATGGAGCTGAGTGAGCACAATTGCCATCAGCCCCTGGGGCCAGCTAGGGCTGGGGGACAGGAGGGAAAACACTCAGGTTTGTCATGGCCTCTGCAGTCAGCCAGAAAGTTTGTTCCCTTGAGCTGTGAGTTTCCTGTCCCAATGCAGATGTTTTTGTTCAGAGCCAGGGCAGCCTGGCAGCCACCCAAACTCCCCTGGTATTTCCTTTGCTTTGCCTTTTCCCTTATCTTTTTCCCGATCCAGATTTCTTCCTATTGTTCACTCCTTTTCCCTCCCCTGCAAATAGTCCATCCCTGTTTTCCTTGTGTTCCAGAGCCCTCACCAGCTGTGTTTCCCTTCTCTGGACATGCTCTAGCCCTCCCATGTTCTTTCTAATTTTGGGGCCCAGAACTGGACACAGCACTTTAGGTTCTGCCCAGTCAGTTTCGAGTTCAGGTGAAAAATTACAGCCCTGGTCCTTCTGGCCTCACCATTCCTGATCTAGGCCAGGAGCCATTGGCCTTCTTGGCCACCTGGGCACACTGCTGGCTCATGTCCAGCCTGCTGTCCATCAGTGCCCCCAAGTCCCTTTCTGCCTGGCCACTGTCCAGCCAATCTGTCTCCAGCCCATAGCACTACAGGGGTTGTTGTGGCCAAAGTACAGGACACGGCACTTGGTCTTGTTAAAGCTCACCTTGTTGGATTTGGCCCCTGGATCCAACCTTTCCAGCTCCCTGTGCAGAGCCCTCCTACCCTCCAGGAGACCATCTTGGTGTCAGCATGGTTCCATGTGGCCCTGAAGTGTCACAATGATCTCCACAATTCTATGACGTTCTATAGTGCCACAATGCATCCTTGTTTCACTAGGCCCTTCAGTTTCACAAGGAAACTTTGGCTCCATGAGGTCTTGCATTGCAGCAATGTTCTCTTTGCTTCCAGAGTGTCTTAGTGGCCTCTTGGTCCCACGAAGCACCACGGTGTCAAACATTTTTTCTTCATTTCATGTGTCCCTGCAGTGTTACAATGGCCTCTTGGTTATATGAGGTTCAGCAGTATCACAGTGGTCTCCATGGTTCCATGAGGCCCCAAGGAGTAACACAGGCCCTGTGATTCCATGGGGGCCCTGTGCTGTCACCATGGCCTCATTTTTCCATGAGGTTCCACAGTGTCACAATGGACCCCTTGTTTGAGGAGGCCAAAATATGTCTCCACAGTCTTCTTGATTTCATGAGGACCCAAGGAATGACTGGGCCTCCAGAATTGCGTAAGGCTCCAGAGTGTCACAATGGACTCCTTGTTTTTACAGGATCATAATAGACTCTTGATTACATGAGATCCTGCAATGTCACAATGGATTCTTTGTTCCGTGACAGCCTGCAGTGTTAAGTGTCACCCTAGTGTCCAAGTACCTGAGGCCCTGCAGTATCACAGTGTCCCCTTAGTTCCAGGGGGCACCTAGGTGTCAAAATTGTTCCCTTAGTTCCATGAGACCCTGCAGTGTAGCAATGGTCCTTTTGTTCAACAAAGCCCACTGTGTCACTATGGCCTCTGTGGTTCCACAAGGACTCAGAGTCATCAATGAACCTTAGTTGTATTTAGTCCCACACTGTCACAATGGGACCTTGCTTCCCTGGGGCCCTGCAGTGTCACAATCATCGGAATCACAGAATTAACCAGGCTGGAAAAGACTTTTGAGAACATGAAGCTCAACCTGTGAACCCAACACCACCTTGTCACACAGACCATGGCACTCAGTGCCACATCCAATCTATGCTGAAACACTTCCAGGGACAGTGACTCACCCACCTCCCTGAGCAGCCCATTCCAGTGCCCAATCACCATTTCTGTGAGGAATATGTCCTAATGCACAGCCTGGTGCAGATTCAGGCTGCATCCTCTTGTCCTATAACTGTTCCCTGGGAAAAGAGCTCAACTCCCACGTGGCTACATCTTCCTGTTAGGGAGTTGTAGAGAGTGATGAGGTCTCCCCTGAGCCTCCTCTTCTCCAGGATAAACATCCCCAACTTCCTCAGTTGCTTCTCTCAAGACTTGTGTTCCAGACCTCTCACACGCCTTCTTGCCCTTCTCTGGACACGCTCCAGCATTTCCATGTCCTTCCTCCAGCAGATCCAAACTCATACCTGGCTTGGTGTTTGTCCTGGTTTGAAAGGACAGGTGTCTGCCATTAAGGGCAGAAGTTTCCCTTTGGAATAGAGACTTTGGTTCCACTCCCCTCCCCCAAGTATTATAATTGTTTGAATCAAAGACTCTGAGGCAGAGATAAGGGGGGTGGGAATAACAGCTCTTTTACTAATATATCTAACTGTAAAAGCAGAAAACAATAACAGTTAAAATTGCTAACAGAACAAAATAGATAACTCGGTGTCAGTCCCTTTAGATGCAAGCATGCTGTCTCTGTGCTTAGTCCACGGCCCGGATGTGCCGAAGGGCAGACGGGAACAGAGGCAGGAGGGAGCAGGAGGGGCGGCAGTGGCCACGCCGGTCTCGGTGGGAACGGGCTGGAGCGGCGGCTCCTCGCTCACCGTGTGTGTCCGGGTGATCAGCTGTGTCCGCAGAGGCAGGAGGCTGGAACAGGGCAGATGCAGGGCAGGTGATCGCAGAGGGTCTGGCTCTGCTGTGCTCGGGCCACGTGGAGCTGGAGATCCTGGGAGTCCTGCTCTGAGCTCGCCGGAAACCTGAGTGCCCTCCCGGAAGCCTCAGAGGCCCCTCTGGGAGCTGTTCCCACCAACCCCTTTGTCTGGGCTCATCAGATATCCTGGGTGTAGCCCGGCCAGCTCCATTGGCATAATAATGGGAAAAATTCTTTCAATTGACACAGTAACAGAAAAACACTCAACCCCCAAGAGTGTTATCTGCAAATTTGCTGATGGTGGGCTCAGTCTCCTCCTCTAGATCATCAATAATGTTGCTAAATAGGACTGGACCAAACACAGATACCTTCAGGACACCATTGGTTACTGGACACATACTGGATGCAGCACCATCCCTACCAGTCTCTGGGCCTGGCCTCCAGCCATTTCTTAACCTAGCAAAGACTAAACCTGCACAAGCAGTGGGATGCAGCTTTTCCAGGGAATGCTGTGGCCCATGGTGTCAAGTCTTTGCTGAAGTGCAGGCACACAACATCCACAGCCTTTCCCACATCCACCAGGTGGGTCACCTGGTCATACAAAGAGATCACCAGAGGTCATACAAATGACCTGCCCGTCTTAAATCCATGCTGGATGGCTCTGATCCCTCAGACATCCTGTAGATGCCCTGTGATGGCTCTCAAGGTGATCTGTTCCATCACCTTGCTGGGCACCGAGGTCAGGTTGACAGGCCTGGAGCTCCCCAGATCCTCCTTCCAGCCCTTCTTGGGGATGGGCTCACATTCACACCTCCAGTCCTCTGGGACATCCCTGATGAGCCAGAACTTATGAGAAATGATGGAGAGCAGCCTGGGGAGCTAATCCAGCAGCTCCCTCATCCCCCTGGGATGGATCCCATCTGGTCCCAGGGACACCTGTGAGCATCTGAGTGGCTCAGCAGGTTCCCAGCTGTTTCCTCCTGGATCACAGAGGGTCTGTTTTGCTCCCTGTCCCCATCTACCAGCTCAGGAGAACACTTGTCCTGAAGGCAACCTGTCTTATTATTGGAAACTGAGGAAATGAAGGGGTTAAGTACCTCAGCCTTTTCCTCATCTGTGTTTACTCTATTTCCCTTCACATCCAATAAGGAATAGAGGTTTTCCTTGTCCCTCCTTTTCCTATTAATATATTTATAAAATATTTTTTATGATCTTCCACAGTAGTGGCCAGGTAAAGTCCTTATTGAACTTTCACTTATCTATTTTTTCTTTCTGCAAGACCTAACAACATCCTTGAACAAATCCTGAGCTGCCTGCCACTCTGTCCAAAGGTGATACCTTCTTTTTCCTTTGAGTTCCTGGAAAAAGCTCCATGCCCAACCCGGCCAGCGTTTTCCTCGCTAGGTCACTTTTTGGCACAAAGGGATGCGGACACTGCTGAAGGCTCATGGGGAACTTAATTGGGTTTTTCCCCAGATCGATAACTTTTCTTAGCTCCAGTCAGGAACTTTCCCAGGTTGGAAATCTTCCTCAGAGACAAAAAAAAAAAAAAAAAAAAAAGGTAGAAAGAAAGCACAGATAGACACCTGGTGTTGACCACTGAGTTGTGTGAGTGTCTTGTGATATTTTTGCAGAGACCATGTTTCTGAATAGGTGTTGCCTTCTTTGACCAATGAGTCTTTTCTACTTGGTTTTTTACAATCTCCCTTATATATATGTGCATTGGCTTTTCAATAAATAGCTCAGATTTGCTGTTTAGAAAAGGAGTTGTGTTGCTGTATTCTTTCGCTGTATCCTAGCCCCAACAGAAACAAAGGGACAGGCTTCTTCGGCTCCTTCAGGATTTCTTTCTTGAAGTGTCTTCATCCTTCTAAAGAAACCTTTGTTTTTAAGGGCTATTTCCCTTAAAAAAAAAAACAAAACAGTGCCCAGCTCAGTTATCCCCAAATCTGCATCCTGAATAGGCTGAAAACTGCTCTCACTAACTCCAGAGTAGAAGTTTTGTGGATGCATCTCCTTCTTTCACAAAATATTTTAAAAATCTGTAATTTCATGGCCACTCTATCCCAAATAGCCTCTGACCACCACATCTCCCACCAGCCCTTCTCTGTTTCTGAACAGCAGGAGACAGAGCTTTCCTTGGGAATGGCAAGAGAAGGAAAAAACCTCCTGAAAGTACAGCCTGGAAGGTTCAGCCTGGAGGTGAAGAAACAGCAAAGTCCCTGTCAGGGCAGAATGCTGGGCCATGCCATGGCTCTGTGTGCCAGGAGCCAGCAGCGCTGGGTGCAGGGAACCCAGGAAGGGCACAGCAATGCTGGGCTTAGAAATGCTGGGGGGACAGAGAGATGGGCGTGTGCAGCCGGCCAGGGCAGAAGAGCAGCACTCACAGGGGCACAGGCTGCAGGAGAGATGGCCAAGGGCTGGGCAGGATTGGCAGGGCCACAGGCACCCAGGCCTTTGTGCCCTGGGCTGGGCAGAGCCTTTGGAGCCCCACAGGAGGAACTTTCCTTGCAGGGGCTGCACTTTGCTGCTGCCTCGACCCTTCCTGAGCAGGCTGGCAGGGCTTGCAGTGTGATGCCATTTGTCCTTGCTGTCCCTCCCATCCCACTGCCCCAGGAACAGCCCTGAGCCACCTGTGAGAGACAGGCCCTGCTGGGCCAGGCCTGGGCTCAGCCCTTGGCCTTTCTGCTGCCACCAACCAGCCCAGGCCTTGCTCAGCATTGCAGTTCCTGCTCACAGCCTTTGGCTCCTGCAATCCTGCCCTCAAGGATCTGCTTTCAGCAGTTCCTGGGGAGCCTTTGGCAATCTCTGATCTCAGTGGGGCCAGGGATGCTCCAAGGCACTTGGAGTTTTGCTTCTGACTCCTTGAGCAGCTTCTTCAACCTTCTCTCAGTGCCTGGGGTTCCTGGACTCAGCCCTAAACCCACCCTGGGGATCATTAAAATACAGAAAGACCTCAGGAGCTCTTTGTCTTCCTTCAATTGTCTTCAAGTCTTTAGGGTTATGCAGCTGAATGTAGTCAGTTTGGATTTCTGTTAAGGAGGAAGATTTCATAGTGCATCTCCTGACTTTATTTCTTTAATCAATGGAGTATTTTTTTTTACTTTTTCAATTCAAAGAGAGCATGATAGAAGCATTCCCCAGGTGATCTTGATGTTTAATGTCTCCTTAGGAGTTCTAGGCACACAGAAGGATGAGCCCCTTGCTGCCTGACTCTATTTGGACAACCTGCTCCTCATCCCCAGCCTCACCATGTCTGACATCCCCCACCTGGGTCTGACATCCCTGTGCCCTGCATCAGAACCTAGTCCCCTGAGCTCTGCAGCTGGGTGTCCCAGCCCATTGCACCATGTCCCACCTGCTCTCCTCAGGGCTCAGCCTGCACACAGGCACAGGAGATGTTTTCCTCTTTGTGAGGACAGAATGGAAAAGCCTGAGCAGGATTCCTAAACAACAAACTCCACTCATGAACCACATGCTCAGTATTGGCTGCCTGGAATGATTTCACCTTTCTCCAAGGGACAGTGTGACCAGAAATGATCTCTGTAAGCAGAATTCTCTGTGTGTTCCAGCAGAATTCTCTGTGCCTGTCCTTTCCCTGAATCTCTGTTGCAGATGGAAGAAGCTGGTGCCATTCTCAGATTTAACTTCTTTGTTGAATGCAAACAGATGCTGCTCAATGTTTATGCAAAGCTTTTTTATCCGCATGGAACCAAGGACAACTGTGACAGTTCAGAGTTTCAGAGAAACAAGGCACCATTGTGACACTGAGGGGAATTATGGAATCAAGAAGACCATCGTGACGCAGCGAGGCCACATGGAACCAATGGTCCATTGTGACAATGCAGATCCAAGGAGACTGTGGTGATACTATGGGACCTCATGGAACAAAGGGACCATTGTGACACTCAAGAACTTCATGAAACCCAGAGTCCAGTGTGACATAGCAGCGCCTCATTGGAACAAGGGAACCATTTTTGACAGCACAGAAACTCATGGGGCAATGGTGACACAGCAGGGCCACATGGAACCAAGGAGACCTGTGACATATGGGAACCCTAAAAAACCAAGGGTGCATTGTGATACTGCAGCAACAAGCAGACCATTGTGACACTATGGAAGCTCATGGAACGCAGCAGCCATTGTGACACTCCAAGGTCCCATTGACCAAGGGAGACCATTGTGACACTCTAGAACATCACAGCACTAAGGGTTTATGGTGACACAGCATAGTCCCATGGAAAGAACTGTACATTGAGACAGTGCAGATCTCAGGAGACCATGGTGACACTATGGAACCTCATGGAACCAGGGGGCTATTGGGACACTGGGGCCCCATTGAACCAAATATTGATTGTGACACAGCGGGTCTGCCTGTAACCAATTGTCCATTGCAATACTGCAGATCCAAGGGACTGTGATGACACTATGGCAGTTCATGGAACCAAGGGGCTGTTGTGACACACCAAGGCCTTGTGGTGCCAAGAAGAGCATTGTGGAAATGCAGAACCAAGGAGCCATTTTGATAGTACAGACCCAAATGGAACTAAGAGGCCATTGTGAAATTGTACAAGGGACATAATGGAGTCAAGGACAGCACTGATACTGAAATGTGCTGGATAGAAACTTTTGAACACAGTTTTGAGTATTTGAAAGCAGATATTCTTTATTACAGCATGGTGGTCACTATGGTAATCCTTCATCCATTTGTGTGTACTGGGCAACAGGTGAACAGAGATTTATCTCACACACTGATTACGTCTTCATTAGCTATCCCCATTACCTTTGACTTTATTTGACATAATGGTACCCATTACCACAAATCCTTATGTGCTTCATTGGGGTCTGTCTTCAACATCTGGTAAAGGTGGCTGTTCCTCGATCCCTGCTTTTGAATGATGGCAATTTTCTTGTTTTGCATAATTTCTACTTTATCAGCAGTCTTTGAGAGCTGAGCTGGCATCCTCCTTGCATTTGAATGACTTCAGTTTGCCTGAGTGCCATCTTTTATCTGTTTCTCCAAGACTGTGCTGTTCTGTTTTACTGTTCTTGATAAGAGTAAATGTTCTCTTCTCCTGTCCTTGTCACAGTGCTCGCCCCGCATGAGGCGTGCCAGCAACCCCCTCTAACCATGGGCTTGGGGCGGGCAAGTGTTCCTGAGGGAACAGGGATGGGACAGCTGGGCTGGACTGACAAGAGGGATGTTCCATTCCTTGTCACACCATAATCAGCAATAAAGTGAGAGATGTGGTGGGGGCACAAGGAAAATAGGGGATTGATTTCTTTTTTAAGACATTTTTCTTTCACAACACCAGCTACACTTCTCCCTTAGAATAGTAAAGCGTTTTCCAATGATAAAAGATTTACTGTGCATTTGTTTGATTCTACTTGTGTTTTTTTGGTTTTTGTAGTTGGTTTGCTTTCAGGGTTTTTTTATTGTGGGTAGGTTTTGCTTTGTGTTTTATTTTTGGTCAGGTTTGTTTTTTTTCCCTATTGACTTTCTTCTGATGCATAAGTTTGTTCTCCCTTTTCATGTTTCTTGGTTTGTACCTGATAACAAGGCAAATTTACCCAACTCAGTCATCTTGCCCAATTATGTTTTGCGATCATCATCAACTAGAAGAGTTTGGTCACAGACTGCCTGCAACTTGGGAGCATCCACAAAGGAATTGAAAGTGCATTTTATGCCATTATAGAGATTATAGAAATGTTCCACACTGGTGGTCAAGGGCTGGTGTGTTGGTTTTACGTGCTCGGGGGGAGGGGTGGATTTCCCCTCAGGGCAAGCACTATGAGGCTGGGGAGTGGGAGGGACTCTCCCATCTCTGGGAGCTTCCCCTGTAAGCTGCTGGCACCAATCAAAGAGCTAATTTGGTGACAGACAGCTCGGGAAACCAATGGAAAGTTATTTTGCTTTCACAAATCATATTGGATTACATTAACTGGGTTCTTTCGACCTCCAGAGGTGCGAGGGTCTCTGGCCAAGGCTCCAGACTGGCTCTGGGCTCGGTCTGGGGCCTAGCCCAGCACTCCAGCCCTGCATCGGCTCTGCGGGGGCCCAGCTCGGCACTGGCTCTGCGGGTTGACCTTGGCCAGGCCCCGGCTTGGCTCGGCGGGGCTGTGGCTCGGCCACATGGCTCCCGACCATAACGCCTCTGGCTGCGCTCCCGACCGCATGGCTCCGGGCAACCCTGGCCATGGCCTGGTGGCCCCCGGCTCTGCATGGCCCCGGCAGGGCCGCATGTTGCTTCTTCATGATCTGGATACAATTTTAACTTCTTAATGCCTGAATAAGATTCTCGATCTCCTGAGCTCCCCTGAATGAGAGGAAATAAAGCATAGAAACTACAAAAGTCAGCGGAATGAAGATAAAGGTCCTGGTGGGAAGAGATTGAAAAAATGCAACTAATAAGTAGCTGAAAACCTTTTTTGTGGGCTAAGGGGATTGTGGCTACACTAAAATTCCTTTAAACTGTGAGATATACTTGGGGAGGTTTGGATGCTTGAGAAGAAGACTTTTTGCCTCGAGGAAATGGAGCTCTCTCTCTCTCTCTCTGTTCTGGGACTGCAATATGAAGAGAGACATTTGATAGAGAAGGAGATGAAAAGAATTTTGTTTTTTAGCAGCCTGCCTTTAAAAGTAGTACCCCATGTGTGCATCATAACCCATAACATGGCTCTGGAAAGACTGTGTAAATGGGAGAAAAATTTATGGTTCTGTAGGTTCCGGGTGGATGCAGACTCTGACGGTGAAGACACCCCCTAAGCCATAACTAAAAGAGGAACTTTTCTCTCTTAAGTAAACTAAACTGATTCTTTGGGTGAATAACTGACTGAAGTGTTCTCTATATGTTGTTGGTAAGAAATGTGGAATGAGGTGAAGAGGGAATAATCTAGGAATTTTAATATGATATATTTTTTTTTGGTGTTAATAATAAATTTCTTCTTGTACCCTTTTAAGTTTTAAGGATGCGTTGTCTTTACTCATAAATCCTATCTCTAAAAAAAATTAAATATATTAAAATTGGCAAACCCAAGTCACACTGTGACATCTGGTCACTGAGGGATGTCACCAGGGAGTGATATTTGACCCTCATTGTTCAGCCAAATTCCCACCCACCCCATGTTCCACTCCTGCAGCCCAGCTCTCTCCAGTCTGGCTCTGAGGAGAGCACAGCAGACCATGTCATAGGCCTGGCTAAAGTCTGGGCACACAACATCCCCTTCTTTTTCCTCCCACGGGGCTTCTGCAATCCCTGCCTTGTGCTGCGAGTGCCTGGAATGGCTGCAGGAGGATTTGCCACATGCCCCTCCCTGCTGAGCCTGACCAGTCTGTGACTGTCCCAGTGCTCCTCCCTGCCCTGTTTGCAGACTGGTTCCATGTCTACTCTTCCCAGACCTTCTGGGATGGCTCCAGAATTTCCAAGGGGTTTGAGAGAGGTCTCAGAGTGACACTGCCCAGTCTTCCCAACATGCCTGACACCAAATGCCTTTTCCACAACCCTCAGTTCGAGGTCTGTGCCCAGAACACAACACAGCCCTGTCCACATGCTCAGGGTGGTTCAGAAAGGAGGCAGCTCTGATTTTTTCTCTCAAACCCCCACCCCAATGGGCTCTCTCTGCAGTCAATGGCTGTCCTGAGCATTTTTTCCTGGAGCCTCCTTGCCCAGGATGTTTCTCTCTATGCAGTCCTAACCATAGCCCAGCAATGAATTCAGGTGTTTTCCCAGAGTGTAGTGGCCTCAAGGCACTGTTTGTGCCACCAGAACTCTGCCACCCCCAAGTGCTGCTGATGGTGTTTGTGCTCACTTGGGTTCATTTCCCCATACACACACGATGCACTGCTTAAATCTCCTCAGTACAGAACAAACATGGCCTGCTGGCCTGGTCACTTGATGTCCCTCCAAGCAGGAACAAACAACCTCCTGCAGGTGGGGGAGAGGCAAGTGCTGGGTGTGATGAAAACCTTTTGTTCGCCTGATAGACCTTGAGAGGATTTGCAAGGACTTGGAGGCTGGGATATCGTTTTGCTGTTTTGCTTTACTTGCAAGGATACTGTTAATTATTTTGCTTTGCTTGTTTGAAAGACCTTGGGAGTGAGCCAAGATGTCTCTAATTGTTTTGCTTTGCTTGCCAAGATGCTGATAGTTATTTTCACTTTGCTTGCGTTAATCATCTATCGCCTTAAGTGTTAGTAAGGGTCAGTAAAACAAGGGTGAGGAAGACTACTCACCTTCATCCCTCAACCACCAGAAGGCAGAAGAAGACCCCCTAGCAACTGGAGGAGCGTGTGCGGAACTACTAGAGGGGGAGGCATGAAACCCGAGAAGCATGTGTAGAACTACTAGAGGAGGGGCATGGAACCCCGGAATCTGAACAACTTAAAAGGAGCGAGCTGAGAGGGGGGGCCGCGGCAGTTTCGGAGCTGGAGCTCCTCTGTTGCCCGCCGCTGTTGATTTTGCTTTTGCCTTCTGTAACTAATAAAACTTTTTAATTTTGATTTGATCCTTTATGGCCCATTGCGTTCATTTATAACAATTTGGTGCCGTGACTCAGATTGAGAATTCAGAGTAGGTTCCCCGCCTGCGGGGAGGTGCGCTCCACTGATTCATTTCAGTGGCCCCGGGACGGGGGCCCTATCCCAACCTCGACCGATGAACCCAAATTAAGAAAGCAAAAGCAAAGGTAAGAGGGCCCGGCTGACCCCTTAAATTTTGTGCACAAAGTCGGGACGAAGACACAGGACGCGTGAGTATAAAAGGGAATCCGTTCGGGCGGGGTCGGGATCCCGGAGTACGACGAATGGTGTGTGAGTGAGAGGGGGGCTGGCAGCCAGACTATCCAAGCGAGTGCGGACCCTTAGTGGTGCGGTTCCCATTGACCCGCGAGGGCGTGGGCCACGAAACAGGGGAAGCGAAAGTGATTTGTAGTGTGAGTGAAGGTACTGCAGAGGAATGGGACAGGGGAAGAGCAAGCCCCCTGCAGAAGTTAAGCTCCCACCCATACCCAGAGATAGTCCCCTGGGGTTTATATTAGAAAACTGGGACTATTTCCCTGGGACAGAGAATAAGGATAAAGCCAAGATGATACATTACTGTGTAGAGGTTTGGGGTGGGAAGGAAATTTTTAAAAATGTGTTCTGGCCAATTTTTGGATCAACAGAAAATTGGGTAAAACAAAAAAAAATTTTGGGGTCAACATGAAGAAGCCCCCTAACATAGAAGAGAGTGAATATGCAAGAATTTGGGTGGCCCGTCCTAAAGCTTTTATTTATAAACTAACTGAAAAACCAGAGGGCAGAAGGAAAAAAAAGAAGGCAAATAAAAGGGAGGAAAGCTTGATTGTCCCACCACCATTTGTGCCAGTTCCAAGTGCATCACCTCAAGCAGAAGACTTGGACTCAAACTCACCTAATTATCAGGGGCCAGTCACAAGAAGTAAAACAAGGAAAGAACAGGAAGACCAGGAAAATCTGTTCCCACTGAGAGAAATGCCCATGGGGGGACCTCAGGCTGGAATAGGATTTATATCTGTGCCCCTTAGTTCAGGAGATGTTAGGGAATTTAAGAAGGAAATGGGACATTTATTAAAGGACCCACTGGGAGTTGCTGAAAGAGTGGACCAATTTTTGGGCCCCAATATGTACACCTGGGAGGAATTACAGTTCATTCTGAACATTTTGTTCACTGCTGAAGAGAAAAATATGATTAGGAGAGAGGGGATGAGTATCTGGGATGCCCAACACGCTCAGAGTCCTGCAGCTAATATCAAATGGTCCATTCAAAATCCATCAGAATCCTGTGCATCGAGCACACATGCAGGAATTAAAGACAATCATAGTTTAGGGAATTAGGGAAGCAGTCCCGAGAGGCCAGCACATCAATAAAGCATTTAATCAGAGACAAAAGAGGGATGAAACTCCTACAGAGTGGTTAGAAAGGTTAAGAAAAAATTTCCAGCTTTACTCAGGGATGGATCCAGACGGCCAAATGGGACAGGCAGTGTTAAAGGTACATTTTGTGTCTAAATCTTGGGAGGATATAAGAAAGAAGATACAAAAATTAGAAGATTGGCAGGATAGAGGCTTAGATGAGTTATTAAGAGAGACTCAAAAAGTGTATATTCGGAGGGAAGAGGATAGCCACAAACGACAGGTTAAAATGATGGTTGCTGCGGTACGAGAAAGTAGGGAACAAGATCGGAGGGAGACACAGAAGCGGCCAGTAAGGGAGCATAGGGAGCCTAGGGAGAAATGTGACACCAAGGTGTGTTTTTATTGTGGAAAAAAGGGACATTTCAAGAAAGAGTGTAGGGTCAGGATTCGGGATGAGAAGGAGTTTGAGACAGATTAGAGGGGTCAGGGGCTCTATCTTTTGGGTACCCGGAAACATCATAAGGAGCCCTTGATAAAACTAAAGGTGGGTCCCCATGGCCAGGAGATAATTTTTCTGGTTGACACAGGAGCTGAAAGATCGACTATTCAGTTTTTGCCAAAAGGATGTAGTTTATCTAAAGAAACTGCCACGGTGGTAGGAGCAAAAAGAAAACCTTTTGAGGTGGGGGTTATTAAAAGGGTGACAGTTGAATCAGAATCAAAAATTGGATTGGGAGACTTTTTGTTAGCATCGGAATCTGAATATAATTTATTGGGAAGAGATATGATTATAGAACTAGGAATTAGGATAGAAGTAGCAGAGAATGAACTACGAATTAAACTCTGCTCTCTTAGGGTGGAAGATGAAGAAAAGATAAACCCCGAAGTATGGTATAACCCAGAAAATGTGGGACAGCTAAAAATAACCCCATTTTCAGTGATTATTAGAAATCCGGAGGTCCCAGTAAAAATAAAGCAATATCCCATATCCCCTGAGGGTCGACGGGGATTGAAACCTGAGGTAGATAGATTATTAAGCAAGGGGCTGCTAGAACCATGTATGTCACCCTTTAACACACCGATACTCCCTGTGCACAAATCAGATGGCACTTATCGGTTAGTACATGATTTAAGAGAAATCAATAAACGCACAGTGGCTCGATTCCCTGTGGTGGCAAATCCATATACACTCTTAAGTAAATTAGGGCTTAAAAATTTATGGTATAGTGTCATAGATTTAAAAGATGCCTTTTGGCCTGCCCTCTTGACGAGGCGAGCCGGGATTACTTTGCATTTGAATGGGAAGATCCTGATACAGGGAGGAGGCAACAATTGAGGTGGACAGTGTTACCCCAGGGGTTCACAGAATCTCCAAATCTGTTTGGACAAGCATTGGAACAAATTTTACAGGATTACCAAACAAGACCGGGAGTCAATTTGATCCAATATTTAGATGATTTACTCTTAGCAGGGGAACATGAAGAGGATGTAAGAAAAGAAAGTATAAAGATATTGAACTTTTTGGGGCTTAAGGGATTAAAGGTTTCTAAGACTAAACTTCAGTTTGTAGAAGAGGAGGTAAAATACTTGGGACACTATTTAAAGAAGGGGGAGAAGAGAATAGACCCTGAAAGAATCCAAGCAATTATGTCACTACCTATTCCAAAGAACATGAGACAAGTTTGTCAAATCTTAGGACTTACTGGGTATTGTAGACAGTGGATTGAGAATTATAGCAGTAAAGCTAGATTTCTTTACCAAAAAATTAACACAGGAAGGAATAATGAAATGGAGGCAGGAGGACATGGAGAAACTTCAGGAATTAAAAGAAAGTCTGGTCCATGCCTCGGTCTTAAGCCTCCCAGATTTAAGAAGACCTTTTTTCTTGTTTGTGAACATAGAAGAGGGTGTTGCATTTGGGGTACTTACCCAGGATTGGGCAGGGAAAAAGAAGCCCGTTGCTTACTTGTCAAAAATTTTAGATCCTCAGAGTAGAGGCTGGCCAACCTGTTTACAAATAGTGGCCGGATGTGCCTTACTGGTGGAAGAAGCTAGAAAAATTACTTTTAATGGGAATCTTAAAGTAATGTCCCCTCATAATATCTGGGGCGTATTACAGCAAAAAGCAGAAAAATGGATATCAGATGCCAGGCTTTTAAAGTATACAGGGATTCTGATAGAGGCACCCAATTTGATGTTAGAAACTAGTACACTACAGAACCCAGCTGCATTTTTATATGGGAAGCCAGAGCATGAATCTTTAGCCCATGACTGTATAGCTACAATAGAAGAACAGACTAAGATTAGACCGGATTTGGAGGAAGAAGAGTTGGAAAGTGGTGAAAAACTTTTTGTGGATGGATCCTCCAGGGTAATAGAAGGAAGGAGAAGATCAGGGTATGCAATAGTGCAGGGTCCGAACTTACAGGTGGTAGAATCGGGCACATTAGACAGATCGTGGTCTGCCCAAGCATGTGAATTATATGCAATATTAAGAGCCTTAAAACTTCTTGAAGGGAAGGAGGGGACAATATTTACTGACTCTAGATATGGATTCGGGGTAGTCCATACATTTGGAAAGTTATGGGAAGAAAGGGGTCTTATTAACTCACAGGGGAAGAATCTGATACACCAAAAACTTATAGTTGAAATATTAAAAGCTCTGAGAGGGCCAAAGAAGTTAGCAGTAGTTCATTTAAAGGGACACCAACGAGGAATAGATTTAAAAAGCAGGGGAAACAATGCTGCGGACCAGGAGGCAAAACGGGTAGCCCTGAAAGAGATGGTCCTAAAAGAAAAAGGGGGGCAAAAAGACGAGAATGGAGTCAATAACGATGAAGAGACTGATACAATTTTTACGAATGAGGAAAAAGGAAAACTTAGGAGAAGGGGGGTTAAAGAGGAATCAGGGAAGTGGATATTATCAGACAGCTGGGAAGTGTTACCAAAGGCAGTAGCTCAAAGGATACTGTATAAATTACATCAGAAAACTCATTGGGGAGCCCAGGGGCTGGTAGATCACTTTGCTGCCAAGTACATGAGCATCGGGCTCCACGATATAGCTAAACATATTACAAAGGGATGTCCTACCTGCTTGCGGGTAAATCGAAGCAACCTCAGAAAATTACCCCATGGGGGAAGGCCTTTAGCAAAACGACCCTTTGCAAATATTCAAGTGGATTTTACCGAATTGCCAAAGGTGGGGAGGATTAAATATCTTTTGGTAATAGTAGACCATCTTACCCATTATGTGGAAGCCTTCCCGACATCCAGAGAAACCGCACAGACAGTAGTAAAAGCTTTACTGGAAGAAATAGTTCCCAGATATGGTGTACCAGAAACAATTGACTCCGATAAGGGGCCACATTTTACTTAGAAGGTAACTCAAGAGTTAGCAGTAGCATTGGCAATAAGATGGGAACAGCATACTCCTTGGCACCCTCAAAGTTCAGGCCGAGTAGAAAGGATGAATGGAGAAATAAAGAAACAACTTACTAAATTGGTATTAGAAACAAAGTTATCATGTGTTAAGTGCATTCCCCCGACCTTGTTAAACATTCGGACTCAACCCCGAGCTGATTTAGGAATTTCCCCATTCGAAATGTTATATGGCATGCCCTATAGTCTGGAAAAGACACAGACAAATCCGAATGTTAATAAGCATTATGTTAACAAGTACTTAGTAATCTTAATGAAATTCAGGAAACAGTTTTGGGAAAAAGGAATCTTGGCTCAGAGACCACCTTTAGATCTTGTATTACACCAGGTTCAGCCCGGAGACTGGGTACTGGTTCGAAGTTGGAAGGAAAATCCAATAACACCTAAGTGGGAAGGACCTTACCAGGTGCTGCTTACAACTGACACAGCGGTGCGCACTGCAGAGAAAGGGTGGACTCATGCAAGTCAAATCAAAAGACCAATAGATCTGTCCAAGTTTACCAACAATCTTGAGTGGGAAGTGAAAGGCACACCTGGAGACTTGAAATTAACACTGAAAAAGAAGGTATAGCCTTGAGAGACTTTTTTACCCCTTTTTCTCCTTTCTCTAGGATATGAGACCTGTATCACATGGATGCTGAACTTTGGGACCCAAAATACTTTTCTTTCACAATAGAAAACAGAAAAACTGGAGCACCACTAGAGGGCAGGGAAAGCTTACTGGCTGCTGAAGTTAAAATCAAATGTAATGCTGAAAATTGTTGGGGAAATTGTAACCCATTTGTATGTTTTGTTTGTTTAGTTTGTAAAGAGTGGTGGACCCATTGCCGCAACGGTTACATCCCTAGTGGGGTGTGTTGCAATTGTTATTTGAGTCAAAGGAAACTCACTTCTCAAGTCCTAGACACCATAGTGGCTGCTGGTGGGCTTTCGGTGGGATCTGAAGAGTGGTGGAAAATCTTTTCAAAGGGAGTGAACCCTCAATTTTACTGTTATCACTCTAACGAACCTACCCCATTTGTAGCCAAAATTGTAGCTGCCCTGTGTAGACGGTGGGTACCTGAACTCAGCTGTTACACTCCTCTGATTAAAGCCCGTAAGTGGAGCAAGTACATAAAACGAATCAAAAAGCATGGGACAAGCACCCCTCCTGAAGAATACTCCTCCTGCCGAGAAGATGGAACCCCCCATAGCTCGTTGCAACCGAGTTGATGGGCGAGGCAGAGGAGGAAAATATTGTGGAGAGGGTTACCCAGGTGCAAAGAGGAGAACAGAGATCAAAGCCCAGGGCAAGAAAAATAGACACTGGAATAATCAAAAAAATCATTGGCAAATAAGTTGCGGACAATGGGAAAGCTGCTACCTCCAGTTAGGAATAATTTGTTTAATGGTTTTAGAAGGGGTGCATGCGAGTCACGAGCCCTTTAAATGGTCACTTATGAAATGGGAATGTCAGAGAGAAATTCAAACACAAATTACTTGGGGAAGTCCTAGGTTTAATATAACCTTGATGACCTGCTTGATAGTAGGGTTCTAGCCCCTATAGTGTATTCTACATGTGTCCATCATCCAATCCAGGAAGGTCATACTGTAATTACCCCGGATAATTTTACTGTGGATATTGGGGCTGTGAAACGATTTCCCTGGGATGGCCGGTCCAAATCCAAGATAAATACTTAAGAGTTGAAAGAGGTCCACATGGATGTAAAAAGCCCTGGACAGATCTGTCAGGGGGGGGTGATGTTTATCGGTACTTGCAAATGAGTCTATCTTAACATCACGCAGCCCCAAGACCCAGGATGGGTAATAGGAAAAATCTGGGGAGTTAGAATATGGAAACCTGGGAAAGACCAGGGAGGATATATTATTATAAAAAAGGAAATTGTACCCCATGCTTCTCAACCTGTTGGACCAAATCCTGCAATAATAGACTCAGAAACCACAATAATAAATCAGGGTGACTTAGACAGCATGACCCAAGAAAATTTCATGGAGGCCAACAATAAATCACAGTTAATAGGAACCACAGTCATGACACAATCAAGTAGAGGGGCCCTATGGAAAATTCTATAAGCCACCTTTAGGCTGTTGAATGACACATACCCCAATTTGACTAAGGTTATGCTGGTTATGCTACAGTATTAATCCACCCTTTTACGAAGCTTTAGGTTCTGTAGCAAAGTCTAGAAGGGTAAATGGGACCAATCCCTCCTTGTGCCTTTGGAAAAGGGGAAAAGAAAACACCCCAGGAGTGTCAATGGCTCAGGTAAAGGGGAAGGGGAGGTGTATAGGCAATATACCTCGAGATAAAGACCACCTCTGCGGGGTAAAAATGGCCATAACTGATTCCCACGAACCGGCCCAATGGTTAATCCCTGCTGCAAAGACCAAGTGGGTTTGTAACACATTAGGAGTAACCCCGTGTATATCAATATCTTTTTTCAATGAAACATCCGAATACTGCATTCAGGTCATGGTAATGCTCCGGATTGTATACTACCCAAAAGACTATGTGTATACTCATCAAATCCCTTCAAAGCATCACATAGAAAAACAAGAACCATTTACAGCCCTCACAGTTGCTGTATTACTGGGCATAGGAAGTGCTGGACTGGGGACAGGAGTGGCTTCCTTAGTGAACCAACAGCAAAGATTTAAAAATCTCAGAATGTCAGTAGATGAGGATTTAAGTAGAATAGAGAAGGCAATGGACAGTTTCGTAAAATCAGTAAGATCTCTTTCAGAAGTTGTATTACAGAATAGACGGGGATTAGACCTGCTGTTTTTACAGCAAGGGGGGCTGTGTGTGGCTTTGCGGGAGAAGTGTTGCACCTATGCGGACCACACTGGGATAGTAATTGACACTATGGCTGAGCTCCAGAAACAACTGGAGCAACGTAAAAAAGAAAGGGAGGCCCAACAAAGTTGGTATGAATCTTGGTTTAACTATTCTCCCTGGTTAACAACCTTGTTGTCTACCATAGCAGGACCATTAATTTTGCTAATCTTAGAACTCACCCTTGGCCCTTGCATTTTTAACAAAATCATTAGCATAGTAAAGAACAGGTTCGAAGCAGCTCACCTCATGTTAATACGAGCAAAATATGAAGCCTTAAATGGGGAAGAAACAGAAGACTATTTAGAATTAAGTAAGAAAGAATTACAAAGGCTTAGCGAACAAAAGTAATAATATAGAAAAAAGGGGGAGTTGTGATGAAAACCTTTTGTTCGCCTGATAGACCTTGAGAGGATTTGCAAGGACTTGGAGGCTGGGATATCGTTTTGCTGTTTTGCTTTACTTGCAAGGATGCTGTTAATTATTTTGCTTTGCTTGTTTGAAAGACCTTGGGAGTGAGCCAAGATGTCTCTAATTGTTTTGCTTTGCTTGCCAAGATGCTGATAGTTATTTTCACTTTGCTTGCGTTAATCATCTATCGCCTTAAGTGTTAGTAAGGGTCAGTAAAACAAGGGTGAGGAAGACTACTCACCTTCATCCCTCGACCACCAGAAGGCAGAAGAAGACCCCCTAGCAACTGAAGGAGCGTGTGCGGAACTACTGGGGGCGGGCATGAAACCCGAGGAGCATGTGTAGAACTACTAGAGGAGGGGCATGGAACTCCAGAATCTAAACAACTTAAAAGGAGCGAGCTGAGAGGGGGGGCCGCTACAGTTTCGAAGCTGGAGGCTCCCCTGTCGCTAGGTGCTGTTGATTTTGCTTTTGCCTTCTGTAACTAATAAATCTTTTTAATTTTGATTTGGTCCTTTATGGCCCATTGCGTTCATTTATAACACTGGGTATGGTCGTTGCAGGGTCTGGTGCGGGACAATTTCCCTGGGGCACCCTCCCAGGTTGTCCCAGAACAAAGACACAGCCCAGGCCCTGCTCTGCTGCTCCCTCAGGTCCAGCCCAGGAGCTCTGGCTGTGCCAGGACACAGCTGTGTGCTCCCTGCATACTGCCCCTCTGGCCCAGGCACTGGGCTTTGCTTTGCCAGGGCATTCCTGGAGCACGTTCCTGACAGTAGCTCTGGAGGAGAGCAAAGCCTTCCTGCCCTGACCTCAGGAGATGCCCTTTGCTGATGGAGCTGCTGTGCTGGAGCCCAGCTGTGTCCCAGCAGTGCCCATGGCCTGTCCCTGCCTGTGCTCACAGCATGGACATGCAGCAGGACAGTGACCAAGTTGCCAGAGAACTGCAGCCTTACAGCCACAGAAGGTTTGGGAAAGAGATGGTGGAGATGGGAAGAGCAGATGTGGGAAGAGCCAGGACCAGTGTCCCTGGCTGTGCTGCTGTGCTGGGAGTCTCTTCCCTCCACCTCTGCTCACAGGCACTGCCCCTGCAGAGACAGGGAAAGGCTGAGGAAGGATCCTGGACAGACAGGAGAGAGCATTCACTTGTTTTTATTTAAATGCATGGGAAGAGACCTCTTGCACGTCTTTGTCTTCTACAAAAAAGTAGATATTAATGTAGAAATGCAAAGAGTAATTTAGAGTATTTTGTATAAAACACAACATTAGAAAAAGCTACCAAAAGAAAAAAAAAATGGAGACAGATAAGAAAAAGAAAAAAAAAAAGAGACAGTAAAGAGTTATTTTCTAAAGACAGTGAAGAATAAAAGAGAGCATTTAATTCTTCTGAAAACACAGTCATCAATTTTCTCAGGGCAGGCTTGAGCTCCTGGTTCCTCAGGCTGTAGATGAGGGGGTTAAAGGCTGGAGGCACCATTGAATACAGAACTCACACTGCCAGATCCAGGGATGGGGATGAGATGGTGGGGTGCTTCATGTGAGCAAATACTGAAGTGCTGAGAAACAGGGAGACCACATCCAGGTGAGGCAGGCAGGTGGAAAAGGCTTTGTGCCGTCCCTGCTCAGAGGGGATCCTCAGCAAAGCCCTGAAGATCTGCACATAGGAAAAAAGAATGAACACAAAAACAACCAAATGCTAAGGATATAGTAAAAGCAGAAGCCCCAAGTTTCCTGAGGTTGGAGTGTGAGCAGGAGAGCTTAAGGATCTGGGGGATTTCACAGAAGAACTGGCCCAGGACATTGCCATGGCACAGGGGCAGGGAAAATGTATTGGCTGTGTGCAGCAGAGCATTGAGAAAGCCACTGGCCCAGGAAGCTGCTGCCATGTGGGTACAAGCTCTGCTGCCCAGGAGGGTCCCGTAGTGCAGGGGTTTGCAGATGGACACGTAGCGGTCGTAGCACATGATGGTCAGGAGAGAAAACTGCGCTGAAATGAAAAAGGCAAAGAAAAACACCTGTGCAGCACATCCAGCTTAAGACATGTTCCTGGTGTCCCAGAGGGAATTGTGCATGGCTTTGGGGACAGTGGTGCAGATGCAGCCCAGGTCAGTGAGGGCCAGGTTGAGCAGGAAGAAGAACATGGGGGTGTGCAGGTGGTGGCCGCAGTCTACGGTACTGATGATGAGGCCATTGCCCAGAAGGGCAGCCAGGGAGATGCCCAGGAAGAGGCAGAAGTACAGGAGTTGCAGCTGCCGTGTGTGTGCCAATGGCAGCAGGAGGAAGTTGCTCATGGAGCTGCTGTTGGACATTTGCTCTTTCTGGACATTCCACCCTGATGAAGGAGGAAAGACAGTGAAGTTTTTCAGAGAGTTTTTCCACAGAAAATCAAGGTCCTTCTCATTGACTCCTGTGACGAAACACTTCCCCCTTTTCTGTGTCTCAGAGACCTTTCTTCACCTTGCTCTCTGGAGCCCTGATTTCTGTTGGCCAATGTTGTGTAAGGAGCCAGACCCTGACCTGCAAGACACCTGGAAATCAGCCCTGACCCTTAGTCACTGCAGGGGAACAGGGACGGCAGGGGCCAATCCTGGTATTTGAACTTGGACATAGAATCTTCTGCTAAGGCAGAGGAGCTGCCTGGGTGAAGGGATGGGGATAAGAGTGGATAGAATGAGAGATTGTGCTGCACAGAGGGGAGAACAAAGTTCAGTGAGACAGGAGGACTGTCTGAGGCTCAGTGCAGACTAAGGAGAGCTGCTCTGTCCTTTCAACCAGTCCCAGCTGCCCTGGATTTGCACCATTCTGAGGTGCAGTCTTGTGTTACCCTGGAAAGCCAGAAGACCCTACTGAGATCAGAGGGATCCCTGACACACAAAGTGGCTCCTTCCTTTTCCTAAGGCAGGGAGAGTCAGCTCATTCCCAGCCTCCCAGCCTGCCCTGCCCAGAGCTCCCGGGGGACAGGGAGCTGGGACACCCCATTGCTGTGCTCAGTCTGCACAGGAGGAGCCCAAGGGCTGGGCCTGAGCCTGCAGCTGGAACTGTCATTCTCAGAGAGCCCATCAACAATGCCATGAGCACCTGAGCAAGGCAAGGAGAGAGAGAGCTGGCCCTGAGGAAAAGCCTTTCCCTGGCCAGCCCTGCACAGCCCCTCCCAGGCAGCACCAGGGCTAGACAGTGACCCTCAGGCCCTGGTCAGCAGGGAATGGCACATGGCAGGAGAGATGCCCTTCATGTCTGGTGCTGCTCTGCTGGCCCAGGAGGGCACTGAGGGACGTGAGTCCCAGGGCTGAGGGGTGTGCTGGCTGGGTGGGGACACCAGAGCTGGGCTGCTCAGGGCAGTGTTTGCACTGCAGGGCAAGTCTGGCAGGTGCCACATCTGCCCTGCAGCAAGGCTTCCCTCAGCACTGCTTCCCACCCTCCCTCCCTTCCTGCCCATGGCTCTGCTGCTGCAGCTGTCCGAGCCCAAGCTGTTCCTGTGGCCCTGGGCTCCTTCCCAGCCAGAACTGCCAGAGCCCAGCCCAGCCCCTAGGCCAGCTCTGCCCTGCAGCTGCTTGGTGATGCAGGGATTAAAGAACAGCTCCCCCAGGCCTGGGCACCGTGGAAAGGTGATGTTGGATGGATCTGGAGGCTGGGAAGGTGGAGGCACCTGCTGAGGGTCACAGGAAAACTCAGTGTGATGGTTGAAGAGCCTTGACCCCTGATCTACCCTGCACAGCTGAGTTTCCTTTTCCACCAAGCTGAGCCTGGGAAAAGTGGGAGAACATATTCAGGAAAGAAGAGACCCAAGCACAAAACCCCTTTCCTGAATGAGCTAGGAAATATCCCCTCAGAAGTTGCCTGAGCATGAGTAGGATCTCTGAGCAGCCCTGACCCACACAGCACCCTATGTAAAGCAGCAGGACCTGCCCTGGCAGGAGTCACTCCTTGCACCCACAGCACCCCTCTGCCATGCATGGGGAGCTCCCAGGCAGGCTGAGAACTGTCCCTGGCAGGTGGCACATGCCCTGGGCTGGCCATGAGCCATGAGGGCTGCAGGAGCTGCTCTGTAGGACAGCCCTGGGCAGCCCTGGCTGCAGCCCCAGCTTCAGCCCCTGCAGCCGTCCCTGGCACCAGGAGCCATCCTGCTGTCCTGCCTGTCCCTCTGACCGTGCCCAGGGCAACCCCGCTCTGCAGCACATCCTTCTCCTTTTCCTCTGCCACAGAGAAACTGGGAGAGTCCTCCTGACACAACTCCCAGGCTGTGGGCTGAGCTGGATCCAGGAGATCCCTCCAGGAGCACAGGGGACATTGCCCTGCACCCACAGACTCACCATGTCCAGAGCCGTGAATGTGTTTCCCCAAGTGAAGTCTCAGCTAAATTTCTTCCCAGTCCTGATTGCCTTTAGCTTGTCTGTGCCTGGCTTTTGTCCCCTCAGTGCCTGCAGGCAGTGCCCTCAGCCCTGCTGGGCTGGGAGAAGAGCTGCTCATCAGCCTAAATGTCTTTTTGAAGCTTTTCTTGGTTGAGCTTGGGAGCTGCGTCTGTGCCAGGAGCCCAGCTGAACTCTACAGCACAGACGAAGCACAAGAAATTTAATGACCCTCTCAGGGCTTTTTGGCTGTTTACATCAGACTCAGTCCCTCAGAGAGTGTTCAAAAAACTTCTCAAGAACTCAAAGTCAGATTGAAACTCCAAAGTTTCTTGAAGTTTTAATGGGTCCCACTGAGGGACACAACTGATAAAGTGTCCAAGGTTCCAGTTAGAACAGAACACTGATGGCAGTGATGTCTGGAGGGGACAAACAAGGGAAAGGTGTCTCTGATGCTGAGCAAACCTGGATGTGTTTCAAGATACAAAGGGCCAAGGGCTGAGCCCCAGCCCCTGGCAAGGTACATCCTGTCCCTCCCTCATTGCTCAGGGCTCTTCCTGGGCCACTGGGCTCTGGGGATGTGCAATGCCAAGGGCAGGACCATAGGGCGGCCCCTGCCAGGCTGCTGAGCAGGGACAAGGAGGCAATGAGGCCCCAGCACAGCAAGGATCACTTGTCCCCTGCTGGCCACAGGCCCAGGGCCAGCAGCCATGGTCCAAGTGCTGCAGCAGTTGGCTCTGGCAGGGCCTTTCATCTGCTGCCCATCCCTGTGCCCTGTGCAGCTCAGGTTGTGCTCCAGTGTCCATGCCCTGAGACTCTGTCCCTGCAGGCTGTCGTCATCCCCTTGCTGCCTCATCTTCCTGGCCCTTCTTTGCTGACAGCTCTGTGTCCTGCCTGCCTCTGCTTGGCCACACAAAGCCTTGGGCTGCTACAAACTCCTTCTGGAAGACATGTTGCACCCTAGCACTGCCCTGGGACAGAAATTCTATTTTCTTTTTTCCCAGTCTGGGCCTCCCCAATTGTACTTCACATTAATTTTCTTTTTCCACCTGTTCTCTGAGAAACTGATCCACCATCTCTGAAACTGCCCATCAATTCCTTCCAGGGCTCTCCTCTGCTGTCCTCAGGCTCCCCTTGTCTGAGCACTAAGTTTCTTTGTCCCTACAGAGTGCTCATATGTTTGATTCCATGGGCACCTGGATATGTACGACAGTTATTTTCTATAGGAATGAAACTACAGAACCCCAGGGTTTTTAAGGTGGATCAGTCAGTCACCAGAGGCCAAGGCAAGTCAGACCTGTGTGTCCTTGCAGCTTTTGTCTGAATGCAACCCTTGTATATTTGTGGAGTTCTGGAGGTGGAATTCCATTTCAGCCATGAGTGCTTGGACCAGAATGACAGCTCTTCTCCATGGGAAGGAAAGGGCAGAGCCCCAGTGTTTCAAAGGCTGATTGGAGGCAGCCTGGATGATGCCAAGGACAAGCCCCTATCTTTTTGTCTTTGTAGCTTTTGTCTGGGTGCAATCATTGAATAGACAGAATTTGGGAGGCCAAATCCTACTTTTGTCCATGGGTATCTGGACAAGAAGGACAGTTCTTTCCCATAGGAAGGAAAGTAGGGGGCCCAAGTGTTTTAAAGGGAGATGAGAGCTGGCCCTCAGGAAGGCAAAGGAACCTAGAAATTCCTGGCAGCTTTTGTCTAGGATCTATCCTTGGCTAAAAGGGATTTTGGAGGCAGATTCCCACTTTTGGCCATGGACTCTTGCACTTGAAAGATTTTTTTTTTTTCCATAGCAAGAAAAGCATGGCTCCAATGTGTTTTAAAGGCAGATGCAAGGTGGTCCCACAATACGCCAATGCCAGCAGGGCTGTCTGTCCTGGCAGGTTTCATACGGGAACAATCCTTGGCTATAATCAGATTTGGAGGTAGAATTGAAATTTCTGCCATGGGCACATGGAGGAGAAGGACAGTTCTTTCCCACAGGAAGGAAAGCATGGAAATCCTGAGGGTCAGGGGCAGATAAGAATCAAGCCTCAACATGCCAAGTTCAGCTGGACCAGTCAGGCAGCCCCCAGGAGGCCAAGTCAATCAGATCTGCTCCATGTTCCCTTGGATCCATGGATCTCCGCAGCATCACAATTGGCCCTTGGTTCCATGAGGCCCCAGAGTAACACAACAGATCTTTGTTTCTATGAGACCCAGCAATACCACAATGTTCTTATTGGCTCCACAGTGGCACAATGGCCCCTTGCTTCCATGAGGCCTTGCAGTGTCAAAATGGTTTCCCTGGTTCCATGGGACTGCACAATGACACAACAGCATCTTGGTTCCATGAGGTCGCAGAGTGTCCCAGTGGTATCCATGATTCCATAAAATCTTGCAGTGCCAGAATGGCCTCCTAGTTCTATTGGGCTCTGCAGGATCACCATGGGCCCTTGGTTCCACAAGGCCTGGCTGTCACAATGGCCCCTTGCTTCCATGGGGACCCAGAGTGTCCCAATGGCCCTTTGCTCCCATGAGACCTTGCAGTGTCACAGTGGCTGCCTTGGTTCCACAAGGCCCTGTGCTGTCTCAAGGGCTCCTTTGTTCCATGGAGACTCAGAGTGCCAGAATGGTCTCATTGCTTCCATGGGCCCTGTGATGTCACAATGGCCTCATTGTTTCCATGAGGCCCTGCAGTTCCACAGTGGCCCTTTGGTGTCCCAATGTGTAACAATGGTATCCTTGGTTCCACAGAGTCAGTCTCATGCAGCCCCACAGTGTCACTACGGTCCTCTTGATTCCATGAGGCCCTGCTGTGCTAAAATGACCCCTTGGTTATACAAGGCCCTGCAGTGTCACAATAGTCTCTTGGTTTCAGTGGGTCCTGAAGTGCCATAATTGTCTCCCTGGTTCCATGAGATCCCATAATGTCACAATGACTTTTGGTTCCATGACCTTTCATACTGCCAACAACAATCTCCTTGGTTCTGCAGTGTCACAATGGACCCTGGTTCAATGAGATTCTGTAGTTTAACATGGACATCTTGATTCCATGAGGTTGTGTAGTGTCACCACGGTCTCTTTTGTTCCACAAGGCCTTGCTGTGTCACATGGACCCTTGGTTCCATGAGGTTCCATACTGTCAACAATGATTTTCTTGATTCTGCGTGTCACAATGGATCCTAAGTTCTATGAGGTTCCTGGCCTCCCACTGCCTTTCAGAGACACTTGTAATACCTCACAGCCCCTCATAGATGTCACCACCACTCACAGCCCCCCATTGCCCATCACTGCCCCTCACAGCCTGTCACAGCCTCTCATGGCCCCTCATGGCCCCTCACAACCCCAGGCATGGGGATCCTCCCAAAAGGAGAAAGGGTTAGGTCCTGCTTGTTCCCCTTTTATTTTGGTCACTTCACAGCAATGAGTAAAGAAAGGCTGAAATGGAGACTTTCCCCAGCATTTCCCTCAGGGTTAATTGTGGGCTGAAGCTCTGTGCTGGTGCTGCACAAGTGTGAACATCCCTGCAGCCCCCAAGGCCTTTGCTGTCCCCCGTGTCCATTCCCTGTCCCCAGTCCCGCCCAAGGCCTTTGCTGTCCCCCATGTCCATTCCCTGTCCCTAGTCCCACCCAAGGCCTTTGCTGTCCCCTGTGTCCATTCCCTGTCCCTCGTGTCCATTCCTTGTCCCCCGTGTCCATTCCCTATCCCCAGTCCTGCCAGGCTCTGGCAGCAGCAGGAGCTGCAGCGCAGTGGGCACCGGCCCGGCCGGGGCTCCTGGGTAAGAGCAGCAGCAGCACCAGCCCCTTCCCACCTGCTCCTGCCTCACTCCCAAAGGCTTTTTCCAGGTGAATTGTGGAGCAAAGCAGCAATCACCCACACACAGCCCTGATTCCTCAGGGCCCCCCTGTGCTGCCCTGACCCAGCCTTCAGAGAAAGAAAGGGTGGGGTTCCAGTGCTGCTTTCAGCCCTGTTTTACTCACCCTGAGGTGACAGCAGGAGGCTTTTGTTGCCTTTGCCTTGGGAGTAGTAGATCATGGCTGCTCTTGCCCCTCTTCTGCTTGCCACTTGAATTTTATCTGTAAAACTGCAATTGCCTTTTTTGATCAGTGCTATCCAGAGTACTTTCATGAGGGAGAACTCGGCCTTTTTGTTGCAGGCATCACAATTTGCACATCTTGTAATGCTCACAAGTCCCTGAGCACAAAGTTGAGGAGATCTAAAACTACACAGGCCGCATTTGCAGTGCTCAAACACAGCCCTGTTTCTGGTGCTGCTGAAATAGATTCCGTTTCCAGAGGCCATTACTGAAATTGCCTCTGGACTCTCAAATAAAATGAAAAAATCCACCAGGACAAAGAGAAACCAGAACTTGTCTCCTCGCTTCATTGTTCCTTCCGAGCAGCAGCAGAAAATGGAGATTCCCAGAGGTATTTCCAACTGCTGCTGGTCCCAGTGGGAGCCCAGCCTGCTGCCCAGCCCCAGCAGGATCCTGAGCCCAGCCTGGGGCAGCTCTTGCAGTGTTGAGAGCTCAGTGCACGCAGGGCTGGGCCCAGAGCCCCAGGCACGGCCGCCCATTGCGGGGCAGCGGTGCAGGTGGAATGTCCTGCCTCCCAAACCTCCTGCTCCTGCCACACAGCACCCAGCCTTCTCCCCTGCTCCTCCTCTCCCAGCATGTCACAAATTCCAGCTCAGATGAGGCTTCCCCAGAGAGGGCTCAGCCTGAGTGTCCCTGCAGAGGAAAAGGGCATCTTTCAGGCAGTTCCACAAGTTCACGGTTCTCATTTCATGGGGAATCTGGGATGAAAATAGCATTGCTAAAAAGGACAAAAGCAGAGGGAATGAACTGGAAATTATTAGGGCAAAAATGACTCTTCTTACAGACAAAGTTCATTCCCTGCATATGTCCAAGGAACTGATGGTACTTTTGATTTTTACCAGTGCAAGAGATGTAGAATCATCTAAACTGAGCACAGAAACAAACTCCCTCTGTTGGACCATTTTCGTGTTCTAGATCACTTTCAAGATGTCCATGGGGTTGTTGGAATTCTCCACAATTCTCCACTTCTGGCTGCAGGCTGTGGAGATTCTTTCTCTGCATTCAGTCAAGGTTGGATTCCCTAACAATTCCTGGCACCACCTCCCATTTTCTTAGGTTAGAACAGTAACTGAAAACTTTACCCAAGGCACAACTACCCAGCCCACAAGAAAAAGAAAGAACATGTTGGAAAGTTTTGCAAATGTTTGTCCTGCTTTGCTGCAAGACTTGTGCTACATGTACAGCAGGGAAAGCCAAGAGAAGCTGCACCTTGGTGGCACTTGGTGGCACATCTTGTGACAGAAGCTGCACCTCGTTCTCCAGGAAAGACTCTTGGAAAGAGCAAACAGAACTGTGGAGAAGATTCTAGGAAAACAAAAACTGCTTTTAAGAAATTAAATAAAAATTGAAAGAAACAATCCAAGATCTTTTTTCTATTTATTTCTATGCTCCCCTTTTCATCATTGCACTACTTCTCCATCTCATTAATTCCAAATGGATCTCACCTCTAATATCTATGACTTGTCAAGTTTTAGACACTACAAAAACCCATGATCGACACAGAGTGTGCCTTCTCCCGTTTTTCTTGGAAAGCAGTGCTGTAACACAAACACAGTGCTTGGGTCAGGTATAAATTCTGCATTCAGGGGATGTGTTCAGATACTGTTTGAATCTCAGCATGGAAAATGTGCTGCAGCAGCCAAGGGGATTCCTCTGCCACTTTCAGGAGTCAAGACTCTGGATCTCAACTCAGCACAGCAGAGTTCCTGTGTTTGGACAGGAGCTCCGTCAGCTCCTTGCTCTGCAAGGCTGAGGCTTTTCCCCATTGCTGGGCACAGGCTGGTGGAGCAGCGCTGCTGTACACGGGGACACACAGAGCGACCAGGAGCAGCTGCCTTTGTTCACTGGGAGCTCCAAGGCCTAAACTCTGAGCAGACAGGGCTGGAAGAGACTCACAGGCTCCCTGTTTGCTGTGCTGCCCCACTTGTGCCTGGCGCAGCTCTGTGTGGGGCAGAGGGAGAAAAAGGGACAGTTCCCTCCCAGACCAAGCCCAGGGACCCCTCAAGACCCAGGGCTTGGGGCACTGTCAGAACGCACTGCTTCAGCCACCACTTCTGCTGGCACTAACAGCAACACCCAAACTGTGGCTGATCCTGAGGGAGCCCGAGCAGTGCCTGGATCTAATCCCTGACTCTGGGGCAGGGCTGGACAAATGACCCCCACACCAGCAGCAGCAGCAGCAGCAGCAGCAGCACATGGACCAGACTTTCAGCACAGCCCCTGCCACTCTTCCCTCCCAGTGGTGTCACAGCAGTCTGGGGCACCTGGGAGCCACCTGTGCCAGCAGGGACTTGAGATGGCAGCCCTGGGCTCCTGGAGGTTGTGCAGGGAACAGAGGTGGGGACTCCCTGTCCATGTGCAGCTTCCAGATGGAAAAGGCTGCTGTGAGCAGCCAGCTCCAAGGCCACAGAAAGGAGGGGCTGGAGCCCTTAATCTGTGCCTGTTCCACAGTCCTGGGCAGCAGCCCCCGAGCACAGGGGGAACGGAGGGCACAGCAAGAGGGGCAAAACCAGTCAAGGTCAGGGACTGGGAAAAGCCAGAGCTGGGAGCAGGAACAGCTGCTTCATTGCACTCTTGGAGAAAGTTCTTGGCTGGTTGAAAATGCTTACAGGCATCAAAGGCAGAGAGGAGACCAGACAAAACAATGCTCCTGTTTTCACAGCTGCCCCTCACAGTGTCCCATAAGGAATTGGATGAACTGTATTCTTCTCTCTGAGTCATCTTGTTCAGTATGAGCAGTTTAGCACCAGGAGAAAAAGGAGCTGAAGCTTTAGGCCACAAGAGCTGAGCAAGGGGAAACTTTTTGACCAAAGTAATGCTGCCAACATGGACCTAGCTGAATCCAGCAGATAACATCCTGAATCCTTTATTTTGGAAAAGACTTCTGAGCACTTCAAACCCAGGTGTTCACCCAGCACTGACAAGCCCAGCACTAAAGCATATCCCTGAAGGGCCAAGGCCTGGATAACAGACCCTGAGCCAAAGTGACCTCTGCATGAATCTTCCAAACAAAGGTTATCTTTGTATGCACTCATTAAAGAAATGCTGTCATTAGTACTGTGATAGATGCATTTATATTAGTAAAACATATATTGACCTTTCTGTATTTAGAAATAGGACAAGGCCATGAAATCCAACATCTGGCCTTTTTTGGGGGTGTATGGTCAAAGTCAGCCCCCTTGGTTACTCCTTGAGCCCTAGTCAGGCTTTGGGAGTGACCCAAGAGCAGAATGAATCCAGCTGTTCCTGCAGTAGCAGTGCTGTCAGTTTGTTTATTCAGCACTGTCAGAGCTGGGGCCTCTCACAGCGGGTTGCAAGCCTCACCTGTGGCTGGAGGCACCTGCAGGAATTCCCAGTGTCTGTGAGTGGCTCTGCAGTCCTTGGCTGTGACAGCTTCCCCCAGCTGATGTGTGCACCTGGGTGATAACAAAGTCTGAGGGGAACTGCTTCTGTCTGTTTCTTAATCACTGCAGCAATCTTTGGTAGTGATGGTTGGGTGCATTGTTGAGCTTCTTCGTTTGGAATCATTTGCTGCTCTGAACTACAGTAAATGACACTGATTCCCGACCTTGATGTCTGTGTCTCTGCTGCTGACCCTGCCCACTGGTAAAACGAAGTTGGTGTTGTCTGGCTAGATCACCACAAAATGTTGCTTTTTTAAATGAAAATGTTAGAAATCAATCCTGTCCTAAATTCCCAGGTTTAGGGATAACCTTCCCTAGAGTTTTCTGGCTCTGGAGTGGGCTGAGGTCAGATTAATGTGGGAGCAATTTGAAAGTCAACTGAAAGATGCTGAACCATTTGATGTATATGAATAGGTAAAAATGAAAAGAACTTGTGTGTTTGGGAAGATGAGGATGAATTTTGTTAACAGCATCCCAGAAACAGTACCAACAGAGGAAATGATTGCTGTCAAAATGCTCCCATGTGTAAAGACAGAAAAGGTTTTAAATATTGAACTTGGATTAATTTGTGCAAATGAAAAGAGTAATGATATAATAAATAATTATATGCACATATATATATTATAGAGTAAAATATTTATGTATATACTTTCCCATATATATAATCACATTGTAAAATAATGCTCCAAATACTAATTTTTGAGCTTTGGCTGCTTAGGGATGTAACACTAATTACTCTGCAGGAAATGACTGGCCAGGACCAAAAAATCACTGGTGAACTCTGTGACATTGTATACAATGAATGAAAGAGGAAGGGATGAAATTGGCAATTTTTATAGTGTTTGCTGACACTAGGACGTGGAATGCCTTCTCTTTTCCTGCAAAAATTAAAACGAGACTGTTGGGTTTTTCATTCACCAGACCACCCACAAACTGCAGCATTGATTGAACAGATGCAAAGGTTGTTAAAAGAGCAGCTGGAAAAAAAGTAAGAGATGGGAACGTGTCACAATGAATATCCCATCTCACAGATGTGCTCCATATCATTAACAATGGGAACGCAGGGTAATGGAAAACCCCTGAATGTGCATGGCTGAACCCAATTTGAAAACACAGCCATGGACAATGACACTTGGACTGCCTGGGAAATTATTCTGGGTGTCATGGCCCCTGACAGGCTGCTGGGCTGGACCTTCATGCATTAGAATTAGTTAGGATAAATCAGAAGCAAATGAGAGCTATCAATACCAGAATAGGAACTCAGATTCCTCCAGGACAAATCGGTTTGATAGATGGTCACTCCAGCTTGGGCTTGAAGTGTTCATGTCTTGAGGGGAGTAATTGGTTCAGATTGCCAAAGAGAAATTAAAGTAAATCTGTTACAAAATAGAAAACAATTGGATTATTCAACCAGATGGCAGGGTAGCACAACTATTGATATTTCAGTTTTTAAAACAACTGTGAGAAAAGGGCATCCACCTTAAATCACTGCTGTTCATGGAATTAAGGGTTTTGGATGAACTAGTCCTAACAATGGAGCCAGAGTGTGGGTGCAGAGGCCAAATGACCCTCCCAGGCAAACTGAAGGAACAGCTGTGGGGAAAGACAACACTGTTTGAATCCTGAACCCTGGGTGAGAAAGATGGGAATATGTCCCTGCAGCCAAGTGTTCTGTGCCAGAACAAGTGGATGTTATGGGATATTGTTTTGCAGATCCTGTAGCACCAAATCTCCCTGTTTGTCCCAACAGCTCTGTTATGGGTTATGTTTTGACTAGCTCCTCTCCCTACCCCCCACCATGGAGCTGCCGGCCCCTCCCCCGGGCTGTTTTATCTAGCCGGGTGTTTTTTCAGCTTTTGGGGCTTTTTGCCTCTGCTTTCGCTGCTCGCTGCTGCTGCTTTGGCTGCTGCTTCTGCTGAGCCCCCTTGCCCCCCTCCCCTCCGCTGCTTCAGCTGCTTTTCCCCCCCTGGCTGCCTAAACTGCCCCTCTCCCGTTCCCCCCCCCCCATCCCTAAGATTTGCACCGGCTCCAGAGGATACAGATCTGAACTTCGGAGACCACCTCTGGAAGTCTGCCAAAGAAGCTCTGCTGCCCTTCCCGGCGAAGATCTGCCGAGTTCATCTCAATCTGGGTCTGTGCTGGGAAGTGTTTCTTTTGTATTTTGTTAATAAAAAAGTTTTTTCCACTTTCCCCTGAAGAAAATTCTTTCCGAGCTTGGTGAAGGAAGGAATTGTAAGGGGGGGAGGGGACCCTTTGGAGGTCTTTTTCCTAAAATTTGTCCCAAACTTGGACAAATTATTTTGGTGGCCCGTATGGGGAAACCAGAAAAGTGGAAAAAAACTTTATTCTAATAATATTTTGTTTTCAACTGTTGGTATTGGTATGTCTATTGAATCCAGAATGTCTTTTGTTGTGGGAGCCTGCCTGTATGGGTGGTTATTAAGTTTCTTTGAAGTGTTAATACCGTTGTGGTCGTTGGGCTTGTTTACTTATCCAGAGATAGCTCCGGTGTTCTCTTTAATACGAAGTTTTTGTATTAAAGGGGTATTAACCAAAATACTCATCGGGCTAGGCTTGGTGATAATGGCATACCGGAGATTTATAAGAATGTTAGAATCGGCTTCAGGAATATATAAATCATGGCTTGTGTTATTTCTTAGAGGAGAAGCAGGAAAAGAGGATTTTCTGCCTTTATTTCCTTTCCTCTCCTCTGAATTAGTTACATCTGTATTAGAAAATATTCAGACCTCCCTGAATATTAAGGACATTATCTTTTTGGCAGTTAATTTGTTAAGTCTTTGTTGCACCATTTGCAGTTTATACAAAATTAAGGCTGAGATTTCTAAAGGGGCTGGGAGGACCCCTGATTTGGGAGTCAAGCTGGGCAGGAGGAATCTTGAGTGGAATGGCAAATGGGAGAAAATGGGCCAGATTTTAAAGGAGTTTTCTGACCCCATAATTTGGGAATTCCCATCAGAACAGATTCAAAATCCGATTGAGGTTGCAAGGTACTTAAAGGGGAAGTGTCAGGATGGTTCTAAAGAGAAAAGGATTATTGCAGTGAGCTGGGCCCTGGCACATGCATATCGTACCCTGCTAGGCACGATAGAGCAGGAGACAGAGGAGATGGAACAGGGAGATAAATTATCCCCTATCCCAGTGACTCAAGTTGCAGCCAACCCCCTAGGCCGAAACCCAGCAGCTAAACTGGAGAACAAGCCCCAACCAATGGCTGTGGCTACTAGTACGAGAAGTGGGAAATGCACCAAGAAGACTGATAGGCTAGTGGAAGATGATGATGATGATGATGCTGGAGAGGGACCTTCAACACCTCCTGATGTAAAATCAGGAGTTAAAACAACTAATGGAAGAGCAGAGACTAATAATGAATCACTTTCCCTGAAGGATCTTCGTGGTTTAAGAAAAGATTACACCCGGAGACCTGATGAATCTATTATTAGCTGGCTGGTTCGTCTCTGGGATGCAGCAGGGGAGGCCACGGTTTTGGATGGCTCTAAAGCGAGACATTTGGGGTCTCTGTCTCATGATCCTGTTATCGACCAAGGTGTGATGAGGGGAGCTAACCCTCAAAGCCTCTGGGCACGGGTCCTGGATAGCGTGGCACAAAGATATCTGTGTGCAGATGACTTATATGTGCAGCAGACCCGATGGAAAACCATAGAGCAGGGAGTTCAACGCTTCAGGGAAATGGCAGTAAAGGAAATAATTTTTTCGGATGACGTAACAACTAGAAATCCAGACCTGGTACCATGCACACCGGTGATGTGGAGAAAACTTGTGCGGCTTGGGCCACCTGAGTATGCGTCTGCCCTAGCGATAATGAAGAGAGATGAGGTGTATGAGACAGTACTCGATATGGCAAAGAAGCTTCGTGCATATGCGGATGCAGTACATGGCCCGACTCATGCTAGAATTGCAGCTGTGGAAACACGCTTGCGAGACTTAGAAGATAAAATAGAGAAAAATCATCGGAAACTCAGGGAGGCTATAAAGGAGGACCTCTTCCAAATTTCAGCTGTACAGATTAGAAACCCTGGTACCCAACGCAGACGTTCCCCCAGTTGGGAGAGGAGGTACACTCCCCGAGCTGAATTGTGGTTTTTCTTGAAGGATTCTGGAGAGAACATGAGAAGATGGGATGGGAAGCCTACGGCTGCTCTGGCAAAATGAGTGCGGGATTTGAAGGAAGGAAAGATTGAACGAGGAAGTTCCACCAGAAGGAAAGCCGCTCCTGTCTCTCGCAGCCAAAGTGCTGAACGTGATACTGATAATGAAATGTCTGACCCTCTTGAGGGAACTTCTAAGATGTATGCCCCAGAAAAGAAGGAGAAACAGGCTTAGAGGGGCCCTGCCTCTAGCCAGGGTGAGGCGAGGGAAAATCGTGTTTTTTGGACTGTGTGGATTCGATGGCCTGGCACTTCGAAACCACGGAAATATAAAGCTTTAGTGGATACAGGTGCACAGTGTACGATACTTCCATCAAGACACATGGGAGCAGAATCTGTTTCAATTGCTGGTGTGACAGGTGGATCGCAGGACTTCACCCTGGTGGAAGCGGAAGTAAGTTTAACTGGAAAGGATTGGAAGAAACATCTTATTGTGACTGGTCCAGAGGCCCCATATATTTTGGGCATAGATTACCTTCGGAGTGGGTATTTTAAGGACCCAAAAGGAATAAGATGGGCAATTGGAATAGCAACTGTGATGGCAGAGCATATTCGACAATTGAACACCTTGCCTGGACTATCTGAGAATCCAATTACAGTAGGACTTCTGCAGGGAGAAGAACAACGAGTACCAATTGCCACTTCAATAGTGCACCGCCAGCAGTACAGAACAACTCGAGATGCTGTGATTCCTATTCATAAGATGATCCGAGAGCTGGAGAGCCAAGGGGTGGTCAGTAAAACCCACTCACCCTTCAACAGCCCCATTTGGCCTGTGCGTAAATCTGATGGGGAATGGAGACTGACTGTGGACTATCGGGCATTGAATGAAGTGACTCTACCGCTGAGCGCTGCCGTGCCGGATATGCTGGAACTCCAGTACGAGCTGGAGTCCAAGGCAGCAAGGTGGTATGCCACCATTGACATAGCAAATGCATTTTTCTCCATTCCTTTGGCATCAGAGTGCAGGCCTCAGTTTGCTTTCACCTGGAGGGGCGTGCAGTAGACCTGGAACCGAATACTCCAGGGGTGGAAGCACTGTCCAACCATCTGTCATGGACTGATCCAGACTGCACTGGAAAAGGGTGAAGCTCCGGAACATCTACAATATATTGATGATATCATTGTATGGGGAAACACAGCAGCAGAAGTGTTTGAGAAAGGAGAAAAAATTATTCAAATTCTCCTGGAAGCCGGCTTCGCCATCAAGAAGAGTAAAGTTAAGGGACCTGCACGGGATATCCAATTCCTGGGAGTGAAGTGGCAAGATGGACGGCGTCAGATTCCTACTGATGTTATTAACAAGATTACAGCTATGTCCCCACCTACTAACGAGAAGGAGACACAAGCTTTTCTAGGTGCCATCGGTTTTTGGAGAATGCACATTCCTGAGTACAGCCAGATTGTGAGCCCTCTTTACCTTATTACCCGCAAGAAGAATGATTTCCACTGGGGCTCTGAACAGCAGCAAGCCTTTGCTCAGATTAAACAGGAGATTGCCCATGCAGTAGCCCTTGGCCCAGTTAGGAGGGGACCATATGTGAAGAACATACTTTACTCAGCAGCTAGGAGCCATGGTTTGTCTTGGAGCCTGTGGCAGAAGGTGCCTGGTGAGACCCGAGGCTGACCCCTGGGATTCTGGAGCAGAAGCTACAGAGGGTCCGAAGCCAACTACACTCCCACAGAGAAGGAAATCTTGGCTACCTATGAAGGAGTTCAAGCTGCTTCAGAGGTGATCGGCACAGAAGCACAACTTCTCCTGGCACCTCGACTGCCAGTGCTGGGGTGGATGTTTAAAGGAAAGGTTCCCTCTACTCACCACGCCACCGATGCCACATGGAGCAAGTGGATTGCCCTCATCACCCAGCGCGCCCGCATTGGTAACCCGAGTCGCCCTGGGATTTTGGAGATAATCACGAACTGGCCAGAAGGTGAAGATTTTGGTCTCGCTGATGAGGAGGAGCAGAAGCAAGTGACCCGGGCTGAAGAAGCTCCACTGTACAACCAGCTGCCAGCAGATGAAACACGCTACGCCCTTTTCACCGACGGTTCCTGCCGCATTGTGGGGATGAACCGGAAGTGGAAAGTTGCCGTATGGAGCCCCACACGACAGGTTGCACAAGCTACCGAAGGAGAAGGTGGATCGAGTCAACTTGCGGAACTCAAAGCTGTTCAGCTTGCCTTGGACATTGCTGAGAGAGAGAAATGGCCAAAGCTCTACCTTTACACTGATTCGTGGATGGTAGCCAATGCTCTGTGGGGTTGGCTGGAAAGGTGGAAAAAGGCTGACTGGCAACGTAGAGGGAAACCAATCTGGGCTGCTGATGAGTGGAAAGACATTGCCACTCGGGTGGAGAAGCTCCCCGTGAAAGTCCGTCATGTGGATGCCCATGTTCCCAAGAGTCGGGCTAATGAAGAACACAGGCACAACAAGCAGGTAGATCAGGCTGCACAGATAGAGGTCTCAAAGATAGACTTAGATTGGGAACATAAAGGAGAGTTGTTCCTGGCTCGATGGGCCCACGATGCCTCAGGCTATCAGGGTAGGGATGCCACCTATAAGTGGGCACGAGACCGAGGGGTGGATCTTACCATGGACAGCATTACCCAAGTCATTCATGACTGTGACACTTGCGCTGCCATCAAGCAGGACAAGCGGGTAAAACCCCTCTGGTACAGTGAACGGTGGTCCAAATATAAGTATGGGGATGCCTGGCAGATTGATTACATCACACTGCCTCAGACCCGCCAGGGAAAACGTTATGTGCTGACCATGGTAGAAGCCACCACCGGATGGTTGGAGACCTACCCTGTGTCCCATGCCACTGCTCGCAACACCATCCTGGGCCTGGAAAAGCAGGTCTTTTGGAGGCATGGTACCCTTGAGAGAATTGAGTCAGACAATGGGACTCATTTCAAAAATAAGCTTGTCAACACCTGGGCTAAGGAACATGGTATTGAGCGGGTGTACCATATCCCTTACCATGCACCAGCTGCAGGTAAAGTGGAGAGGTACAATGGATTGTTGAAGACTACATTAAAGGCATTGGGTGGGGGATCTCTAAAAATCTGGGAGCAGCATCTGGCAAAAGCCACTTGGTTAGTTAACACTCGAGGTTCCACCAACCGAGCAGGTCCCGCCCAGTCCAAAGGCCTTAATGTAGTAGACGGAGACAAAGTCCCAGTGGCCCATGTTAGAGGGTTGCTGGGAAAGACAGTATGGATTCATCCTGCCTCGAGTACAGGCAAACCCATTTGTGGGATTGCCTTTGCTCAAGGACCAGCATGTACTTGGTGGATTATGCAGAAGGATGGAACAACCTGCTGTGTACCTCAGGGAGATCTGATTATAGGATAAAGTTGTGCACAAATATTATTGTTGAGTGCCACTACCATTGTATGCCAGATTTTATGCATAGAAGGAAATGTGTAAGTGACAAAGGCCTGAGCAAGTGAGAAGGAGGAGATGTGTAAGTGTTGAAGGTTTTGAGCAAGTCAGAGAAAGTTTGTGCGTAGTAAGTGTGTATCCCAATCGTGTGTCAATGATCACGATATGGGATAAGGTGTTATGGGTTATGTTTTGACTAGCTCCTCTCCCTACCCCCCACCATGGAGCTGCCGGCCCCTCCCCCGGGCTGTTTTATCTAGCCGGGTGTTTTTTCAGCTTTTGGGGCTTTTTGCCGCTGCTTTCGCTGCTCGCTGCTGCTGCTTTGGCTGCTGCTTCTGCTGCTCCCTCCTGCCCCCCCTCCCCTTCGCTGCTTCAGCTGCTTTTCCCCCCCTGGCTGCCTAAACTGCCCCTCTCCCGTTCCCCCCCCCCCATCCCTAAGATTTGCACCGGCTCCAGAGGATACAGATCTGAACTTCGGAGACCACCTCTGGAAGTCTGCCAAAGAAGCTCTGCTGCCCTTCCCGGCGAAGATCTGCCGAGTTCATCTCAATCTGGGTCTGTGCTGGGAAGTGTTTCTTTTGTATTTTGTTAATAAAAAGTTTTTTCCACTTTCCCCTGAAGAAAATTCTTTCCGAGCTTGGTGAAGGAAGGAATTGTAAGGGGGGGAGGGGACCCTTTGGAGGTCTTTTTCCTAAAATTTGTCCCAAACTTGGACGAGCTCTTTGGAAAATGCTCTGATCCACGGGGCTCCATGTGAAGGCTGATGTGACACTGAGGGGGTTCCACACGAATTCCATCCAGGAGCCTGGGTGCCCTCAGGGACTGGGACCTGGCACCCCTCCAGCCAGAGGGGAAAGGACCCCACCAAACCTTGTCACCCACAGACAGCGCGGGAAAGCTGAACAGCAAAGGACTTTGGGGACATTATTCTGGAATTAAACAGGTGTCACCTCGGTGGACAACAGCATTATTTTCCCTACTTCAAATGTGGTTGAAGAAAAAGAATGAAAAACCTCTTCATTAATCTCGACTGATGCCTGTAAATTTTTTCTTGACAGTCAGCCAGAATCTTTGTTTGTCAGAAACAACTCTAAGTTTACCAAGGATTAGTTGTGAAAATGGCCATGAAAAAGTGAGGATTAAAGTACACAGAGTACTCAATCTAACTAATTGCTGGATATGTTCTCAACCAGAGGGAAATCAAGGCAGAGCCATGTTTTGTCATGTTTTTCATGGTTTGCTTTTTCAAAAGGAGCCCCACGGTTCATTTGGCACCAAGGCCTTGAACCTCAGTACCTGAGAGAAGATTGGACAAAACTTTCTAAGGAGTCCAAGTCAGAAGGAAAACCCAAAATGTCTCAAAGCACCAAAGGGTCCCACTGAGGTCCCTCCTCAACACAGGCTCCTCATGGACTCCTTGGAAGAGAGAATTGGAGGCCATGATTGCACAAAAAACTTCTCAGAGACTTAGTGAAGAAAGGAAAAAGGAAAATACATTAAAAAACAGAAGCATCTAGAGGCATTAAACACCAATGACTGTTGTTATGGAGAAAGGGCTCTCAAGAAACTAATTAAAGTGGATAGCTGGAGGCCATGAATTCACAAAGCTCTAAGAGATTCCAAGGCAAAAGCAAAACCCAAAGTCCTTTAAATAACCTGCAGTCCCATGGTGCATGAAGGAGCCCCCAGGGCCATTCCTGTCCAAGGCTCCCCAGGGACTGGTCCCAGCAGATCCCTGAGGCCACTGGGATGTGGGGGGGATGCTGAGGGCAGGAGAAGGGGTGACAGTGCCCAGCCTTGCTGGGGCTGTGCCAGGAGGCCCCAGTGGCTCAGGACAAGGTGTCTCCTCAGAGCCCTTGGTGGCACACACCCTGCTGTGCCCCAGGGCGCCAAGACTTGGCTTTTCTTTGTCCCCACCTGTCATCTCTGCCTCCAATTTCCTGTTCTAACTGGAACCTGGGGACTTTTCTCATTTCTGTCCGTCAGTGACATCCATTAAAACTTTAAAAAAATTTGGAGTTCCATTCTGACTGAATTCTTGAGAGATTTCCTAAAAAACTGTGTCTCTGCCTTGATTTCCCTCTGGTCTCGTGCAGTTCATCAGGAAGTTTTCCTACTCCAGTTATGGGGAAATATTTCAAAGAGCTTCTGAGAAATACACATTCTTATTTTAAGTATGTATTTTATTGATGCTCTCTTTGGAGTAGAGGTGATTGCAGCATTCTGTGATTGATATTGATCCAGGGTCTCTTCTCAGGAGGTCTGGCCTGCTCAGAGAAACTGTGCCTTGAGGTCTGACCCAGTGTGGACAAAGTTGCTCCACATTCCCCAAACCCATCCTGTCTGTCCTCACTCACCTGGGACCTGCTTTGCTTTGAAAACTAGCTTCACTCAGGCAGAGGGATGTTTCATTTTTGTTATTTTTGACGCAATCTACAACTCCTATTTTTCGCTACTGAAAACAGACACACTCCTCAGATGTGTGCCAGCTGAAGGTGACAACAAGGAGGTTCAGCGCCGGGGATTGGTGCTTTGGGGGCGGTGCCTGGAAATGACGCTATCTTTCCTTTCTGCCTCTAACTCCCATCTTGTTCCGCAGCCCCATAGAGCTCTATTGGAGCCGGGACTACAATGCCCGTCATGCCCTGCGCTTCACAGTACCCTGGATTCTCCCCATATGTCCCATAAGTGTCCCTCAAAACCCCAAGGATCCCTAAATGCCCCCTCTGCTTCCATTTGGGAACTTCCAAAAGCATGCCCTGATCCCCTGAATGCTCCCAACCCCATAGATGTCCCTTACAGCAACTTCCGCAAACTGATCTTCTCTCATCCCCCCCGAGCTCAGAGCAGCTCAAAACCCAGTCAGGCGACTAAAATTCCTGTCATCCCAGCACCATAAAGAGCCTGGTCAGAGCTCCCCAAGCTGCCCCCAAGTGCCCTCAATCCATATATGTTCCACTTTGAGGACTTGCAGTCAAACCTCAGACACAAAGGTGTCCTCCAAATGCCCTCCCGGACCCCTAAACGCAACGTCTGAGCCACTTCAGGACTACAGCTCCCATCATGCTCCGCGGTTCCACAGAGTGCTAGCCGAGCTGAGATTTCATATCCCGTCATGCCCTGCGCTCAACCGAGAGACATTGCAGTTATGCCTACAACTCCCATGATGCTTCACGGCCCTATCAAACTATATTATACTTTCGCCTACAACTCCCATGATTCCCTGCACCCCAGAGAACCCCGTTAGAGCTCCCCAAGTGCCTGCCCGGACTCTGCAGGGCCCCAGATTCCCCTCCCTGACCTCCAAGCGCACTCCTGGACACCCAAGTGCTTCTCTGATATCCATCCACACATTCCCTCAGGATCCCTAAGTCCTGTCATGGATTCCACTCGATGCCCCCAAGTGCCCTCGTGTCCCTCTGATTTCTTCTAAATTCTTTCCCCACAGCCAAAACTGCCCCGAATGTGGCTCAGAAATGTCTCCCTGATACCCAAAGTGCCCAGCTTGACCCTTTCTGATAAAAACATGATAAAAAAATTACTACAAATATTACAAATTATCTTAAAAGAGGATAAATAATAGCCAATAGAGCTTACTTAATTAATGAAGCGAATTGTGTAACTTAGAACGAATGACCAATCATTTATTTAGTTTCCAATAATGTATAGAGTTTTAATATAGAAATTAAAAATTATAGAATAGCAATAATTTAAATAAGAAAAATATCGCTGTAATTTTAATATTTAAAAATATTTTTATTTTAAAGAGCAATTTATGAGTTTGGTCGGTATTTTGAGTTGCTAGTCTCAGGTGGCATATATCATGAGATGGTTATGATGGCGTTGAGGAGCAGGTTGTGCAAACAGGGTCAGCCTTCATGAGGCTCTTTCTTGTATGTGCCCAGAGCTCCTAAGGAGACATTCATCATGAATATAACTTGGAAAATGCTTCTAAAACTTTCCCTCTGAACTGAAAACTAGAAAAACATTCCCTTGATGAGAATAAAGGCATCAGATGCACTTTGACATCTTTCTCCTTAACAGAACACCAAACTTCAAGCACCTGCACAAGCCCTGAAGGCTTCAAGAACTTTGAAGGAAGACCAAGAACTCCTGAGGTATCTCTGTATTTCAATCAGCGCGATGGTGGATTTGGGGCTCAGCCCAGGACCCTCAGGCACTGAGAGAAAGTTGAAGAAGCTTCCCAAGGAGTCAGAAGCAAAACTCCAAGTCCCTTGGAGCATCCCTGGACCCACTGATGTCCGGGACTGGCAAAGGCGCCCCAGGCACTGGTGACAGCAGATCTTTGAGGGCAGGATTGCAGGAGCCAAAGGCTGTGAGCAGGAACTGCAATGCTGAGCAAGGCCTGGGCTGGTTGGAGGCAGCAGAAAGGCCAAGGCCTGAGCCCAGGCCTGGCCCAGCAGGGCCTGTCTCTCACAGGTGGCTCGGGGCTGTTCCTGGGGCACTGGGATGGGAGGGGGAGCAAGGAAAAATGGCATCAGCCTTCAAGCCCTGCCAGCCTGCTCAGGGAGGGCTGAGGCAGCAGGAAAGTGCAGCCCCTGCAAGGAAAGTCCCTCCTGCAGGGCTCCAGAGGAGCTGCCCAGCCCAGGGCACAAAGGCCTGGGTGCCTCTGGCCCTGCCAGCTCTGCCCAACCCTTGACCATCTCTCCTGCAGCCTGTGCCCCTGTGCATGCTGCTCCTCTGCCCTGGCCGGCTGCACACGCCCATCTCGCTGTCCCCCCAGCATTTCTCAGCCCAGCATTGCTGTGCCCTCCCTGGGCTCCCTGCACCCAGCGCTGCCGGCTCCTGGCACACAGAGCCATGGCATGGCTCAGCCTCAGCTGAGACACCTCGGTCACCAACATTCTGCCCTGGCAGAGACTTTGCTGTTTCCTCACTTCCAGGCAGAATGTTCCAGACTGCTCCTTGGGGAGATTTCCTTCTCTTCCCACAGGCCAGGAAAATTCTGTCTCCAGCTGTTCTCAAACAGAGAAGGGCTGGTGGGAGATGTGGTGGTCAGGGGCTCTCTGGGGTACAGTGACCATGAAATTACTGTTGTTTTAATATATTCTGTGAAAGACGGAGAGGCATCAACCAAACTTCTGTACTGGACTTAGAGCAGATTTTCAGCCTAATCAGGATGCAGATTTGGCAGGTACCAAATCATTTACTGATTAGTTTAGGGAAACAAGGAGTACAGAAATGAGGGAAACGCTTCAAGAAAGAAATATTGAAGGAGAAGGAACAGCCTGTACTTGTGAGCCACAAAGTGAATAAGCTGGGAAAATGTTTGGCCTGGCTAGATATGGAGCTTTTTTGAGGAACTGTTCTTGTTTGATATTACATCATTTTGTATCCCCAAATCCTGTGCTGTTCATGCCTGGAAAGTTTGTTTTGACTAGTAACTTGCCGGCGCCCTCCCCCATCGACCACCACCACTGGCTGGGGGCTGCTGCGCTCCTCCCTGCTCGCCCTCCCCCCTCTCCGCTTGCCCTCACTGCTCGGCTTTTGCTGGCTTGGTAGCTGCTGCTCGCTTGGCTGCCTCCCCTTCCTCCCGCCCCCCCTTTCCCCCCACTTTTGCTTCTCTTAGCTACTCTTTGCTGCTTTTTTGCATCTTTTTCCCTTATTAGCTGGGAATACCACCCAAACCTGTTTTGGACTCCACCTGATCTGAAACATCAAGAAGATCCTGGACTCTCTTCATGACAAGACATACGCGTTTCTGCTCTCCTCGACATCGGAGATGCTCTGAGGCTGTCCACCTACTCAGATGGGTTGCAAATTCCTTTGGCATTCGTGGCTGTTTTTCCTTGTGTTGGGGAAAGTTTCTTTCTTTGTGTGTTTGCTAAATAAACAATTTTTTTCCATTTTTCCCTCAGAGGAAGTTCTTCCCAAACCCGGTAGAGGAAGGGGGTGGAGTTCTGGGGGTTTGTGTTTTCTGAGGGACTCCTGTGAGATTTTTTTCTTATAATTTTGGCCCAAACCAGGACAAATATTTATTATTGCCCAACATTAGGGGCAAGAGGAAGTGGAAAAAAATTTATTACTTTGTAACTGTGTATTGGTATAGATTTATAATGTCTTCTGGGATGGAGGCTGGCATGTGGTTTTGGTTAGTAGGGGTTTTTGAGGTCTTAACACCTCTCTGGTCTCTGGGGTTATTTTCCTATCTGGAAATAGCTCCATTATGGGCCCTTATCTGTAGCTTTTTTACTAGTGGGATACTGACCAAAATATTTATCGGGCTGGGCTTGGTTGCAATGGCTTGTAAGAGGTTTATGAAGATGCTGGAATTGGTTCCAGGGATATCTTCTGGATCCTGGTTCTGGTTATGCATTCAGTTTTTTAGAGGAGAAGCAGGGGAGGAGGCTTTTCAGCCTTTTTTTTTTCTTTCTCTCCTCTGAGTTTTTTACATCTTTATTAGGAAATGTGCAGTTTTCCCTGAATACTAAAGACATCATCTTTCTGATATTTAATTTAGTAAGCTTCCTTTACATGGTCTGCAATTTTGTTAAAATAAGGGCTGAGATTTCTAGAAGTGCTGGTATGAATCTTAATTTAAAGCAAAATGTGAGGAGTCCTGAATGGTGTGGGAAATGTAAAGACCTGGGCTAAATTTAAAAAAAAATTTCTGTTCCTATAGTTTGGAACTTCGCACATGAGCAAATTCCGAACCCAGCTGAGGTGGTAAAATATTTGAAAGAGAAATTCCATGATAATCCTAAGGAAAAAAAGATTACTGCAATGAGTTGAGCCCTGGCGTATGCTTATTGTACCGTGTTAGATACTGTGGACCCACAGAGAGAGGAAAGTGAACAGAGAGATAAATGAGATACTATCCCAGTTAGTCACGCTGCAGTTAACAACCCAGGCTTGAGGACAGAGGTGAAATTAGACAGTAAGCTTCAACCAATGGCTGTACTGATGCCAGGAGTACAAGAAGCGGGAAGTGCACGACTAAGACCGATAGCCCAGTGGAGGGTGATGATGATGATGATGCAGAAGAACCCTCAAAGACACCTGAAATGAAACCTGGAGACAAAGCGGTAGGTGCATGATCAGAGACCAATCTTGAGTCCTTTTCCTAGAAGGACCTTTGGGGTCTACGGAAGGATTAAACAAGGCAACCTGATAAGTCCATAATTAGTTGGCTGGTCCAGTTTTGGGATGCGGCAGGTGAGGCTACCATCCTGGATGGCACTGAAGCGAGACATCTAGAATCCCTGTCACACTATCCCGTCATAAATCAAGGGATGATGAGGGGGACTAACCCTCACAGCCTCTGGACACAGGTCCTGGACAGTGTGACACAAAGATACCTGTGTGCAGATGATTGGTATATGCAGCAGACACGATGAAATACCATAGAGCAAGGGATCCAACGCCTGAGAGAGATGGCAGTGGAGGAGATAATTTTCTCAGTTGATATAACAACCAAGAATCCAGATTTAGTACCTTGTACCCCAATGATGTGGAGGAAACTTGTGCGGCTTGGGCCACCTGAATATACATCTGCCCTAGCAATAATGAAGCGAGATGAGGTGTATGAGATTGTACTTGATATGGCAAAGAAGCTTCATGCATATGCGGATGCAGTACATGGCCCAACTCGTGCTAGAATTGCAGCTGTGGAAACTTGCAAAACTTAGAAGGTAAAATAGAGGAGAATCATCGGAGACTCAGGGAGGAGATTAAGGACAACTTCCTCCAAATCTCAGCAGTACAGATTAGAAACCCTGGTACCCAAGGTAGATGTTCCTCCGATGGGGAGAGGAGGTACACTCCCCGAGCTGAGTTGTGGTTTTTCTTGCAGGATTCTGGAGAGAACATGAGGAGATGGGATGGGAAGCCTACAGCTGCTCTGGTATAACGGGTGCGGAATTTGAAGGAGGAAAGATTGAAAGAAGAAGTTCCACCAAAAGGAGAGCCACTTCTGTTTCTCATAGCCAAAGTGCCAAACATGATACTGATAATGACGTCTGACCCTCTTGAGGGAACCTCTAAAATGTATGCCCCAGAAAAAAAGGAGAAACAGGCTTAGAGGGGCCCTGCCTCTAGCCAGGGTGAGGTGAAAGAGAGCCTTGTTTTTTTGACTGTGTGGATTCATTGGCCTGGCACTTTGAAACCACGGAAATATAAAGCTTTAGTGGACACAGGTGCACAGTGTACGATACTTCCTTCAAGACACGTGGGGGCAGAATCTGTTTCAATTGCTGGTGTGACAGGTAGATCACAGGACTTCACCCTGGTGGAAGCGAAAATGAGTGTAACTGGAAATGACTGGAAGAAACGTCTTATTGTGACTGGTCCAGAGGCCCCATGCATTTTGGGCATAGATTACCTTGGGAGCGGGTATTTTAAGGACCCAAAACTACTCAGATGGGTATTTGGAACAACAACTCTGATGGCAGAGCACACCCGTCAATTGAACACCTTGCCTGGACTATCCAATTTCAGTAATCCAATTATAGTAGGACTTCTGAAGGGAGAAGAGCAACGAGTACCAATTGCCACTTCAACAGTGCACCACCAGCAGAATAGAACAACTCGAGATGCTGTGATTCCTATTCATAAGATGATCCAAAAGCTGGAGAGCCAAGGGGTGGTCAGCAAAACCCACTCATCCTTTAACCGCCCCATTTGGCCTGTGCACAAATCTGATGGAGAATGGAGACTGACTGTGGACTATCGGGCATTGAATGAAGTGACTCCACCGCTGAGCGCTGCCATACCGGATATGCTGGAGCTGCAGTATGAGTTGGAGTCCAAAGCAGCAAAGTGGTATGCAACCACTGACATTGCAAATGCATTCTTCTCCATTCCTTTGGCAGCAGAGTGCAGGCTTCTGTTTGCTTTTACATGGAGGGGTGTGCAGTACACCTGGAACCGACTGCCCCAGGGGTGGAAGCACAGCCCTACCATCTGTCATGGACTGATCCAGACTGCACTGGAAAAGGGTGAGGCTCCAGAACATTCACAATATATTGATGATATTATTGTGTGGGGGAACACAGCAGTGGAAGTGTTTGAGAAAGGAGAGAAAATAATCCAAATCCTCCTGGAAGCCGGTTTCGCCACCAAGAAGAGTAAAGTTAAGGGACCTGCACGGGATATCCAATTCCTGGGAGTGAAGTGGCAAGATGGACGACGTCAGATTCCTACTGATGTTTTTAACAAGATTACAGCTATGTCTCCACCTACTAACAAGAAGGAGAAACAAACTTTCCTAAGTGCCATAGGCTTATGGAGAATGCACATCCCTGAGTATAGCCAGATTGTGAGCCCTCTCTACCTGGTCACTCGCAAGAAGAACGATTTCCACTGGGGCCCTGAACAGCAGCAAACCTTTACCCAGATTAAACAGGAAATTGCTCATGCAGTAGCACTTGGCCCAGTTAGGATGGGACCAGATGTGAAGAACGTACTTTACTCAGCAGCCGGGAGCCATGGTTTGTCTTGGAGGCAGTGGGAGAAGGTGCCTGGTGAGACCCAAGGCCGACCCCTGGGATTTTGGAGCAGAAGTTGCAGAGGGTCTGAAGGTAATTACACTGCCATAGAGAAGGAAATCATAGCTGCCTATGAGGGAGTCCAAGCCGCTTCAGAAGTGATTGGTACAGAAGCACAGCTTCTCCTGGCACCCCAACTGCCAGTGCTGGGGTGGATGTTCAGTGGAAAGGTTTCCTCCACTCACCATGCCACCAGTGCCACATGGAGCAAGTGGACTTCCCTTATCACTCAGCGCATCCGGATTGGAAATCTAAATCGCTCTGGGATGTTGGAAATAATTACAAACTGGCCAGAAGGTGAAAGTTTTGGTGCCGCAGATGATGAACAAGAACCAGTGACACGGGCTGAGGAAGCTCCACCATACAACCAGCTACCAGCAGAGGAAGCACACTACACTTTGTTCACCGATGGTTCCTGTGGCATTGTAGGGCTGAATTGGAGGTGGAAAGCAGCTGTATGGAGCCCCACACAATGGGTCACAGAAGCCACTGAAGGAGAGAGCAGATCAAATGAGTTTGCTGAACTTAAAGCCATTTAACTGGCCCTAGACATTGCAGAAAGAGAGAAGTGGCCAACGCTCTATTTGTATACTGATTCCTGGATGGTAGCCAATGCTCTGTGGGGATGGTTGAAGAGATGGAAAGAGGCAAAATGGCAGCGGAGAGGGAAACCTATTTGGGCTGCTGAGGAATGGAAAGACATTGCCACTCGGCTAGAAAAACTACCTGTGAAAGTTCGCAATGTAGACGCCTATGTCCCCAAAAATAGAGCCAATGAAGAGCAGTAAAATAATCAGCAAGTAGATCAAGCTGCAAAGATAGGGGTGTCGAAGATAGACCTTGATTGGGAGCACAAGGGAGAGTTCTTCCTAGCACGATGGGCCCATGATGCCTCATGTCATCAGGGCAGAGATGCTACCTATAAGTGGGCACGAGACTGAGGGGCAGATATAACCATGGACAGTATTTCCCAGGTTATCCACGACTGTAAGGCATGTGCTGCCATTAAGCAGGCTAAGTGGGTGAAGCCCCTCTGGTATGGTTGGCGATGGTCCAAGTATAAGTATGGAGAGGCCTGGCAGATTGATTACCTCACACTGCCTCAGACCCGCCAGGGGAAGCACTATGTCCTGACCATGGTGGAAACCACCACTGGATGGTTGGAGACATATCCAATGTCTCATGCCAGAGCCCACAACACCATCCTGGACCTTGAAAAGCAAGTTCTCTGGAGGCATGGCACCCCTGAGAGAATTGAGTCAGATAACGGGACTCATTTCAGGAACAACCTTATTAGTACTTGGACTAGGGAACATGGCATAGAGTGGGTGCACCACATCCCTTACCATGCACCAGCTGCAGATAAAATGGAAAGGTACAATGGGTTGCTGAAAACCACTCTGAAAACATTGGGTGGGGGGTCATTTAAAAACTGGGCAAAACATCTAGCAAAGGCTACTTGGTTAGTTAACACCAGAGATTCCATCAACCGAGCAGATCCTGCCCAGTCTGACACCCGTAATATAGTGGAGAGGGATAAAGTCCCCGTGGCCCATGTCAGAGGCTTGTTAGGGAAGTCAGTATGGGTTAATTCTGCATCGAGTACAGGCAAACCCATTTGTGGGATTGTCTTTGCTCAAGGACCAGGCTGCACCTGGTGGATAATGTAGAAAGATGGAACCACGCGATGCGCACCTCAGGGAGATCTATTTGTGGAGTGAAAAAGAAGGAAATATGTAAGTGTTGAAGGTCTGAGTAAGTGAGAGGAAAGAATTTGTGTAAGTGTTAAAGGACTGAGTAAGTGAAATTAAAGTTCTTATTTAATGAAGTTTTTAATCCTGTTCACAATATGGAGATAAGGGGTAGAATGTCCTGGGTTGATGTTATCCCCAAATCGTGTAGAAGGTTTGTTTTGGCTACTGGCTCGCCGGCACCCTCCCCCATCAGCTGCCGTCGCTGGCTGGGGGCTGCTGTGCTCCTCCCTACTGGTTTCCCCCCCCCCCCCCTTCCACTTTTGCTGCTTTTGCTGCTGCTGCTTGCTAAGCTGCTCTCCCCTTTCAGCCTCCTTTCCTCCCTGCTTTTGCTTGGCTTATTTTGCTGGCTTTTTGAATTTTTTTCTTTCCTTACTAGCTAGGAAACATCACCCGAGCTGAAAACATCAAGAAGATCCCGGACTCGGTTGTGAAAAAGACATACACGTTCCTCCCCTTCCCGACATCACAGCCGCTCTGAGAGTTACACATACTCAGACGGGTGACAAATTCCTCTGCCATCCGTGGCTGGTTTTTTTTTTTTCCCTTTGTGTTGGGGAGTGTTTCTTTTTGTGTGTTTGATAAAATAAATAAGTTTTTTCCACTTATCCCTCTGAGGAAGTTCTTTCCTGAACCCAGTAGGGAGAGGGGGGAGGAGTTCTGTGGGGTTTGTTTCTGGGGGGGTCTCCCTGGGGAGAGTTTTTCCCCTAATCCAAACCAGGACAGTCCTGAACAATAAAGAAATCTTTTGTCATATGGATCACTGAGGGTTTGTGTTGTTTCTGTCTCCAACCACGACCTCAAAAAATGTAATGGGTGTGGCCAGTGTGTGTGCACCGTGGGTGTGGTCATTGAGGTGGTCAATGGGTGTACAGTCAGTTTGGGCGTCATTGGGGTGCGGTCAGTGGGTGCAGTCAGCAGGTCTGGTGGGTGGGTGTAGTCAGTGGGTGGGGTCAGTGGGTGTGAGCAGTGCAGAGTGGTCAGTGGGTGTGGTCAGTGGGTGTGGACTGTGGGTGTCATGAGGGGGAAAATTTGGTGGGGTGTGGTCAGTGGGAGTAAGGGCATTGGTGTCTTGGCCATGGGTCTGTTCATTGGGTGTGATCAGTGGTTCTGGTCAGTGAGGGTGGTCAGTGGGTATGGCCATTTGAGGTAGACATGGGCAAGGTGCTTGGCTGAGGGAAAAGGAGGCTCCCTGTGTGCCCTGCTCCTCTCTCTCTGAGCTCCTGAGAGCTCTGCAGCCCCTGCTGCCATCCCATCTGCCCAGGCCAGCACAACAGCCCTGGCCTTGGGGCCCTCCTGAGCTGCTCCTGCTCCAAAACCAGTGCCCATCCCAGAGCTGGGGCAGTCACAAAGCTGTGCCCATTTCTGATCATTCCTGCTCTGATGAGCGTGGATCCTCAGCCACTTGGAGATTACTGATGAATTTTCCTACTCCAGGGGCCTCTTCTTTCTTGAGTTTTCAGTTCAAGAATTCAGTGACAAAGACTCATAAAAATTTTTTCAAAGCACCCAAACAAGAAAAGCCCCTGGGAATAATTTAAGTTTAAAATTCTTCTGTGGTTAATTAGACAGATTTCAGAAGTGTATTCCATGTGAATATGCTTTATTGAAAACAATGCAGAGAGAACTGTTTTGCCCTGTTTTCTTTTTCAGTTTCTAGATTGATATCAGCAATGTCCAATTGATATTGACCTGCAGCACCTTTTAATGAAGTCTGAATAGATATGAAAATCAAGACCTTTCATGGCTGACAAGCAATAACACTTTGTCCCTCCTTCTCCATAATTTCCCTCATTCAGCCCCTGGAACTCCTATAGATCAGGAATGCTGTGGCCAGCAGGAGCAGGGCAGTGATTCTTCCCCCGTGCTCAGCACTGGTGAGAAAGCACCTTGAGTGCTGTGTCCATTTCTGGGCTTACAATTTAGGAAGAACATGGAGGGGCTGGAGTGTGTCCAGAGAAGGGCAACAAGACTGGTGAGGGGTCTGCAACACAAGTCCTGTGAGGAGTGGCTGAAGGAACTGGGATTGTTTATCCTAGAGGAGGATCAGGGGGTCTTCATCACTCTCTACAACTCCTTGACAGCAATGAGTCTGTCTCATCTGCCTTTGAAACACTGGGGCTCCTTACTTTCCTTCCCATGGAAAAGAACTGTCCTTCTCGTCCAGATGCCCATAGACAGAAGTGCGGTTTGGCCTCCCAAATTCTGTCTATCCACAGATTCCTCTCTGACAACAGGTCTGGCTGGCCTTGGCCTGCTTGGGGCTGCCTCTAACCAGCCTTTGAATCACTGGGACTCCAACCTTTCCTTCCTGTGGAGAAGAATTGTCATTCTGGCTCAGGCACCTAAGCTGAAAAGGAATTCCCCCTGCAAAACCCCTCATATATCAATGGGATCCTTTCAGGCAAAAGCTGAAAGGACAGAGAGGTCTGGCTTGCCTTTGCCTCTGGTGAGTGCCTCTGATCTGCCTTCAAAACCCTTGGCTTCTGTGGTTTCCTTCCTATAAAAAAGAACTGTCCTCCTTGTCCTGCTGCCCATGGCCTCAAGCACATGACCACTATACAGAGACAAAGCTGCTCTGTGCTCAGCGGAGTGGACACTGAGAACAGTAGAGAAAAGCCCTGGGAGGGATTGAAGGGCAGTTAGAGAGAAAGAAGATCCTTCTGACATAGGAGAGAGCATCCAGAGAAAGAAAGAATCAATTCAATGGGCACCTCGGTAGGCCCAGACTCGAACAAAGGAGAAAGGAATTTCTCAACCAACACAGGGCTGTGGTGCAACGCATACCCCAGAAGTAGTGTGGAGCATCCCAAAGCTTTCTGTGGCCAGGCAGAGGCAGGCAGGACGCAGAGCTGTCAGCAAAGGAAGGGGCCAGCTAGGTGGGGCTGCTGGGGAATGATGACAGCCTGCAGGGACAGAGGCGCAGGACATGGACACCATAGTACAGCCTGGGCTGCAGAGGGCACAGGGATGGGCAGCAGCTGAAAGGCCTTGCCAGAGTCAACTGCTGCAGCACTTGGGCCATGGCTGCCGGCCCTGGGCCTGAGGCCAGCAGTGGGTAAGTGAGCCTTGCTGTGCTGGGGCCTCATTGCCTCCTTGTCCCTGCTCAGCAGCCTGGCAGGAGCCACCCCATGGTCCTGCCCTTGGCATTGCACATCCCCAGAGCCCAGGGACCCAGGAAGAGCTCTGAGCAATGAGGGAGAGACAGGATGTGCCTTGCCAGGGGCTGGGGCTCAACCCTTGGACCTTTGCATTGCTGAAACACATCCAGGTTTGCTCAGCATCAGAGACACCTTTCCCTTGTTTGTCCCTACCTGTCATCACTTCCACCAGTGTTCTGCTCTAACTGGAACCTGGTGAAACTTTCTCAGTTGTGTCCATCTTTGGAACCCAATAAAACTTCCAGGAAGTTTTGAGTTTGATTGTAACTTCATGATCTTGAGGAGTTTTTTTAGCACTCTCTCAGGGATGGAGTCTAATGTAAACAACACCAATGCCCTGAGTGGGTCATTAAAGTCCTTGTCCTGTGTCTGTGCTGCTGTGCTGATATGGGTTCCTGGCATAGAGGAAACACCTGGTAACCAAGAAAATGTTTAAAAAGACATTTCTGCGAAGGAGCAGCTCTTTTCCCAGCCCAGCAGGGCTAAAGGCACTGCCTGCAGGCACTGAGGGGACAGGAGCCAGGCAGAGACAGGCTAAAGGCAATCAGGATTGGCAAAACATTGAGCTGAGACTTAACTTGGGGAAACATCTTCAGAGCTCTGGACATGGTGAGTCTGTGGGTACAGGGCTATGTCCCCTGAGCCTCTGGAAAGATCTTGGGGAGCCAGCACACAGCCCACAGCCTGGAGGATTTGTCAGGAGGAGTCTGCCAGTATCAAGGAGGAGAAAAAGGAGGTCAGATCCTGGTCAGCCCAGGGCATGTGCCATCTGCCAGGGGCAGCTCTCAGCCTGCCTCGCAGCTCCCCATGGACTGTGGGAGAAGTTGGAGGTGGAAAGAGCCACCCCCATCAGGGCAGATTCCTCCTGCTGTGCAGATGGTGCTGCATGGCCAGGGCTGCTCTCAGCTTTCTCCTCAAGGGAAGGGAAAGGGACTGTCAGGTGTGTCTGTGTCACTGAGTCTCCTGCACTGTCCCACTGGGCATCAGCAGATCTGTCTCACATCTCCCTCACAAAGTGCCTCCTCATCCTCCTGTGCCTACAGGCAGCAGCACCTTTGTTTGCAGCATCTCAGTTTGTCTGAGCTGTCCTTCAGGCCCTGCTGGCAGGGAGATGCTCTTGGGCATTGCCCTGTGCTGGGAGGGGTGTGCAGGGCAGAGCTGAGCCCCCAGAGCTGGGCTGGGCTTTGGCAGCACTGGCAGGGACAAGGCTTGGATAGAGAGAAACAGCTCCCAGTAGGGACAATTACAGGAAGCAGAAAAACAGACAAACACTTGGTATCCCTCCCTCTCTTGTTGCACAGGGAAAGAGAGAAGGGTTTAAATAAACCAACTTTCAAACTCAAGTCTTTAAAAAGTCCACTTTATTTTTCCAGCACATTTTAAATATGATTACCCAGAAATAGAAAGAGGTGTCGTGCTATGGGCACCTGTAACGATCCTGTTCTGGCAGTCAGCAGGTCTGACTGCACTTGGCCAGAGGGAGCCTTTTATTCCTACTGAGCTCCCTAGTGTTCAGGCTGAGAGAAATTCTGAAGATGAAGCACTAACTCAGCAGCATGAACTGGAATTTAAAAATAAATTTTTAATAATAGTCTCCCACAGGGAGACAAATACATTTGAGGAAATTCCTAATTTATCTATTGGAATTGACTCAAGGAATCTGTCCCACCTTGACAGTGTCCTCTTTCAACAGTCCACCATGCCTGGAGTGAAGAAATGTCCAACAGCAGCTCCATAAGCCACTTCCTCCTGCTGCCATTGGCACACACGCGGCAGCTGCAGCTCCTGCACTTCTGCCTCTTCCTGGGCATCTCCCTGGCAGCCCTCCTGGGCAATGGTCTCATCATCAGCGCCGTAGCCTGCGGCCACCACCTGCACACACCCATGTTCTTCTTCCTGCTCAACCTGGCTCTCACTGACCTGGGCTGCATTTGCACCACTGTGCCCAAAGCCATGCACAATTCCCTCTGGAACACAAGGACCATCTCTTATGCAGGATGTGCTGCACAGGTCTTTATGCTTGTCTTTTTTTATCTCAGTCGAGTATTTCCTCCTGACCATCATGTGTTACGACCGCTACGTGTCCATCTGCAAACCTCTGCACTACGGGACCCTCCTGGGCAGCAGAGCTTGTGCCCACATGGCAGCAGCTTCCTGGGCCAGTGGCTTTCTCAATGCTCTGCTACACACGGCCAATACATTTTCCCTGCCCCTGTGCCAGGGCAATGGCCTTGGCCAGTTCTTCTGTGAAATCCCACAAATCCTCAAACTCTCCTGCTCCAAATCGTACCTCAGGGAAGTTGGAGTTTCTGTTTTCGCTACTTCCTTAGCACTTGGTTGTTTTGTGTTGATGGTTTTCTCCTATGTGCAGATCTTCAGGGCTGTGCTGAGGATCCCCTCTGAGCAGGGACAGCACAAAGCCTTTTCCACCTGCCTCCCTCACCTGGCTGTGCTCTGCTTGTTTCTCAGCACTGCAGCATTTGCCTACCTGAAGCCCCCCTTCATCTCCTCCCCATCCCTGGATCTGGCACTGTCAGTTCTCTACTCAGTGGTGCCTCCAGCCTTTAACCCCCTCATCTACAGCCTGAGGAACCAGCAGCTCAAGGCTGCAGTGAGGACACTAATATTTGGTGCATTTCACAAACATTGAACTCCTTCGTCAAATCACTTGTAATAAAAGCTTCTTGTTGGTTTGGTTGCAGGGGTTTTTTCCTGTGTTTTACTTTTTCTATTTTGTCAACAAATTAAGGACATCATTTGTGCCATTAATTGTTTTGGTTCTCTCCACCTTTGCTGTGGCCACAAAATGTGTCAATGAGGATGTGTGCTCTCTGTGGCTTTAAGTGCAATAAAAAAATCTCTGGTTTTCTCTGGAGATCTCCTACTTGTTTGTTTCTCTGGAGCTGCAGTAACATCGTGTGTTTGCAGAGCTGGGGACAGGTCAGTGCTGGCACACCAGCTCTGCTGATGCTGGCCCCACCATTCCTGATTCAGGCTGGGTGTCAGTTGCCCACCTTAGCACATGGCTGGCTCATGTCCAGCCTGCTGTTCATCATGGTCCCCAGATCCATTTCTGCCTGGCTTCTCTCCAGCACCTCTGTCCCCAGCCTGGAGCACTGTAGGAGTTGTTGTGGCCAAAGTGGAGGACCCAGTACTTGGCCTATTTAAACCTCATCAAATTTTTCCATTTCCCTCTGCAGATCCCTCCTATGCTCCAGCAGATCCACACTCACAATGAACTTTGTCATTTGCAAATTTGCTGATAGTGCACTGAATGCCTCATCCAGATCATCAGTGCAGATATTGAAATCTACGCTGATGAGGAATGATTAGGAACAGCTTGGGCAGCTCATCCAGCAGCTCCCTCATTCCCCTAGTTTGGATCCCATCTGGTCTCAGAGACACCTGTGAGCATCTGAGAGGCTCAGCAAGTCCTCAGCTGCTTTCTCCTGGATCACAGGGGTCTGTTCTGCTCCCTTTCGCATCTACCAGCTCAGGAGAACATTTGTCTTGAGGACAATCTGTCTTATTGATGAAAACTGAGGCAAAGAAGGGGTTAAGTACCTCAGCCTTTTCCTTGTCTTTGGTAACAATATCCTTATCAATAAACATTAGCGGTTCTCCTTGTCCCTCCTTTTGCCATTAATTTAGTGCTCAAAAAATTTTTGTTATTCTTCACCAACACAGCCAGGTAACATCCTAATGGGGCTTTCACCTCTAATTTTCTTTTTGCATAACAAAATCCTGAAACACTTCCTGATTGTCTCTCCCTCTGTCCAAAGGTGATGCATCCTCTTTTTTCCCCTGAGTTCAAGGAAAATGATCCATGAGGTCCCAGGCCAGTCATTTCCTACTTCGCTCACTTTTTGGCGCAGAGGGACTGGCTATTCCTTCTCATTTCTTTCTTGAAGTGTGTCCATCCTTCCTAGAATCCTTTGTTTTTAAAAGGCGGTTTCCCTTAAAAAAATAAATACCTGATTTGGTACTCCTCAAATCTGCATCCTGAATAGGACAAATTCTTTTCTCTCTAAGTCTGGTGTAGAACTTTTGTTGATGCCCATTCTTCTTTCACAGAATTTTAAAAAAACTTTAAAATTTCATGGTCAATGTACCCCAAACAACCTCTGACCACCACACCTCCCACCAGCCCTTCTCTGTTTCTGAACAGCAGGAGACAGAGCTTTCCTGGGGTTTGGAAAGAGAAGGAAACATCCCCAAAGAGCAGCCTGGGAGGTACAGCGTGGAGGTGAGGAAACAGCAAATTCCCTTCCAGGGCAAAATGTTTGTGTCCGAGGTGTCACGGTGTGAGGCTGGGCCATGCCATGGCTCTGTGTGCCAGGAGCCGGCAGCACTGGGTGCTGGGAGCCCAGGGAGGGCACAGCAATGCTGGGCTGAGAAATGCTGGGGGGACAGCGAGATGGGTGTGTGCAGCCGGCCAGGGCAGAGGAGCAGCACGCACAGGGGCACAGGCTGCAGGAGAGATGGCCAAGGGCTGGGCAGGGCTGGCAGGGCCACAGGCACCCAGGCCTTTGTGTTCTGGGCTGGGCAGCGCCTCTGGAGCCGCACAGAAATAACTTTCCTTGCAGGGGCTGCACTTTGCTGCTGCCTCAGCCCTCCCTGAGCAGGCTGGCAGGGCTTGCAGTGTGATGCCATTTGGCCTTGCTGACCCTCTCATCCCACTGCCCCAGGAACAGCCCTGAGCCACCTGTGAGAGACAGGCCCTGCTGGGCCAGGCCTGGGCTCAGCCCTTGGCCTTTCTGCTGCCTCCAACCAACCCAGGCCTTGCTCAGCATTGCAGTTCCTGCTCACAGCTTTTGGCTCCTGCAATCCTGCCCTCAAGGATCTGCTCTCAGCAGTTCCTGGGGAGCCTTTGCCAGTCCCGGACATCAGTGGATCCAGGGATGCTCCAAGGGAATTGGAGTTTTGCTTCTGACTCTTTGGGCAGCTTTTTCACCCTTCTCTCAGTGACTGGGGGTCCTTGACTCAGCCCCAAATCCATTGTGGGGATCATTAAAATGCAGAAACCCCTCAGGAGCTCTTTGTCTTCCTTCAAAGGTCTTCAAGTCTCCAGGGCTTGTGCAACTGCTTGGAGTCAGTTTGGATTTCTGCTAAGGAGGAAGATTCTAAATTGCATCTTATGGCTTTATTTTCCTCAAGGAATTTTATTTTTTTTTTCAGTTCAGAGAGAAACTGATACAAGAATTTCCCAAGTGATCTTTATGCTGAATGTCTCCTTAGGAGGTCTGGGCATGTTGAAGAAAGAGCTACTTGTGGGCTGACCCTGTTTGGACAACCTGCTCCTCAACCCCAACCTCACCATGTCATGCTGTCTCCCACCTCGAACTGACAATTCATCATAAAAAAATCCTAATTTCTCTTTAAAATAAAAATTATGTTAAATTTTAAAATTATGGTTTTGTATTTCTTATTTATAATATCACTATTTTATATTTTTAAACCTAATTTTTATTTTTATATAAAACTCTATACATTATTGGCAATGAAAAATATTATTGGTCATTGCTTCTGTTACACAGTTCCCTTCATTCATTAAATAATTCCTTTTCGTTATTGATTTCTCCCTTTATAAGATAATTTTTAATATTTTTAGTCATTTTGTCATCTTTATTATCATATTTTTCTCAGAAAGGGTCCAGGTGGGCATTTCAGGGGTTCAGGGAGACATTTCTGGGGCACATTTGGGGCAGTTTTGGCTCTGGGGAAAGAATTTGAAAGGAATTTCAAGGACAGGAGGACACTTGAGGTCATCGAGTGGGATCTAAAAGAGAACTTAGGGACCCTGATGGAAGGTCTGGGCTTCAGAGCGAGACTTGGGTGTCCAGGGGGGCACTTGGGGTCAGGGAGGGGAATCTGGGGCCCTGCAGCGTCCAGGTGGGCACTTGGGGAACTGAAAAGGGCTCCAAGTGCTGTGAGGGATGTTGGGAGTTGTAGGCGTGGGTATAATTCAGTTTAATGGGGCCATGGAGAATCATGGGAGTTTCAGGCGTAGCTGCAATGTCTTTCAGTTGGGTGCGGGGCATGATGGGAGAAGAAATCACGGCTGGAATGGTGTTTTTCTGGAACTGCACAGCATGATGGGAGCTGTAGTCCCGGAAGTGATTCCAAGAATTTGCGGTCTGGGAGGGCACCTGGGGGAAACTTTTGCCTCTGAGTGGCGAATTCAGGTTCTCGGGGGCAACATATAAAGTTTGGGAGCACTTGGGGGAAGCTTGGGGAGCTCGAACCAGGGTCTTTATTGTGCGGAGCATGACAGGAATTTTAGGTGCATGACTGGGTTATGAGGTGCACTGAGCTCACGGGGGATGGTAGGAGATGAATTCCCAGCAGTGGCTGTATCGGACGCCTCTGTGGGGCTGGGAGCATTCAGGGGATCTGGGGACTTTTTGGGGGGTCCAAATTGGGAGCTGAGGGGGCACTTAGGGATCCTTGGTGGTCTGGGGGACACTTCTGGGACATATGGAGGAGAACTCTGTGGTACTGTGGAGCGCAGGGCATGACGGGCATTGTAGTCCCGGCTCCAATGGGTATTTAAGAGGCCACGGGGCATGACAGGAGCTAGAAGCAGAAAGGAAAGATGGCTCCGTTTCCAGGCACCACCCCTGAGGCCCCAATCCCTGGCACTGAACCTCCTTGGTGGCAGCTTGGGCTGGCACACACCGGAGGAGTGTGTCTGTTTGCACTGGGGAAAATTAGGAGTTTTACACTGCATCAAAAATAACAAAGATGAAACATCCCTCTGCCTGAGTGAAGCTAGTTTTCAAAGCAAAGCAGGTGCCAGGTGAGTGAGGACAGACAGGATGGGTTTGGGGAATGTGGAGCAAGTTTGTCAACACTGGATCAGACCTCAAGGCACAGCATCTCTGAGCAGGCCAGACCTCCTGAGAAGAGACCCTGGATCAATATCAATTACTAGATGCTGGAATCACCTCTACTCCAAAGAGAACAGAAATAAAATGCATACTTTAAAATTAGAATATGTATTTCTCAGAAGCTCTTAGAAATATTTCTCCATAACTGGAGTAGGAAAACTTCCTGATGAACTGCACCGGACCAGAGGGAAATCAAGGCAGAACCATAGTTTTTTAGGAAATCTCTCAAGAATTCAGTCAGAATGGAACTCCAAAGTTTCTTAAAGTTTTAATGGATGTCACTGCGGGATACAACTGAGAAAAGTCCCCAAGTTCCAGTTAGAGCAGAAAATTCTAGAGGTGTTTCTGGCCCACAGAAATTCTGTCTGACTATCAAGATACAATTGACAGGCATCAGTAGTGGATTAGTGGCACAATTTTTCATTCTTTTTCCTCAGTCTCATTTAGGGTAGGAACAATAATGCTGTTGTCCACAGAGCTGACACCTGTTTAATTCCAGAATAATGACCACAAGGCTCTTTGCTGTTCAGCTTTCCCGTGCTGTCTGTGTGTGAAAAGGCTTGGTGGGGTCCTTTCCCCTCTGGCTGGAGGGGTGCCAGGTCCCAGTCCCTGAGGGCACCCAGGCTCCTGGATGGAATTCGTGTGGAACCCCCTCAGTGTCACATCAGCCTTCACATGGATCCACGTGTATAAGAGCATTTTCCAAAGAGCTGTTGGGACAAACAGGGAGATTTGGTGCTACAGGATCCGTAAAACAACATCCCATAACATCCACTTGTTCTGGCACAGAACACTTGGCTGCAGGGACGTATTCCCATCCTTCTCACCCAGGGTTCAGGATTCAAACAGTGTTGTCTTTCCCCAGAGCTGTTCCTTCAGCTGGCTCAGGAGGGTCATTTGGACTCTGCACCCACACTCTGTCTCCATTATTAGGATTGTTTAATCCAAACCTTTTGTCTCCATGAACAGCAGTGATTTAAGGCGGATTTTTTTTTTTCACAATTGTTTTAAAACTTCAATATGAATAATTGTGCTACCCTGCCATTGGGTTGAATAATCCAATTGTTCACTATTGTTTAACAGAATTGCTTCAATTTCTCCTTCATAATCTGCACCAATTACTCCTCCCAATCTATGAACACTTGAAGGCCAAGCTCGAGTGAGCATTTATCAAACCAAAGTGTCACAGAGGAATCTGAATTCCCATTCCAGTGTTGATAACTCTCATTTGCTTCTGATTTATCCTAACTAATTCTAATGCATGAAGGTCCAGCCCTGGAGACTCTGGGGTGTCTCTGTCAGGGGCCATCACACCCAGAATCAATTCCCAGGCAGTCCAAGTATCACTGTCCATGGTTATATTTGCAAATTGGGTGTGGCCGTGCACACACAGGAGTTTCCATTTCCCAGTGTTCTCATTGTTAAGGGTATGGATCATATCTGTGAGATGGGATTTTCATTGTTGCTCATTCTCACCTCCAATTTTTTTTCCAATTGCTCTTTTAACCATCCCTTCATCTGCTCAATCAATTCTGCAGCTTGTGGGTGGTCTGGTGTATGAAAAATCCAGCTGTCTTACTCACTTTATTTTTCACAAGAAACGGAGGAAACATTCTACATCCTAGTGTCAGCAAACCCTGTAAAAACTACCAGTGTCATCCCTTCCTCTTTCATTCATTGTATACAATCTCACAGAGCTCACCAGTGATGTTCAGGCCCTGGCCAATTTTTTCATGCAGAGTATTAAGTGTTACATCCCTGAGCAGTCAAAGCTAAAAAATTAGTATTTGGAGCATTATTTTACAATGTCATTATGCATATGTGAAAATATACACAACAAATTTTATTACATTATATATATGTAAATATTTATTTATTATATTGCTACAAACTGCAACTTCTTCCTATGTATCCATAAGAAGGAGCTAGGCTTAGCATGGAGATAAGCACGAGGTTCAAAAGAGTGGCTCCTTGCCTTTCTTTATTTCATGGTGGTCCCATGGCAAAAGAGAGAGAAGGTCTCAGGTCTTGGCTTTTTCTAGGAAAGGTCAGGGAGGGGTTAGTTTGGCTCTCTGCCAATAGGATAGGGGCAGTGGGGAACAGGTAAAACCTTCCTTATACCTCTGGTATCGGATTACAACATCTCACTGTTTTCTGTTTATTAAGTGAGGGCAAGATATTAAATTTATTTTGATTGGAATTATGATTTTGCCCACCATTTGTAATTGGTGGGAGAATTAGATTGTTCTATGTTTTTCATTTCTATGTGATTGATTTCAGAGGTGGAAGGAATGATACCATTCATAGCTTTGAAAACTAAGTGACATAGGATCCCGAATGCCATTATTACAAGGAAAATAATAACAAAGAATAACAAAATTGTTTTAACAGTAGAGGCCCACCACCCTGAGAACCCCCAGCCTTTGAACAGTTCATTGAACCAATCTTCTGATTCTTGCTTCACTTGTCCGATCAATCTGTCCATGTTTCGGAGGGCAGCGTGGACGTTAGGAGCTTTTGAGGTCAGATTCATACAGCAGAGTCCTTCAAATTCCTGGCATTCATGTCCATGCAGTAGCAGAAGAAAATCTATAGCAGCACGAATTTGGAGTGTGGCCTGCCTGGTATTTTCCTCATCTTCTAGGAGTGAACTGATGGCAGTTGATGTTAAGTTTGCCTGTTTAACCACCCAACACTCTAGGTGGCCTAATTCACCTCCAGCTTTGGCAGCTGCAACCCACGGAAGAAACACAGACACAGCTATTCTTTTTGATTTGGCCGAATGGAAAATATCAGCATTACAGTTTGGATCCAAATTGTCTGCACTCCTCTTTTGTATTTTTCCAACCAATTTGTTCTTGTGAGTCCAATCACTAATTAAGGTTTTGTTGGGTGCGAACAGGCACAACTGCCTGAAGGTACATGGCTCTTCTAGAAGTCGAGAAAAAAACCTTGCCCATGTCCAGTCTCCACAAATCAAAAACAATCCCTTAGGGAGACTTTTGGGACTTGAATACATTTGAGTGCCCATTGCAATATGATTTAAAATATTACACCAATGTTTGGCAGTAAATTCCTTAGGAAATTGTCGTATGAGATGGAACTCATTAGTGTTAGTAGGTTTCGTAACAATATTAAAATGAATGCAGTATTGTGCTGGGTAGGAACCCAATAACTCCAATTCTTGGTGTTCCTGAGCTGCTTTGGGCAGCTTTGGCAGCAACTCCTCTATGGGGTTTTTACGTGCTACAGCTTCCTGCCTAGGATTTTTATCATTGGGCTTTTGTATTTCAAAGCTGGCTGAATATTCTCCAGCCTTCAATGGGACTCCTACCAGTCAGGTGGACATAGGATCCTTTGATGCTGCAGTGGACAGACATATGTTTTCCTGTTGGAGCGTATGTGTCAGGGTCACCCAAACGTTTTGACGTGGCTGAGGGACGATCCATGCCGCGGCCAAACTGTTCAGTGTTTACAAGAAGACAACTTGGAAGGGGTTCTTCCTAGGGCTGAGTGAAGGGCAGATTTTCTCTAAAAAAAAAAAAAAAAAAAAAAAATTTAAAACACATTAAAAGTCTCTGTCTGCCGGAATGTCCTTCTTTATGAAAACTTTTCCTCTTCTTTCCGGTGGCATCTTCTTTTTGAAGCAACGGCTACTTGCTTCTCATCTTCTTCTGCTGGAGCTGGATTGCTTGGAACAAAAGGTTTCACCCACTTTTGGAGAATCCACCAAGGGCCTGAGGGAGTGGATGTGCACGCATAACCACGTCCCCAGGTAACAAGCTCATAGGGACCTTTGGTTTCCCATGTTTCTGGGTCACTAATCAAAACTGGTGGATGCTGAGACAATTCAAACTGTTTACTGCTGTTAAAGTGACGTACCACAGGAGGACTCATGTTTTCAAATGAACAATTAAGAAATTGATAGTGAACAGGGCTTTACAGAGCTTTTGCTGTGGAGACATCCACACAGTGGAATTGCTCTGTTTAGCCATGACCTGTGTGAGCATCTGGTGGGCACACTCGATCACAGCTTGGCCTGTGGGGGAGTGGGGGATGCCAGTTTTATGCTCCACTCCCCGCTGCTGGACAAATTCCAGGAACTCGTTGGATGTGTATGCTGGGCCATTATATGTTTTGATTGCCCTAGGGATCCCTAACACTGAAAAGGCTTGCACTAGGTGTTGTTTGGCATGTACAGCCCTTTCTGCTGCATTAGCAGATGCATAAATTGCTCCTGAATATGTGTCAATACTCACATGTGCATATGTGAGGCGACCAACACTGGGAATGTGTGTGATGTCTGTTTGCCACACTTCACAGCTGCCAAGGCCTTGGGGATTAACCCCCATAACCAGTGATGTCATGGCCTGGAGTTGGCAGCTGGGACACGTGGCCACAATGGCTCCAGCCTGATTCCGTGTTAGCTGGAACTGATGGACCAAACCTGGAGCATTCTGGTGGTATTGCTGGTGGCTCAGCTTTGCCTGTTGGAAGATGTCAGGGAGGCGTGCTTTCTCAGCTGGGGCTGCAAGGGAGTCTGCCATTCGATTCCCTTCTGTGATTTCTCCTGGCAGCTCGATATGTGACCTTACATGCATCACATAAAAGAGATGTTCTCTATGTGAAATTAAATAGATTAGTTTTGAAAGTAGCCTGAAGAGATTCTCATTATCAATATCTTTGAGAACTGCCTGCTCCGCTCTAGACACTACTCCTGCAACATAAGCTGAGTCAGTTACCAAGGTAAATGTCTCTGAAAACTTCTCAAAGGCTCTCACAACTGCAGCCAGCTCGGCTATTTGGGGTGAACCCTCCACAAATTCAACACCAGCTTCCCAATGCTGAGTCTGTGGGTTTCTCCAAGTCATCACCGACTTGTGAGAGGCCCCTGATGCATCTGTGAACACTGTGAGAGCCTCAAGTGGTCTCCAGCTCCTCTTTTCACGAGGAATGAGGTGGAATTCCTCATTGAACAACTTATGAGCTGGGACGTGGACTGATATTTGTCCACTGTAGCTGTCTAGAGATATTTGGAGGCTGGCATTACTCTGGAGCAAGTGCTCAAACATCTCTTTGGTCAACCTTTCTGGGGAGTTCCTTCCCTCCTCAGAAAGTTTCACTGGAAGGTGAATGCATGCAAAGTCACAACCAGCCAGCTCATGCAGTCTCATCCTTGCCTTCTGAATCAACTGAGCCATCAGCTCTTGTGGCTGAGTGATGGTTTTGTATTTTTGATGGGAGAGGAAGACCCATTCTGTTGTAATCCGATACCAGAGGTATAAGGAAGGTCTTACCTGTCCCCTCCTGTCCCTATCCTATTGGCAGAGAGCCAGAAATCTCCTCCCTGGCCCTTTCCTAGAAAAAAGCCAAGACCTGAGATGCTCTCCATATTTTTGCCTTGCCACCACAATGCAATAAAGAAAAGGCAAAGAGCCTCTTTTGTTTCTTTTACCTCCTTCCTGCTGGGCTCTGGGCTTCTTTCTAGTAGCTGAAGGGAAGCTCCAGATCGTCTTAGCAATTGGCACTCTACATGAGTCTTGAATAGCTCACGCGTGGTTGGGATCCCATTTTACGGATTTATTTGGCTTTTTGGGCTGGTCAATTGCCTCCCACACCTGGAACCTGCTTTTTTGCACTGCTCGGGCTTGGAGGGTCGAGCCGGGAACTCACTCCAGCACCAGAGGGAGTCCGCTCGGGAAGGAGGACTTTTCATGCAACTGCACAGCAGCCGAGGTCCGTGGGACAGGTGACAGTCCCCCATGGGTGGCGGGAACCCCAGGATCTGCCCCTAGGAGCAGGGAGGGGGTTCCCCACCAGACCAGCAGTCACGCGAGTGAGGGGAGGAATTTGGACCCCACAGCGCGGTGGTGGCGGCACGTGAGGGACCGGTGCAAGTGGAATTACATCATCCCACTCGCACCAGGCGCGGCTCCGACACCACGCAGCACCCGGGACCCCCCCAGGAGCAGGGGGAGGTGGCAGGGCTCTCCCGGGGCTGCCATGGCTGGGGAAACGCGGCCACATGGTCGGCATTGCGTAATCCCTGCCACGTGGTTCCCTCACTCCCTTTCTCCCAGATTTTTTTGAAATCGAAACAGAAAGGAATTGTTTTTGTTTGTGTGGATATTGTGTGAAAAGGTAGAAAATTGTGTAGATTGCTTTTTAAAACATCAAAATTTTCTGCACATCAAAAGAGTATATTTTCCCAGCTTAAGCAACAATTACATGGTGAAAAAATTGCGGTTTCAAAAACACGATTAGAACACTTTGTATGCTGGCTGTCCTTTGAAATTCCAAATTTAGAATTGCAAGATATAAATTCGGTTTTATTTTGGGATAATATAGGAGATTTATTAACATTAAAAGTCGAAAATGGGGATATTACTGCATCTCTGTTCCTTCCAATTTTCTTACAAATTCGCAAAAAATTGCTGCAAACAGAAAACAACAGATAGCCACAGCAGAGTGTACCTAATTTCCCATCCCGTTCTCCAAACCCCTCTGCCCCTACATTGGAGGGGTCTCGCGGGCCATTCCCAGAAAAGCAGGGCACCCAAAGTATTGGCATATATTCTGGGTCCCCAAGTCCACCCCAATACCCTGGCTCTGACAATCATGCGCAGATTGTCAGAGAATCTTCCCTTACCCTCCTTTCCTGCCTGTATTATCTCAAGAAAACTGTTCTGATAGCTCTAAAAGTGGCTTTTTTTCCTCTCAGAACATCGACCATGTGGTGGGGGTTAGTTTTCAAAATGGCGGCAGCCATGTGTTGTCTCCTTCCTTTAATCCCTTTCACCCTCCTCTCCCCACCCTCTTCCCCGCCCCCCTCTGTGTCCCCTCCCACAACCCATTCCTGTCCTTGGCCACTCCGCCCTCTCCCTCCTCCCTGTGCCCGCCCCTCGTGATGTCAGCCTGTGACCCCGCTCCCTCCCCTGCTCAGGTTTCACAGGCCCGCCCCCAGGGCTGCCGCGGGAATGGGGGTGGGGGAGGCGAGGCCCACCCTCCGGCCTGCCGCGGGAGTGGGGGGGAGGGTGAGGCCCAGTCAGCCTCCAGTGCTGCGGGGGGGGGAGGGAGCCAGCCCCTTCCCAGGCCCCAGGGGGAGGGGGTTGCCCAGGCAGCCTCCGGTACCGGGTGAGGAGAGGGAAGCCAGCCCCTTCCTGGGCCCCAGGGGGAGGGGGGTGCCCAGGCAGTTTCCAGTACTGGGTGGGGGAGGGAAGCCAGTCCCTTCCCAGGCCCATGGGGGTGGGGAGTAGAATGCCTTCTTGCTCCCAGGGGAATGCCTGCCCTCATGCTTGCCACGGGAATGGGAGTGGGGAAGGAGGGGCTGGCCCTCTAAGCGGGGAGGGCAGTGGAGTCCCTGCAACCTTCGGTGGGGGTGGCAGGGAAAGAAGCCAATCCTGTTCCTGGGCCCCAGTGGGGAGGGAGGCAGGTCGGGGGGGTGGGGTGGAATACCTTCTGTCTCCCATTGGAATGGAACACATGGAAAATTCACTGGGAGTCAGGACCAGGAGGAGGAAAATATACCTTTAGATGCTCCTGTAATTTATATTGGGAAAAGAAATGGTAAGAAGGTTTATCAACCATTGTCTTACCAGGATAAAAAGAAAATTTGCAAAGTAAAAAGAGAATTTGGCAGAGGGAGTGAAATTTTTAAGGGCATGATGAGAGCCACTTTTACTTCAAATGAGATGGTACCTCACGAATTAAAGGATCTTTTCAGGTGTTCGCTAACTCCCTTAGAATATGATTTATGGTTTCATATTTGGAAACGTACTTTAATGGTTCTTTTAACAGAGCTTCACCAAAGCCCTGACAATTCCAAAGATTTGGAAGATAATGATATTACACTTGATCATTTATGTGGTGAAGGTAGTTTCCATTGCTCTGAAAAACAAATTTGAGTATTGTCTAAATATGTTTTAGATAAAATTTGCAATATAACAGTAAAAGCTTTTAATCAATTACTAACATTTGAAGTAATTGGTATTTACATTAATGTTAAACAATACACTTTTTAGAATTTTTTGCAGTTTCATAGATAGACTTCACGCACAGGTTGAAAGAATAGTGCATGACCCAGCAATCCAGGCAGAATTAATAAAGGAGATGGCACAGAGAAATGCTAATGACACCTGTCGCAGAGTTATCCTTGGACTTTCTCTGTACCCTTCTCCTACCTTAGCACAAATGATAGAAGCCTGCACCAGTAAAGCTGAACTGTTCAGTGCACCAAAAAGAAATCCAAGGCCAGTACCATCCAAGCCTGCAGCAGCTGAAGCACCACAAGTGAGGAAGCACCCAATGCCACCTGAACAGCTACAGCATATCACCTGCTTCCAGTGCAAGAAGCAAGGACATTTTGCCAGAGACTGCCCCCACAACCAGAAATAGAAGCAGCCAAATAAACAAAAAAACTGAGTTTACAGCGTGTGCCCGCTATAAATACCATCACGCGCAAAGATATAAATACTGCAGGCACTACTTTGGCAAAAGCCTCTCTCTTAAAAACAAAGGAGGAGGATGGAATAAAGTGTGGGGGGAACCAAAACAATTTAAATGTTCAATTAAAAAGGTTTGGCAGCCGTGTGGCAGATTCAGACTTGTAACTACCAAATGTTTTCATTTCAGGTCTACTGATTGGACAATTATTACAGTGGACCTGTCAAGCATCTTATTAGATATGACTGTATTTCGCATGGAAATAGAGAGAAGACAAATTTCAGAGGATGCCACCTTGGAAGTATCTGGGCTTGGAAATTACTGCACGGACCATTGTCCCAGAGAAATTGGAAATCAATTGTAATCCCAAAACGCTAGCAGACCTCCATTCCCTGTTTGGGTCTTTGAATTGGAGAACATCCCTTCTATGTGATGCATGTAAGGTCACATACAGAGCTGCCAGGAGAAATCGCAGAAGGGAATCGAGTGGCAGACTCCTTTGCAGCCCCAGCTGAGAAAGCATGCCTCCCTGACAATCTTCCAACAGGCAAAACTGAGCCACCATCAATACCACCAAAATGCTCCAGGTTTTGTCCGTCAGTTCCAGCTAACACGGAGTCAGGCTCGAGCTATTGTGGCCACCTGTCCCAGCTGCCAACTCCAGGCCATGACATCAATGGGTATGGAGGTTAATCCCCAGGGCCTTGGTAGCTGTGAAGTGTGGCAAAAAGACATCACACACATTCCCAGTGTTGGTCGCCTCACATATGCACATGTGAGTATTGACACATATTCAGGAGCAATTTATGCCTTTGCCCATGCAGGAGAAAAGGCTGTACATGCCAAACAACATCTAGTGCAAGCTTTTTCAGTGTTGGGGATCACTAGGGCAATCAAAAGAGATAATGACCCAGCGTACATATCCAAGGAGTTCCTGGAATTTGTCCAGCAGTGGGGAGTGGAACATAAAACTGGCATCCCCCACTCCCCCACAGGTCAAGCTGTGATAGAGCGCGCCCACCAAATGCTCACACAGGTCCTGGCTAAACAGAGCAGTTCCACTGTGTGGATGTCTCCACAGCAAAAGCTCTGTAAAGCCCTGTTCACTGTCAATTTCTTGAATTGTTCATTTGGACACATGACTCCTCCTGTGGTACGTCACTTTAGCAGCACCAAACAGTTCAAGTTGTCTCAGCATCCACCAGTTTTGATTAGGGGCCCAGAAACATGGGAAACCAAAGGTCCCTATGAGCTTGTTACCTGGGGACGTGGTTATGCGTGCACATCCACTCCCTCAGGCCCTTGGTGGATTCTCCAAAAGCGGGTGAAACCTTTTGTTCCACGCAATCCAGCTCCAGCAGAAAGAGATTAGAAGCAAGTAACCACCGCTTCAAAAAGAAGATGCCGCCGGAAAAAAGGCAAAACATCTTCATAGAGAAGGACATTCCAGCAGACAGAGACTTTTAATGTGTTTTAAAATATTAGTTTTTCCTTTTAGAGAAAACCTACCCTCCACTCAACCTCTTGAACAACCCCTTCTAAGTTGTCTTCTTGTTAACACTGGTCAGAAGATTGGTTCAATGAACTGTTCAAAGGCTGGGGGTTCTCACGGTTGTGAACTTGTATAGTTAAAACAATTTTTTTTTCTTTCTTATTATTTTCCTTGTAATAATGGCGTTCGGAATCCAGCGTCACTTAGTTTTCAAAGCTATTAATGCTATCATTTCTTCTACCTCTGTAGCCAATCACATAGAAATGAAAAACATAGAACTATCTAATCCTCCCACCAATTACAAATGGTGGGCAAAATCATAATCCCAATCAAAATAAATTTAATATCTTGCCCGCACTTAATAAACAGAAAACGGTGAGATGTTGTAATCCGATACCAGAGGTATAAGGAAGGTCTTAACTCTTCCCTCCTGTCCCTATCCTATTGGCAGAGAGCCAAATATCCCCTCCCTGACTTTTTCCTAAAAAAAGCCAAGATCTGAGATCCTCTCTCTCTCTTTTGCCCTGGGACCACCATGAAATAGACTACAATCTGTAAGAAAGGCAAGGAGCCTCTTTTGAACTTTGTGTTTATCTCCATGCTAAGCCTAGCTCCTTCTTATGGATACATAGGAAGAAGTTACAGTATTTAGCACACCTCCATGCTGAAGTGTTCTCTGCAGGTGCAGGTGCTGAAAGTGCTTCTTGTGTCCCCCATCTTTGCAGAGGGTGTGTGCTGGGAGTTCTCTCATTGCATGAAACTTGCTAAGGGTCCCCCCTTGAAGTATTGTTCTCGTCTCTGTCCTTTTCCCCAGTGGCCTTCTGGGGCTCCCCTGTGGAGTCCCAGAAAGGTGTTCCCAACTAGGGAATGCAACACCTGTTTTTCCCTAGGTCAACTGCGTGCCTCTCCCATTCGATCAGCCTTTCGGTCACTCTCACTCTGTTCCCCTGTTGGCCTTGTCACCCTAAACCCTCTCTTGGAAACCCTGTTTTACTTGGCAACTGGTCCCTAAGGATTTTGCTGCCTGCTCATCCCATGTACTTAAACTTGGACCCCCACAAGCCCCTTCGCCTTTGTTCCCTAAACCCTGAACGATGCATGCATGGCTGAAATAAATATCTCTGTAAAACTCCTGCAAAAGCATTTCCTGCTCCTTTACTCGTTTTCACCCCAAGCAACATCTAAATGCAACAAATGGTGCTCCAAACCAGGACTCTTCCGTGATTGCATCTACATTAACCAGCCTAAGACTGTTTTTTAATCTTACTGTGGTGAATTTGAAACTCTGCAGCACTCTTTGCTTTTTCTTCTTTTACTCTCGCATGTTGAGAAGAGACTTGGGGTGAAAAATGCCAGTAAAATACATCTGCTCACAGTGGGAAAAAAAAAGCTTTGTGTGGCCAGGAAGAGGCAGGCAGGACAAAGAGATGTCAGCAAAGGAAGGACCAGCGAGGTGGGGCAGTCGGGGGATGATGACAGCCTGCAGGGACACAGGCGCAGGACATGGACACCGTAGGACAGCCTGGGCTGCAGAGGGCACAGGGATGGGCAGCAGCTGAAAGGCCCTGCCAGAGCCAACTGCTGCAGCACTTGGGCCATGGCTGCTGGCCCTGGGCCTGAAGCCAACAGGGGACAAGTGAGCCTTGCTGTGCTGGGGCCTCATTGCCTCCTTGTCCCTGCTCAGCAGCCTTGCAGAAGCCGCCCCATGGTCCTGCCCTTGGCATTGCACATCCCCAGAGCCCAATGCCCTGGGAAGAGCCCTGAGCAATGAGGGAGGGACAGGATGTGCCTTGCCAGGGGCTGGGGCTCAGACCTTGGCCCTTTGCATTCCTGAAACTCATCCAGGTCTGCTCAGCATCAGAGACACCTTAATTTTCCTTGTTCCTAACTCTCATCACTGCCTCCATTGTTCTGCCCTAACTGGAACCTTGGGACTCTTTCTCAGTCCAGTCCTCTGTGAGACCCATTAAAACTTCAAGAAACTTTGGAGTATCAATTTAATTTCAAGTTCTTTAGAAGTTTTTTTGAAAACACTCTCTCAGGGACCAAATCAGATTTAAAAAAAACAGACTCCTTAGAGGGTCATTAAAGTTCTACTGTTGTGTCTCCTGGCACAGAGGGAAAAACTGGCAACCAGGAAAAGATACAAAAAGACATTTCTCCTCAGTAGCAGCTCCTCTCCCAGCCCAGAAGGGCTGAGGGCACTGCCTGCAGGCACTGAGGGGACAGGAGCCAGGCACAGACAGGCTGAAGGCAATCAGCAAAGGGAAGACATTGAGCTGAGACTTGACTTGGGGAAACATTGACAGCTCTGGACATGGTGAGTCTGTGGGTGCAGGGCAATGTCCCCTGTGCTCCTGGAGGGATCTCCTGGTGCCAGCACAGCCCACAGTCTGGGCCCTGGGCACGGTCAGAGGGACAGAGCAGGATGGCTCCTGCTGCCTGGGATAGCTGCATAGTGAAGCTAGGGCTGCAGCCAGGGCTCTCCCAGGGCTATCCTGCAGAGCAGCTCCTGCAGCCCTCAGGGCTCTTGGCCAGCCCAGGGCATGTGCCACCTGCCAGGAGCAGCTCTCAGCCTTCCTGGAAGCTCCCCATACACTGTGGGGAGAATTTGGAGGCAGAAGGAACCACCCCCATCAGGGCAGATTCCTCCTGCTGTGCAGATGGTTCTGTATGGCCAGGGCTGTTCTCAGCTTTCTCCTCAAGGGAAGGGAAAGGGGCTGTCAGGTGTGTCTGTGCCACTGAGACTCCTGCACTGTCCCACTGGGCATCAGCAGATCTGCCTCACATCTCCGTCGCACAGTGCCTCCTCACCCTCCTCTGCCTACAGACAGCAGCTGCAGCACCTTGGCTTGCAGCATTTTTGTTTGTCTGAGCTGCCCTTAAGGCCCTGCTGGCAGGGAGATGCCCCTGGGCAGTGCCCTGTGCTGGGAGGTGTGTCCAGGGCAGAGCTGAGCACCCAAGGCTGGGCTGGGCTCTGGCAGCACTGGCAGGGACAAGGCTTGGATACAGAGAAACAGCTCCCAGTAGGCACAGCTCCAGGTTGCAGAGAGACAGACCACCCCTGGTTATCCATCCCTCTCCTGTTGCACAGCGAAAGAGAAAATGGTTTAAAGAGACTGACTTTCAAATTGGAGACTTTAAAAAGTCCACTTTATTTTTCCAGTACATTTTACGTGTGATCACCCTGAAATAGAGAGAGGTGTTGTGCGCTAAGGGCACCTGTAATTAACCTGTTCTGACAATTAGTAGGTCTGACTGCACTTGGCCAAAGGGAGCCCTTTTTTCCCTTTCAGCTGCCCATTATTCAGGCTGAGATCAATGCTTAAGATGAACCACTAACTCAGCAGCACAAACTGGAACTTAAAAATAATTCTCTTAGTAAAACTCTCCCACAGGGACACAAATAATTTTGAGGGGATTCCTAATTTGTTTTTTGGAATTGACTCAAGGAAATCTGTCTCACCTTCTCAATGTCATCTTTCAACAGTCCACCATGCCCAGAGTGAAGAAACGTCAAACAGCAGCTCCATCAGTCACTTCCTCCTGCTGCCATTGGCAGACACACGCCAACTGCAGCTCCTGCACTTCTGCCTCTTCCTGGGCATCTCCCTGGCTGCCCTTCTGGGCAATGGCCTCATCATCAGTACTGTAGCCTGTGGCCACCACCTGCACACCCCCATGTTCTTCTTCCTGCTCAACCTGGCCTTCACTGATCTGGGCTCCATCTGCACCACTGTGCCCAAAGCCATGCACAATTTCCTCTGGGACACCAGGAACATCCACTATGCAGAATGTGTTGCCCAAATATTTTTTTTTTGTTTTCTGTGCTACAACACAGTTTTCCATTCTGACCATCATGTGCTACGACCACTACGTGTCCATCTGCAAACCCCTGTACTATGGGACCCTCCTGGGCAGCAGAGCTTGTGCCCACATGGCAGCAGCTGCCTGGGCCAGTGGCTTTCTCAATGCACTGCTACTCACGGCCAATACATTTTCCCTGCCCTTGTGCAAGGGCAATGCCCTGGGCCAGTGCTTCTGTGAAGTGCTACACATCCTCAAGCTCTCCTGCTCCAAATCGTACCTCAGGAATGTTGGACTTACTGTGCTTGGTGCCTTTCTAAGTTTTGGTTGTTTTGTGTTCATTGTTTTCTCCTATGTGCAGATCTTCAGGGCTGTGCTGCGGATCCCCTCTTAGCAGGGACAGCACAAAGCCTTTTCCACCTGCCTCCCTCACCTGGCTGTGATCTCCCTGTTCCTCAGCACTGCAGTATTTTCCTACCTGAATCCTCCTTTCATCTCATCCCCAACTCTAGACCTTTCCCTGTCAGTTCTGTACTCGATGGTGCCTCCAGCCCTGAACCCCCTCATCTACAGCCTGAGGAACCAGGATCTCAAGGCTGCAGTGTGGACACTGATGACTGGTGCATTTCAGAAACATTGAACTCCTTGCCTGGTTCACAAAATCACTTGTAATATAAGTCATCTTTGATTGTCCTTGTTGGTTTGGTTGTTGTGTTTTTCTTTTCATTCCCTTATTTTAGTTTTTTGAATTTTGTTCACAAAGAAATTCTTCACCGTATTTCATTTTGCTTATTTGCACCTTCACTGTGATCCACAGACTGTGTCAATGATGCGCTGTGCTCTCAATCACTTTAAACAGAATAAACCATCTCCAAGCTAAGTGGTTTTTATTCCAGATGGCCCTTTTATTCCCTTCTCTGGAGCTGCAGCAGCAATGTCTGTGTGCAGAGCTGGGGGAAGATGAGTGCCTGCATGGCAGCTGTGCCCAGCAGCAGCAGCACTTGGTGTGGCCAGTGCTGCTACTGTGCCACTGCCCCACTGCCCTCCTGCCCCTTGTGTAGCTGCAGGGCCTGAGTGCTCTCGGGGTCAGCAGTAGCCCTGAGGCTGCCAGTGCTGGGGCTGCAGCAAGGACAGGCCATGGGCACTGCTGGGGCAGTGCTGACGCCTCAGGGCAGGGCCTGGGGACTTCAGGCTCTTTGGCCACACTCTCTCCAGAACACTTGGCCAGGAAAGTGCTGAGCAGAGAAAACCCCTGTGAGCAGCCCCAGGTTGGACATGGGAAGGATGAGTGTAAACATCATGGCTGGTGCTCTGCAAGGTTGCTGCAAGGGGGAGACTCTGGCAAGGAGCAGCAGACCAGGGGCTGATCCATCCCCACTGTGCTGGACAGCCCAGGGCAGTGTCCCAGAGTGTCCTCATGCACCTGCCAACAACATCCACCCTCTGCAGCCCTGACCTCTCCCCCAGCTCACACAGGTGCCACATCCTTGCAGGCACAGACACGACAGCACCGGCTCCGGAGCCCCTGTTTGCATTGCACAGAGCAGGTGTCAGAACCCCCATGGTGCTGCTGTGGGGAGATGGAACTGAGTGAGTACAAATGCCGTCAGGCCCTGGGGCCAGAAAGGGCTGGGGGACGGGAAGGAAAACAATCAGGTTTGTCCTGGCCTCTGCAGTCAGCCAGAAATTTATTCCCATGAGCTGTGAGTTTCCTGTCCCACTGCAGACGTTGTGGCCCAGAGACAGATTGGCCTAGAAGCCACCCCCAAACTGCCCTGACTATTTCCTTTCCTTCACCTTTGCTTTCTTTCCTATTTGCTCATCCAGATTTCTTCCTCTTGCCCATCCTTGTCCCCTTCCCTGAAAACAGCCCATTCATGTTTGCCCCTTCCTTTCTGGCCCCACCCCCCATTTCTATTCCTGAGCTGAATCCAGGGGAAGGTCCCTTGGGGAGCAGGATCATCCTACAAGTGCTTCAGGAATTGTCTACAGGGTCCTGCAGTGCCTTGTGCTGCTCCCTTGCCAGAGGCATCAAAGGCCAGGGGGGCTCATCTGGGCTGGTGTGTCTGGGTGTGGGGCTCCCTGTTCTGGGCAGTGAAGAGGGGCTGAAGAGGCTCTGCAGGACTGACAGGATGGGCTTTGGGACTGTGTGGAGAAGCTGAGGGACCTGGGCTGATGGACCTTCTAAAGAGGAGGCCCAGGGCTCATCCTGCAGCTGCTCCAGGGGTGGTTTGAGAGAATCACAGAATCTGCCAAACTGGAAAACTTATTGGAGATCATCAAGTCCAACCTCTGCCCTGACACTGCTTTGTCTACCCTGAGCCTCCACTTTTTTTGGTATAAACAACCCTAGCTCCCTCAACCACTTTTCACAGGACTTGTGTTCCAGACCCCTCATGAGTCTTGGTGCCCTTCTCTGGACAGGCTTCAGCCTGTTCATGTCTTTCCCTAATTGGGGGCCCAGAACTGGGCACAGCACTTGAGGTGCTGCCCAACCAGTGCTGAGCAGAAGGGAAGAATCACTGCCTTGGTTCTACTGGCCACACCATTCCTGATCCAGACCAGGAGCCATTGGCCTTCTTGGCCATCTGGGCACACTGCTGGCTCATGTCCAGCCTGCAGTCCATCAGTGCCCCCAGATCCCTTTCTGCCTGCTTGCTGTCCATCCACTATGTCCCTAGGCTATAATACTGCATGGATTTGTGTGGCCAAAGTGCAAGACCTGTCACTTGGTCTTGTGAAACCTCACCTTGTTGGATTTGGGCCCTGGATCCAGTCTGTTCAGGTCCATCTGCCGAGCCCTCCTACCCTTGAGCAGAGGCACACATACACCTAGCTTTGTGGCATCACAGTTCTGTGAGGCCCTAGAATGTCACAATTATCTCCATGATTCCATGAAACCTCACAGTGTCACAATGTCCCTTTTTTTTTATGGGACCCCTTGGTGTCACAAAGTCCCTTGGAACCTTGGACTCTGCAGTGTCACAGTGGATCCTTGGTTCCATGGACCTCTGAGTGCCACCATGAATTCCTTGGTGCTGCAGTGTCACAATGGAGCCCTGGTTGCACAAGATCCTGCAGTGTCATGAGGGACCCTTGCTTCCATGGGGGACCACAGTGTCACAATTGTTCCCTGAGTTCCAAGAGTCTTTGCCACGGAGCAATGATCCCTTGATTCCATTGGGCCCCAGGCTCTCACAAGGCTTTCCTTGGTTCTGCAGTGGCACAATGGCCCCTCGGTTCCACAGGGCGCTGCAGTGTCAAAATGGCCCTTTGCTTCCCCAGGGCCCTGTAGTGTCACAATCATCACAGAATCACCCAAGCTGGAAAAGACCTTAGGAGTGCATCAAGTTCAATCTGTGACCCAACACCACCCTGTCATACAGACCATGGCACTCAGTGGCACATTCAGTCTATCCTGAAATACTTCCAGGGACAGTGACTCAGCCACCTCCCTGGGAAGCCCATTCCAATGCCAAATCACCCTCTTTTTGAAGATTATTTCCTAATGTCCAGCTTCAACATTCCCTGGTACTGCTTTAGGCTGTGTCCTCCTGTCCTGTCACTGTTCCCTTGGAAAAGAGCCTGACCCTCTCTGGCTGCACCCTCCTGTCAGGGAGTTGTAGAGAGTGGTGAGGTCTCCCCTGAGCCTCCTCCTATCCAGGATAACCTTCCCCAGCTCCCTCAGCAGCTCCTCATAGGACTTGTGTTCCAGACCCCTCACCAGCCTTGTTGCCCTTCTCCGGACACACTCCATGCCCTCCATGTCTTTCCTAAATTTAGGGGCCCAGAACTGGACACAGCATTTGAGGTGCTGCCCAACCAGTGCCAGGCACAGCATCCTGCTGGCCACACCATTCTTGATTCATAAAAGTCCCAGGGCTTCAATGAGATAAATTGTAGGGAGGGGGTGGGGACAAAGTGGTATTGATTGTCAGACATGAAGGTTGTTGATTTTCATATCTATTCAGAGTGCATTAAAAGGTTCTGGGGGTCAATATCAATTGGGCATTGCTGATATCCATCAATAAAGAGAAAATAAAACAGGAAAAACTCTTTTCTTTGCATTGCTTTAAAAATAGTACATTCACTTGGAATACACTTCTGAAATCTGTCTAATTAACCACTAAAGAGTTGAAGATGTGAATTATTCTCGTGGGCTTGTCACATTTGGGTATTTTGAACAAGTGTTTATTTGGCCTTTGTCACTGAATTCCTAAAATGAAGAGCTCAAGAAAGAAGAGGCCTCTGGAAAAGTAAAATTTATCAGCATCCTCCAAGTGGCTGAAGATCCATGGTCATCAGAGCAGGAATGAACAGAAATGGCCATAGCTTTGTGGCTGCTCCAGCTCTGGGATGGACCCTGGGCCTAGAGCAGAAGCAGATCTGGAGGGCCCCAAAGCTGGGGCTGTTGTGCTGGCCTGGGCAGATGGGATAGAAGCAGGGGCTGCAGAGCTCTCAGGAGCCCAGGGAGAGGGGAGCAGGGCACACAGGGAGCCTCTTTTTTCCTTGGTCAAGCACCTTGCCCATGGCTGGGGCTGAGTCCTGTCTGAGCTGCAGCTGCTGCTGCTGTGCCCTTGCCAGGGGCTGAGGCCGTGGGGCCACTGCCCAGAGCCCCCTGCCCTGAGCAGAGCTGTGGGGCCAGAGCCAGCTGGGCTGTGCTGGGGAGAGGCCCTTGGTGCTGCAAAGAGCTCAGGGCAGCTGGCACAGCTTGCAGGGAGCTGGGCTGGCCTGAGAGAGCCTGCCAGAGAAAGCAGCAGTGTCCATCTCAGCCTGGCTGAGTGTGCAGGGGCAGGACAGCCCAGGCCTTGTGGGGCAAAGCCAGCACCTGTGGAAGGCAGTGGAAACAGGCAAGTGGCTGAGAGAGGAGGCTGCTCTGTGCCCTTGGTGGCATGCACAGCGCAGGGAGGGAGCCCAGGACATTTGTTAGTGCCAGCCTCTGTCCCCAGGTGTTGCCAGCCCTGGCTGCTGAGTCTAGGTTTGCCCTGGGCTGAGTTTGGCTGTGGCCCAGCTCCATCCTCCTGTGGGGCTCAGGGCCTGTTCCCAGCCATGACCAGCCCTGCCCAGCCTCTCTGCTGGCCCAGAGCCCGGCAGAGGTCAGGGCAAGGCTGACAGTGCAGGCTCACAGGTGCCATGGGCTGTGCAGGAGCTGGCAGAGGCTGCCCAGCAGGGAGGCCATGGGGCACAGAGCCCCAGGGCTGCTGTGGGCACAACGGCACAGGGGCCGTTCCCACCTGCAATGCTCCTGTCCTGGGCTGGGTTGTGAAGGGGCTGTGCCACCATGGCTGGATAAGGGGGCACAAAGAGGCCATGGAGCCGCTTCCGGGGCTGGCATCAAGGCCAGGCACACACAAGGAATTGCTGTGCATTGCCTGTGCTGGACAGGGCTGGCTGTGGCAAGGGCAGAGCTCAGCTGGCCTTGGTTGCTGCAGGAAATGTCAAGAGAGCAAGGAGCCTCCATGGCTGTGTTGGAGACCAAGGCTGGAGGAGAGAATGCAGGGCTGCTGTGGGATGGGGAGGGGATTGAATTCCTGCAGATACTGATGTGAGGCTTAAGAAAGCTTGATGGGAAGAGAAGCTTCACAAGCCTCAAGGAGGGGAATGTTACCAATCTTCACCAGGGGAGCACACACAATGTTTGTTCTTCCTAACCCACTGGTCCTTGGAACTGCCCAATGCCCATTGTGTGAGAAGGAGAATTGGAAAGCGACCAGCCTTATTTGTGCCAACTTTTAACGGCTCACCAGGCAGTCAGGTGTGACTCTGGCATCACCAACCACCAGGGACCACTAAAGAGATTCCCAGGATTGAATAACACATCTATGAAAGGGAGGGAAAATTAGTTGATCATTTCAGGGAAAGGACTATCATATGTGTTTGTTCTGGGACAATCACTAAATATGTATCTAAAATAAAACCTCTAAGCAGGAATATTACTGTGCTCAGCATGCACAGCTTTGGGAGGAGCTATTCTCCCCTTCTGCCTCTGGCTGAATAAAGAATGATGCTTCTTACTGCTCCCTTGGTGTTAATCAGTTTCCTTTTTTTTTTTTTTTTCCTGATTTTTTTGTAGCAGTGTCAGAATGACTCCTTGGTTCCATGAGACCCTGTAGTGTCATCATGATCTCCTTGACTCTGCAGCATCATAATTGGACTCCTGCTTACATGAGTCCTCAAAGTGTCCCAATGGATCATGGATCCTTGTTTCCATAAGGTCTCACTGCATCATGACATTCTCATCACTTCACCCAGGCCCCACGGGGTTCCAAAGGTCTGCTTTGCTCGGCAGCTTTAAAAGAGCCCTTGGTTCCATGAGGCCCTGCAGTGCCTCACTGGCCTTTGTTTATACAAGACCCTACAGTGCCACAATGATTTGCTTTCACCAGGCCCTGAAGTGTTAGAATGGCTCCTTGGTTCCTGAGGCTCCGCAACGTCACAACAGTCCTTGTTTCCATGGGACACCCCAGTGTCAAAAGGGTCTCCATGGTTCCACAGTGTGACAATGGACCCTTGGATACAGGAACCCTGCATTTGCAGGGCTGGAACCTCTTGGCCCTGGAGCCAGGCTGAAATGGCTGGAGCTATTCAGCCTTGGTATGAGAAAGATCAGGGAGACGTTAGTGCCCATTCCAGCACCAAAAGGGGCTTTGAGAGAGCTGGAAAAGGACTTTGGACAAAGGGCTGGGGTGACAGGACAAAGGGGAATGGCCATGAGGTGAAGGAGGGCAGGTTTTGATGGGACATTGGGAAGAAATCTTCCCAGTGAGGGTGGTGAGGCCCTGGCACAGGTTATCCAGACAGGCTGCAGACTCCCCACCTCTGGAGGTGTTCAAGGCCAGGGTGGATGGAGCCAATCTGGTCCAGTGGGAGCTGTCCCTTCCCATGGCAGGAGATTGGAACTGGATAATCTTTAGGATTCCAATCCAAGCCATTCTATGATCCTAGATTTGCCCCTCCCTGCCTCATTTAGCAGCAGGTTGACATGTTCTTTTTGCAGCCATTTATTGCAAACACAGGGACTGAATTGATTTTGCTCTGGATGTTGCCTGCAGCTTCCATCAGCTCCAGGTGAGCTTTGACAGTTGGAAACAGAGACAAATAATTCCTGCTAGATTCTTTATTGTGTTTGCTTATACAGGTGACCTGGATCCATATGTAGAAGCCTTGTTTTGTGTGAAATAACCTGCTAGAGTGCCATGAATAGTATTTTTTTTATCTGAAAATAGCATTTCATGCATAATACACAATGAGAAAAAAAGACATATGATGAGAAGAATATCTGAGTTTTTGGGAAGATGAGAGACACATTGATGTCCCAGTAGGCAAACCTGCTGAAATACTTTCCCCAAGACTTCCTTGAGATAAGGGGTTACCACCAGATGCAAGGCCAGCCAGAGTTTTCTAGCCTGTGCTGGCACCTTCTGTCTGGGAGAGTGTTGGGAGTTGAGTGCTTTTCTATTTCTATTACTGTATCAATTTAAAGAATTTTTCCCATTATCATGCCAATGGAGCTGGCTGGGTTACACCCAGGATCTCTGATGACTCTAGACAAAAGGGGTAGAGGGCAGCGGCTTCCGGAGGGGCCTCTTGTTCTTCCGGAGGGGAACGTGTTCCCTGCGAGCTTGGAGCTGAAGACCCCATCTGCAGCCTCACAATGTGGAACACAGGAGAGCCAGACCCTCTATGATCACCTGCCCTGCATCTGCCCCGTTCCAGCCTCCTGCCTCTGCGGACACAGCTGATCACCCGGACACAAACGGTGAGCAAGGAGCTGCCCTCTCCAGCTCGTTCCCACCCGAGACCGGGATGGCCCTGGGGGCTTGTCATGCTCCCAGGGACTGCAGGTTTTTCAGAGGACTTTGGGTTTTGCTTTTGCCTTGCAGTCCCTGAGAGCTTTGTGCAATCATGGCCTCCAATTACCTTTTTTAATTAGTCCCTTGAGAGCCCTTCTCAGTAATAACACTCAGTGGGGCTCATTAATACTTCAAGGTACTTCCATTTTTTAAGGTACTTTCCTTTTTCCTTTCTTCTCTGAGTCTCTGTGAGGTTTTTGGGCAATCATGGTCTCCATTTTCTCCTCCAAGGAGTTCATGAGGAGCCTATGTTCGGGATGGGCCTCAGTGGGACCCATTCATGCTTTGAGACACTTTGGGTATTTCTTCTGCCGTGGGCTCGTGGTAAGGTTTGTGCAATCTCCTCTCAGGCCCTGAGGTTCCAGGGCTCAGCACCAAATCCAACATGGGGCTCATTTTAAAAAAATCAAACCATGACAAACATGACAAACCATGGCTCTGCCTTGATTTCCCTCTGGTTCAGAACATATCCAGCAATTAGGTCGATTGAGTATTTTGGCTACTTTGATCTTGATGTTTTTACCACCATTTTCATGACTAATCCTTAGTTAAATTCTAGAGGCGTTTCTGGCAAAAATTCAGCCTGACTATCAAGATACAGTTTACAGGCATCAGTAGTAGTTTAGTGACATTTTTTTTTCATTCTTTTTCCTCAATCTCATTTGTGTTAGTAACAATAATTATGTTCTCCACAGAGGTGACACTTGTTTAATTCCAGAATAATATCCCCAAGGCTCTTTGCTGTTCAGCTGCACCACGCTGTCTGTGGGTGACAAGGCTTGGTGAGGTCCTTTCCTCTCCAGCTGGAGAGCTGCCGGATCCCAGTTCATGAGGGAACACAGGCTCCAGGATGGAATTTGTGTGGAACCCCCTCAGTGTTATGGTGTTATAGGAACCCTGCATTTGCAGGGCTGGAACCCCTTTGCCCTGGAGCCAGGCTGAGATAGCTGGAGCTTTTCAGCCTTGGTATGAGAAGGCTCAGGGAGACATTAGAGCCCATTCCAGCACCAAAAGGGGCTTTGAGAGAGCTGAAAAGGGACTTTGAAGAAAGGGCTAGAGTGACAGGACAAAGGGGAATGGCCATGAGGTGAAAGAGGGCAGGTTTTGATGGGACATTGGGAAGAAATCTTCCCAGTGAGGGTGGTGAGGCCCTGGCACAGGTTATCCAGACAGGCTGCAGACTCCCCACCTCTGGAGGTGTTCAAGGCCAGGGTGGATGGAGCCAATCTGGTCCAGTGGGAGCTGTCCCTTCCCATGGCAGGAGATTGGAACTGGATAATCTTTAGGATTCCAATCCAAGCCATTCTATGATCCTAGATTTGCCCCTCCCTGCCTCATTTAGCAGCAGGTTGACATGTTCCTTTTGCAGCCATTTACTGCAAACACAGGGACTGAATTGACTTTTCTCTGGATGTTGCCTGCAGCCTCCATCAGCTCTAGCTGAGCTTTGGCTTTCCTAAACTCATGAACTCACACTGAGGTCAGATTTATGAATTCCACCTCCTGGTCATTGTGTTTTGGCTCATTCCTGCCTCTTGTCCCTGAGGCAGCACAGCCTCCTGGCCAGCAGAGGCCCCACACCCCCCACACTAGACACGGCACAGCACAGGGAGTGGTTTAGGACGGCAAATGTTCCCCACCAGAGTGTCCACTCCAGACCTCAGTGTCCAGTCCCACCACTACATCCCATGCCAGGGATCACAGAGAGCCCTGCTCTGGGGTCTCTCAAGGGCTGGGTGAAGAGGGAGCCCAGGCAGGGCTGATGCTCTCCCTAGCGCCATGCTGAAATCAGCAGGAGGAAGAAGATAACCACAGAACAAATAGACCAAGAAACTGGGGCGAGTGCCCAGGTCTGAAAGTGTCTGATGGAAGAACCTGGAGGGATGCTCAAAGCCCTGGGGCACCTTCTCAGGCTGGCCATGCCACCAAGGCCACAGACCAACCATGCCATCAAGGCCACAGATCAACCTCCTCAGTGCTGCCCCTGCCTGTCTGAGATCCCTGCCAGGGGACTGGCACAGCACCACACACCTGCTGGAACTTTTCCTGGCCCTGCAGAGTCACACAGCTCAGCTGACACAAGTGGGTTTTATCTCCTGGACACTTCCCAGTCCAGTCCAGCTTCTGCCCAGCTCAGCCCAGCCCAGCAGCCCTTTCTGGGTGAGCCCCATGGCAGTGCCCACTCTGGAATGCTCCAGTACTGGGGGCACTCACCCCATAGCTCTGGCCCCCTTGAAGGGCTCGGCACCTGCTGAGGGGCAGAGAGGTAGGACAGCTCCCACATCAGCCCCAGGGCTGGAGACCCTCATGGCAGAGGAAATGGAACTCAGTGATGGTGCAGAACTCCTGGTCCTGGCTCTAGGAGATGGCCAGCAGAGGTTGCCTCTGCCTGCTCAGTGTCAGCCCTCTCTCTCCCCAGACCTACACAGCAGCCCTGGGCAAGGACAGAGGGGCCTGGCCAGAGCTGGTACCTGCAGCAGCTGCTTCCTCTGCATTCCTCCCTGCAGGTACAGAAACGCTCCCTTGCTTCTCTCCCTGGACATCCCTTTCCCCAGCTGAGAGTGTCCTGGCTGGCTGGGCTGGCTTGTGCTGCTGGCGCAACCCCTGCTCCCCACAGAGTCCTGAACTGGCACTGCTATCTGGGGCACACCAGGCTCTGCTGCTTTCCACGGCTCGGGCTGCAGGGAAGCAGCAGCTTCAGGGGGAAGGTTGCAGAAAGGCTCTGGGCACTGAGGCTGAAAGAGACACCAGAGGGTCCACAAGTTCTCTGTGTGGAAGCTGAGCTTGTGACCATTGAGCCCTCCCAAGTGCTGGGGCTGCACCTCCAGCTCCAGCTGAGCTTTGACAGTTGGAAACAGAGACAAATAATTCCTGCTAGATCCTTTATTGTGTTTGCTTATACAGGTGACCTGGATCCATATGTAGAAGCCGTGTTTTGTGTGAGATAACATGCTAGAGTGATATGAATTGTATATTTTATCTGAAAATAGCATTTCATGCATAATACACAATGAGAAAAAAAGACATATAATGAGAAGAATAGCTGAGTTTTTCAGAAGATGAGAGACTCATTGATGTTCCAGTTGTCAAACCTGCTCAAATACTTTCCCCATGGCTTCCTTGAGATGAGGAGTGACCACCAGAGGCCAAAACCAGACAGAGTTCTCTATCCTGTTCCGGCACCTTCTGTCTGGGAGAGTGTTGGGAGTGGAGAGTTTTTCTATTACTGTATCAATTTAAAGAATTTTTCCCTTTATCATGCCAATGGAGCTTGCTGGATTACACCCAGGATTTTTAGGACTCTAGACAAAAGGGGTTGAGGTGGCAGTGGCTTCCGGAGGGGCATCTTGTTCTTCCGGAAAAGACTCGTGTTTTCGGCAAGCTCGGAGGAGGACACCCCATCTGCAGCCCACGCGGCCAAATGCAGGAGAAACAGACGGTCTGTGATCACTTGCCCTGCATCTGCCCCATTCCAGCCTCCTCCTTCTGTGGACACAGCTGATCACCCAGACACAAACGGTGAGCGAGGAGCCTCCCACTCCAGCCCGTTCCCACCCGAGATCCGTGTGGCTGCTGCCCCCTCCCGCCTGTGCTCTCGCCTGCTTTCTGTGGCTGCCGGGCTTTGCTCTGTGTTCAGCACCAGGACCGAGTGCAGATAGAGTGTGCTTGCAGCTAAAGAAAGGAGTGGAACCGAATTATGTGTTCTGTTTTGTTGGTAATTTTGACAACTGCTATTGTTTCTGCTTGTATGGTTAGACATATTAGTAAAAGAGCTGTTATTCCTACCCCCTTATCTCTGCCTCAGAGTCCTTGATTCAAACAGTTCTAATACTTGGGAGGAGTGGAATTAAAGTCTCTCTTCCAAAGGAAAATTTCTGCCTTTATTGGCAAACACCTGTCCTTCAAACTAGGAAAAAGTGCCCTTGCATATAGGGAATTTTTTAGGAGGAATTTCAATTTTGGCCATAGGAATCTGGTTAGATGGATGGTTCTTTTCCCTAGGAAGGAAAGCTGGGGGGCCCAGTTCTCCAACAGTTGATGAGAGGCAGCACTCGACATGCCAAGATCTGCTGGACCTGTCAGGTGGCCCCCAGGAGGCCAAACCAGCCAGACCTGTTCCATGTCCCCTTGGTTCCATGGGGCCCCACAGTGTCACAATGGTCTCCATGATTCTATGGGGCCTTGCAGTGCCTCAAAGGTCTCCATGGATACATGGTGTCCTGCAGGATCACAAACGAGGTGCTCACAATTATCTCCATAGGAAAGAAACAACTGAGTCTCAGTGTTTCAAGGGCACATGGGGGGAAGTCACCAGAGGCCAAGGACTGCCAGACTTGATGGTATTTGCAGATTTTTTCTGGGAGTAATCCCCAGACACATGGAATTTTAGAGGTGGAATACCTATTTCATACATGGACATCTGGAGGAAAAGGACCGTTCTTTCCCATAAGAAGGAAACACAGAACTCCAATGTTTCAGGGAGAGATGAAAGGCGGCCATCACAGGCCAAGGCCAGCCAGACCTCTCTGTTCTGGAAGCTTTTTTCTGAAAAGCAATTCTTGGATATATGGAAATCCAGAGGCAGAATCCTAATTTTGACCATTTCTGCATTGATAAGAGAGACAGTTTTTTTCCATAGGAAGAAAAACAGAGGCCAAGTGTTTCAAAGGCAGATGAGAAATGGTTCCTGGGAGCTCAAACAAGAAAGGCCTGTTTTTACTGGAAGTTTTTGTTACAGAGGAATCCTTGGATACACTGATTTTGGGTGGAGGAATCTCAATTTTGACCATGAACACCTTGACAAGAAGAACGCTTCCTTTCCATTAGAAGGACAGCATCAAGCCCCAGTGTTTGGAAATCAGGTGAGAGGAAGCCCCCAAAAGAGCAAGGGAAGCCAGACCAGTCTGTCCTGTCAGTTTTCACCTGGGAGCAATCCTTGGGTGTACAAAGTTTTGGAGGTGGAATCCAAATTTCAGATAGTCAGATGGTTTTTCCATAGGAAAGAAAAGTGCAAAGCCCAAGTGTTTTGGAAGAACATAAGAAGTCATGGGCCTAGCCAGCCAGACCTGTCTCTCTGGCAGGTTTCATCTGGGGGGCTATCCTTGGACATAGGGATTTTTGGAGATGGAACCTCGGTTTTTGCTATGGGCGCCTGGAAAGGCACAAGATTTCTTTTCATTAGGAGTGAAAACTTCACGGGTAGATAAACAGTGGCCTTTGACATGCCAACGTCAACCAGACGTGTCAGGTGGCCCCCGGAGGCCCAGCCAGCCAGAGCTGTTCCATATTCTCCTTGGTTTTGTGGGGCCTCACAGTGTCACAATATTCTCACTGTCACAATATTCTCCTTGTCATAATATTCTCCTTGCTTCTGTAGTGTCACCTTGGCCCGTGGGCTCCATGTGGCCCTGCTGTGTCACAATGGTTCCTTGGTTCCATGACATTCCATAGTGTCATGTATGGAAAATCATGCTATGAAAAGCCAGTGTCCATAAAGGAGGCAGAGGAGTCCTTCAGCTTTATTAGAAGAAAAAGAAAGAGTCCACCAGGGCACACACCCATGGGGTTTTCTCTCTCAAGGTTCCGGTATGTACAGCCTCCCTTTATCCTAAACTCCTGGCTGCACCTTGCCCTCTTCCTATCCCCATTGGGCAAGGTACTAGGAAAGAACAGCCATCCCAAACAGTCTGCCACATCTTCCACTCTTGAACCTTTCATTTTAACCCAAAGTTCATAAAGACAAGCTCATGCAGACCCTTGTCTGTTTCAGGAGCCAAGCTTTCTGGGCTCTTTAATAAACCAGTTGCTTAAAGTTAATAGAGACAAAAAGTCCCATTTCAAAGATGTTAACACCCATAACTTCAGTCGTTGGATTCTCTTTAAAGGCATCTTGCCTATCAGTCACAATGGGTTCCTTGAGTTCCATGAGGACCCACAGTATCACTGTGGCCACTTGGTTCCATGAGGTTCTGCAGTGTCACCATGGTCCCTGTTAGAGACTGTATGACAATAATGTTCCAGACACCTCAGGATGAGCTGGCAATCAGTCACACAGTGGGCTGGTGCTGATCCAGGCTCTGATTGCCCAGGCAATCACAAGTCCCACCTGGGGGAGGCCCACGAATACCCAGGGACTCAAAACACAGAGCAGGCACTGAGCCCATGGTCTGTACCCTGCCTTCTGTGGGTCTGTGGGGTCTGTGCCTCACCCACACTGGAACCTGAGGAGATGGTAGCCATGTGTGTGTCTTTCCATAGAGCTTCTCTCTTTCTGTCTCTCTCTTCCCTCGCCTTCTAATGCTATTTCTATGGAACAGTTTTGGGTACCTCAACAATTCAAGTGTTTAAAAGTTTCTAGGTTAAATGGGCAAAGTTAATCAAATTCCTGCTATAAGGGTTTTATGTTGAGTTGCATGCTGTATAAAATCCTTTTACAAAGTTCCTTGACTTTTTACACTTACCAGTCAAATTTTGTGTCGTGTTGACCTCCTGAGAATACCTGACTGGAGTTGCTCCTGTGCACCAAGCTGGAGTAAAGGAACCTTTGGTCACCCCCTGCATTTCAGTGTTCTGGGGTATTACAGCCCCTCAGGCTCACAATGGCCTCTTGTCTCCATGAGGCCCTGCGGTGTCACACTGGCTCTTGGTTCCATGAGCATCTGGAGTGTCAGACAGGTTGATGCCATTTGTCCTTGCTGCCCCTCCCATCTCAGTGCCCCAGGAACATCCCCAAGCCACCCATGTTGGGCCAGGCCTGGGCTCAGGCCTTGGCCTTTCTGCTGCCTCCAACAAGCTCAGGCCTTGCTCAGCATTGTATTTCCCTGCTCACAGCCTTTGGCTCCTGCAATCCTGCCCTCAAGGATCTGTTCTCACCAGTCCCAGGTGAGCCTTTGGCAGTCCCTGCCCTCAGTGGGGCCACTGATGCTCCAAGGGAGTTGGAGTTTTGCTTCTGACTCCTTGGGCAGCTTCTTCAACCTTCTGTAAGTGCCTGAGGGTCCTGGACTCGGTCCCAAATCCACCGTGGGGATCATTAAAATACAGAAAGTTTTCAGGAGCTCTTTTTCTCTCTCTATATGTCATCAAGTCTCCAGGGCTTGTGCAGCTGCTTGGAGTCAGTTTGGAGTTCTGTTAAGGAGGAAGATTTCAATGTGCATCTCATGACTTTATTTTCCTCAAGGGAATGTTTTTATATTTTTCATTTCAGAGAGAAACTGGCAGAAGCTTTCCGCAGGTGATCTTGCTGCTGAATGTCTCCTTAGGAGCTCTGGTCACAGAGAAGAATGAGCCCCTTGCAGACTGATCCAGTTTGGACAATCTGCTCCTCACCCCCAGCCTCACCAACTCATGATATCTCCCACCTGGGACTGACAACCGAAAATATAAAAAACTTCATCAATTTCTCTTTAAAACAAAAAGGTAATTAAATAATAGCATTTTATTTTTTTGAAGTATAATATTACTATTCTATACATTTTAACTTAATTTTAAAAATTATATTAATAATCTTTATATTATTGGCAATCAAATAAATTATTGGTCATTGCTTCTAAGTAAGATAAATCCCATAATTAATAATTCAGCTCTATTGGTTATTTATTTCTCCCTCTTTACGATAATTTGTAATGTTTTATATGTGATTCCTGCTAATTAAATTGTAACAATATTGGCAAAATTGTTGCCTTATAATTAATCAAAACTTGTACTTAATTGCTTTAAAACAAAAAGAGATAAAGGAAATGGTTAAAAAAGCAGAAAAAAAAATCGTCCTCCAGATGTTAGGTTGGAGGCAGGATGAGAAGGGTATAGGTCTAAGAACAGTGTCTAGAAATAGGTTTTTGACTTGAATTGAGCCAAATTGGCATGATTTCAAACCACTGAACACTGGACTAAGGCCTGTTTTGGGGACATATATTTAATTATGTAACTCTAATCTCAGTGTGCCTGCACTACCTGCAAGGTCAAACAGCGAACACTGAGGAAGACCCAGAGCCTTCATTGGAAACAAGACCCCCGAGAGAGGAGAGACCCTGACCACTGGTGACACATGAGCAACACAACATAGTGACGTAGATTTTAGGAATAGAAACTAGGAGGAGCTTTCTAGAAGATTCTGTATTAATGTGTATTAGTAAACTGCATATAAGTGAGATTTTAGCTTGACTGATTTGGTACGTTGTGAGGAATGGCCCTGCCCATACCCTTGGTCGGGGTATCCCCTGGTCTGTTTTGCTTATGCTTTATTCAACAGATCCCAACCTCTATTATACTTGAATTGCAGCTAAATTTTGCATTTACTCAAATTTATATGACTCATACATTTTGATTATATTCATTTATATACAATTGCTATTATTAATAAATTACTGCTAAATGTAACTTTGTGGTTTGATTAATTGGACAAAATCGAACACATCCAATATCCATTTGTACAAGTAACATTTGTAATCATTTTATCATCTTTATTATCAGCTTTTACTCAGATAGGGTCAAGGTGGGCAGTTAAGGGTCCAGGGAGACATTTCTGGGGCACATTCGGGGCACATTGGTTCTGGGGAAAAATTTAGAAGGAAGTCTGGGCTTCAGAGTGGCACTTGGGGATCCAGGGAGGCACTTGGAGGTCAGGAAGGAGAATCTGGGACCCTTCAGGGTCCAGGTGGGCAATTGGGGGGCTCTAATGGGGCTCTTGAGGATGCAGGGGATGATGGGAGTTGTAGGCGTAGGTATAATACGGTGTAAAGGGGCTATGGTGCATCATGGGAGCTGTAGGTGCAACTGCAATGTCTCTCTGTAAGGTGTGGGGCATGATGGGAAATGAAGTCTCAGTGTGCTACTGGAACCGTGAAGCATCATGTGTGCTGTACTCCCGGAAGTGCCTCTTGAGGAGAGTTTGGGGTCCGGGAGGGCACTGCGGGGACACTTTTGCCTCTGAACAGCGACTTGAGGTCCTCAGTGGGGAACGTATACAGTTCGGGAGAGCTTGGAGGGATCTTGGGTAGCTCTAACTGGGCTCTTAAAGGCACAGGGCATAGCAGGAATTTTAGGCGACTGACTGGGTTATGAGGTGCTCTGTGCTCACAGGGGATGGAAGGAGATGAATTCCCAGAAGTGGCTGTAACGGGCATCTGTGGGCTTGGGAGCATTTGGAGATTCGGGGATGTTTTAGGGAGGTTCCCAAATGGGCTCTGTGGGGACATTTGGGGATCCTGGAGGTTCTGGAGGATATCTATTGGACATATTGGGGGGATACCGGGGTACTGCGGAGCGTGGGGCGTGATGGGCATTGTAGTCTCAGATCCAATGGGGCTCCATGGGGCCACAGGACATGACAGGAGTTAGAGACAGAAAGGGAAGATGGCGACAACACCAGGCACCACCCCTGAGGCCCCGATCCCCAGCACTGAACCCCCTTGCTGGCACCTTGGGCTGGCACACACCTGAGGAGTGTGTCTGTTTGCACTGGGGAAAATTAGGAGTTTTATATTGCGTCAAAAATAACAAAAAGGAAAAACTCCTCCTTCCCTCAGACCAGCCAACCCTCCAAGCAAAGCAGGTCCCAGGTGAGTGAGGACAGACAGGATGGGGTTGGAGAATGTGGAGCAAGGTTGTCCACACTGGCTCAGACCTCAAGGCACAGCTTCTCTGAGCAGGCCAGACCTCCTGAGGAGACACCCTGGATCAATATCAATCACAGAATGCTTCAATCACCTCTGCTTTCAAGAGAACAGTAATAAAATCATTATTTTAAAATAGCAATGGATATTTTTAAGATGCACTTAGAAATATTTTCCATAACTATTGTAAGAACACTCCTAATAAACTGCACCAGACCAGAGGGAAATCAAGGCAGAGTCATGGTTTGTTAGGAAAACTCTCAAGAATTCCAAGTGGGAATCAAACCGTAAAATTTCTTAAGTTTTCATGGGTCTCAGGGAGGAACGTGAGTGAGAAAGTGTCCCCAAACCTCAGTCAGAGCAGAGAACTGGAGACAGAGATGGCAGGTGGGGACAAAGAGAAGCCAAGTCTTGGTTCCCTGGGACACATCAGGGTCTGTGCTATAAGAGCTCTGAGGAGACACCTTGTCCTGAGCCACTGGGGCCTCCTGGCACAGCCCCAGCATGGCTGGACACTGTCACCCCTTGTCCTGCCCTCAGCATCCCCCTCACATCCCAGTGGCCTCAGGGGTCTACTGGGACCAGTCCCTGGGGAGTCTTGGTCAGGAATGGCCCTGGGGGCTTGTCATGCTCCCAGGGACCGCAGGTTTTACCAAGGATTTTGGGTTTTGCTTTTGCCTTGCAGTATCTGAGAGCTTTGTACAATCATGGACTCCAATTATGCTTTAATTAGTCTTTTGAGAGCCTTTCTGAGTAATAACACTCAGTGAGCCTCATTACTACTTCAAGGTACTTCAGTTTTCAAGGTACTTTCCTTTTTCCTTTCTTCTCTGAGTCTCTATGAGATTTTTGGGCAATAAAGGCCTCCAATTCTCTTTTTCAAATAGTCCATGAGGAGCCTGTGTTCGGGATGGACCTCAGTGGGACCCATTCATGCTTTGAGATACTTTGGGTTTTTCTTCTGCCGTGGGCTCGTGGTAAAGTTTGTGCAATCTCCTCTCAGGCCCTGAGGTTCCAGGGTTCAGCAGCAAATCCACCCTGGGGCTCATTTTAAAAAAGCAAACCATGACAAACATGACAAACCATGCCTCTGCCTTAATTTCCCTCTGGTTCAGAACATATCCAGCAATTAGGTCGATTGAGTATGTTGGCTACTTTATCTTTACATTTTCATGACAATTTTCATGACTAATCCTTGATAAAACTTTAGAGATGTTTCTGGCAAACAAGAATTCTAGCTGACTATCAAGATACGATTTACAAGCATGAATAGTTGGTTAGTGACAGTTTTTCATTCTTTTTCCTCGATCTCATTTTTGTTAGGAACAATAATTCTGTTGCCCCAGAGCTGACACCTTTTTAATTGCAAAATAATGCCCCCAAGGCCCTTTGCTATTTAGCTTTCCCGCGCTATCTGTGGGTGACAAGGTTTGGTGGGGTCCTTTCCCCTCTGGCTGGAGAGGTGCCAAGTCTCAGTCCCTGAGGGCACCCAGGCTCCTGGATGGAATTTGTTTGGAAGTGCCTTATTCTCACATCAGCCTTCACATGGACCCCTGTGGATCAGAGCATTTTTCAAAGAAGTGTTGGGGCAAACATAGAGATTTGGTATTACAGGATCTGTAAAACAATATCCCATAGCATCCACTTGATCTGGCATAGAACACTTGGCTGCAGGGACATATTCCCATCCTTCTCACCCAGGTTTCAGGATTCAAACAGTGTTGTCTTTTTCCAGAGCTGTTCCTTCAGCTGGCTCAGGAGGATCATTTGGACTCTGCACCCACACTGTGACTCTGTTATTAGGACTGGTGTATTCAAACCCTTTATCTCCATGAACAGCAGAGATTTGAGGTAGATGTTCTTTTTTCACGGTTGTTTTAAAAACTGCAATGTCAATAATTACGCTGCCCTTCCACATTTGAATATGGGGTTGAATAGTCCAACTGTTCACTATTGTTTAAGAGAATTACTTGAATTTCTCCTTGATAATCTGCACCAATTACTCCTCCCAAGACATGAACACTTGAAGGCCAAGCTCGAGTGAACATTTATCAAACCAAAGCATCCAGAAAGAATCTGAATACCTGTTCTGGTATTGATAACTCTCATTTGCCTCTGATTTATCCTAACTAGTTCTAATGCATAAAGGTCCAGCCTTACGACCTCTGGGGTGGTCCTATCAAGGACCATCACACCCAGAATAATTTCCCAAGAAGTCCAAGTCTCACTGTTCATGGTTGTATTTCCAAACTGGGTGCAGCCATGCATATCCAGGGGGGTTTCCATTCCCGGAGGGCCCATTGCTAAGGGTATGGCACACATCTGTGAGATGGGATTTTCATTGCAATAAATTTCCATCTCCTATTTTTTTTTTTCAACTGCTCTTTTAGCAACCTCTTTATCTGCTCAATCAGTGCTGCAGCTTGTGGGTGGTCTCGTGTATGAAAACCCCACCAGTCTTACACACTTTATTTTTCACAGAAACATACAAAGCATTCCACATTCTAGTGTCAGCAAACCCTGTAAAAACTGCCAATTTCATCCGTTCCTCTTTGATTTGTTGTATACAATCTCACAAAATTCACCAGTGATGTTTGGGCCTAGACAGTAATTTTGTGTAGAGTATTAAGTGTTACATCCCTGAGCATGAAAAACTAAAAAATTACTACTTGGAGTATTATTTCACAATGCCATTATATATATGCGAAAGTCCATATATGAAATTTTAATTATACATATACATATACATATACATATACATATACATATACATAAACATAATATCATATACATATATATATATATATAATATATATATTATATAAACGTGTATAATTACTGATTTTAATATTACTCTATCCTTTGCACAAACTAATTCAAGTTCAAGATTAAAAGCCTTTTCTTTCACTCCATGTGGGAGCATTTTGGCAGCAATCATTCTCTCTGTTGGTGCTGGTTTTGAGATGCTGTTAATAAAATTCATCCTCATCTTCCCAAACACACAAGTTATTTTCATTTTTCCATATTTCAATACATCCAGTGGTTCAGCTTCTTTCATCTGACTTCTCTATTGTTCTCATGATGCTCTGACCTAAGCCCATTCCAGAGGCAGCAAACTCTAGGGAAGGTTTTCCCTCTACCTGGGAATTTCAGACAGGACTGATTTCTTACATTTACATACAAAAAGCAACATTTTGTGGCGATCTAGCCAGACTACACCAACTTTGCTTTACCAATAGTCAGGGTCAGCAGCAGAGACACAGAGACCAAGTTCAGAAATCAGTGTCATTTACTGTACATCCTTCTGTCTTCATTCTCCTCTTCTGTTCCCCCCAAAACCTGGCCAGGTCTCAAGGAGGAACCAAGGAAGCTGACTTGGATCATACACCCTCACACAAAGTCAGATATCAGATTTCATGGCTTTGTGCATCTTCTAAATACAAAAAGGTCAATATATGTTTTATTAATGAGTGGATACACCTATCACTAATGACCATGAACATTTTGCTAATGAGTGTATACAATGATAACTTTTGGTTGGAAGGTTCATCCAGAGGTCACCTTTGGCTCAGGGCCCGCTGTCCAGGCCTTGACACTTCAGGGATGTGGTTTCATGCTCAGTTTGACAGTGCTGGATGAACAGCTGGACTCAGAGTGCTCAGAGGTCTTTTCCAACAGTAAGGATTTGATAATTCTAGGATTCCACCTGCTCAATTCAGCTAGGTCCATGTTGGCAGCATTATTTTGGTCCAAAAGTCCCCTCTTGGTCACCTCTTGTGGCCTAAAGCTTCAGCTCCTTTAGCTAAGCTGCTCATGTTGAATGAGACACTCGCAGAGAAGAATACAGTTCATCCAATTCCTTCTGGGACACTGAGAGGGGAGGCTTTGAAAACAAGAGCATTGTTTTTTGTGGTCTGCTCTCTGCCCTTCACACCTTTCAGTACTTTGAACCAGTCAAGAGCTTTGTCCAAGAGTGCAGTGAGGCAGCTGTTCCTGCTTCCAGCTCTGGCTCTTCCCAGTCTATGACCTTGACTGGTTTTGTCCCTCTTGCTGTGCCCTCTGTTCCCCCTGTGTTCAGTGGCTGCTGCCCAGGACTGTGGAACTGGCACAGATCAAGGGCTCCAGCCCCTCCTTTCTCTGCCCTTGGAGCTGCCTGCTTACAGCAGCCTTTTCCATCTGGAAGCTGCACATGGACAGGGAGACACCACTTCTGTTCCCTTCACAACTCCAGGAGCCCAGGGCTGCCATCTCAAGTCCCTGCTTACACTGGGGGCTCCCAGGGGGCCCCAGGCTGCTGTGACACCACTGCACACAGGAGGGAAGAGTGGCAGTGGCTGTGTTGAAAGTCAGGTCCATGTGCTGCTGCTGCTGCTGCTGCTGCTGCTGCTGCTGCTGCTGCTGCTGTGGGGGTCATTTGTCCAGCCCTGCCCCAGAGTCAGAGATCAGATCTGGACTCTTCTGCTGCTCCCTCGGGATCCGTGAAATGGGGAACATATATGGGTGTGAAAATTCAGGATTTTAGAAGCCTATAATATGCTTAAGCATGTGGAGGGAAAATAGATCACATGGAGAAACAGTATCCAACAGAGCACACAGGAGCTTAGTTGCCAGGAAAAAAAAACGTGAAGATAAGATATATTGTGAAAACTCAGGAAAGCAAGACCTAGGTATTATACAAGCCTGACGAAGCAGAAATCTGTGGCTCCAAAAACCATCCAGAACCAGACAAGTGGTTTTCAGTGGGGCAGATTAACGTGAGGAAGAGCCAGACCTTCACTTTGCCATCCAGAAGGAGAGGTCGAACAGCAATCACCAAGGAAGAAATACGGCCTTCATCCCAAGGACCACCAAACATGACAGCAGGAGGTGTGGCAGATAATTATAATCCAAAGTGGGAAAAGGCAGAGATGGGTGGGCAGGGAGGTGTGGGCTTGTGGGATCAATGTGTATTTACACCTGGAACCTGTCTTGACCAGGTACTCATGGTTGGAAGGAAATATCCCCCCATGTTTCCCAGCTGGCAATGAAAGAAACTTACACTCTACAATTTTGGTGTCAATTCCTGATTCCAAAAATCAGTGTGACACTCCAGATGCTCATGGAACCAAGGGTCAGTGTGACACTGCAGGGGCCCGTGGAAACAAGAGGCCATTGGGAGCCTGCAGGGCTGTAACATCCCGGAACACTGAACTTCTGGGGGTGACCAAAGGTTCCTTTACCCGAGCTTGGTGCACAGGAGAAACCCCAGCCAGATATTCTCAAGACATCAAAACGGCACAAAAACTTTACTGGAAAAGTATATAAAATCAAGGAAATCTTGAAAAGGATTTAATACAATATGCAATTCAACATAAAAGAGTTACCATAGCAGGAACTTCATTATCTTACCTCATTTAATCAAGAAACCTTTAAAAATTTCAGTTGCTTTGGTACCCGGAACTGTTCCATATAGAGAGTATTAGAAGGAGAGGGAAGAGAGAGAGAGAGATAGACGCTCTATAGAAAGCCACAGACATGGCTACTATCTCCTTGGGTTCCAATGTGGGTGAGACACAGAACCCAGCAGAAGGCAGGGTACAGACCATGGGCTCAGTGCCTGCTCCATGTTTAAAGCCCCTGGGCCTTCATGGGCCTCCCAGGTGGGACTTGTGATTGCTCGAGCAATGAGAGCCTGGGTCAGCACCAGCCCACTGTGTGACTGACTGACAGCTCATCCCGAGGTATCTGGGACATTGATCTCATCCAGCCTCTCACAGCGACCATGGTGACACTGTGGAACCTCATGGAACCATGGGTCAGTTGTGACAAGGACAGAAAGAGATCCAAGGACACCATAGAGACACAATGAAACCTCATGAAACCAAAGAGACCATTGTGACACTCTGGTGCCTCATGGGATCAGGGGATACTTGTGAAACTCAAGAGTCCCATGGAACCAAGGGTCAGTGGTCAAATCGTGGGGCCGTAGAACCAAGGAGCCATTGTGACACCGCAGGGCCACATGGAGCCCAGGGTCCATGGTGACACTGCAGAAGAAAGGAAAGCATTGTGACAAGGAGAATATTGTAACAAGGAAAGTATTGTGAAACTTCAGGGACTCATGGATGCAAGGAGAACATTGTGACACTGTGGGGCCCCGTGGAACCAAGGGAACATGAAACAGGTCTGGCTGGATGGGCCTCCTTGGGCCACGTAACAGGTCTGGCTGACCTTGACATGTCGAGGGCTGTTGCCCATCAGCCACTCAAGTACTGGGGCTCTGTGATTCCCTTCCTGTGGAAAAGAGACATCCTTCTTGTTGAAGTGGCCATGGCCAAAATTTGAATTCCTTCTCCTAATTTGCTTATATGCAAAGATTGTTCCGAGATGAAATCTGTCAGGACAGACAGATCTGGCTGGTTTGGCTACCCAGGGGTTACTTCTCATCTGCCTTTGAAATACTGGGACCTTGTGCTTTTCTTTCTTATGGGGAAAAAAAGCCACCTTTGACATCCAGGCACCCATGGCCAAATTTGGGATTCCACCTCCAGAATTCCTTGTATCCAAGGATAACTCCAAGACAAAAGCTGCCATGACTGACAAGTCTGGCTGACTTTGGCTTCCTGGCAGGTGGCTCTGATCTGCATTTTGAAGCACTGGGGCTCGATGCTTTCCTTCCTAATAAAAAGAACTCTCCTTTCATGCCAGGAACTCATGGCCAAAATTGATATTGCACCTCCAAAAATCCCTATGTCCAAGGATTGCCCCAGATGAAAGGTGCCAGGAGAGATAGGTCAGGCTGGCTTGGCCTACGGTGCTCAGCCCTCATTTTCTTCCAAAATACTTGGGCTTCACACTTTCTTTCCTATGGAAAAAAACATTCACCTCGACCAGGTGTCCATGGCCAAAATTGGGATTCCACCTCCAAAACTCTCTACATCCATGGGTTGCTCCCAAGTAAAAGCTGCCAGGACAGACAGGTCTGGCTGCCCTTGGCCTCTTGAGGCTGCCTCTCACCTGCTTTTGAAACACTGGGGCTCAGTGCTTTCCTTCAAATGGAAAAGAATGATGGTTCTTGTCAAGGTGTCTATGGTCAGAATAGGGATTCTACCTCCCAAATTCTGTATGTCCAAAAAATTTCTCCCAGGCAAAAGCTGCCAGGACAAAATGGTCTGGGTGGCTTGGCCTCTCAGGAGCCACCTGTCTCCTTTTCTGCCTTTGAAATACTGGGGCTCGTTGCATTCCTTTCTATGAGAAAAGAACCAACCCTCTTATCAATGCAGAAATGGCCAAAATTGGGATTCAAACTCCCAAAATTCTCTGTATCCGAAGGTTACTTTCCAACAAAAGTTGCCAGGACAGAGTTCAGGCTGCCTTTAGCCTCTGATGGCCACCTTCCATCTGCCTCTGAAACACCAGTGTTCCATTCTTTCCTTCTTATGGAAAAGAACTGTCTTTTTCCTCCAGGCGTTAATGTCCAAAATTGGTATTCCGCCTCTAAAATTCCATATATCTGGAGATGGTTACCAGAAAAAATTGCCAATACAGTCAAGTCTGGCTGTCCCAGTGCGTCTGATGACTGCCTTTCATCTGCCCCTGCAACATTGGGGCTCAGTTGTTTCCTTCCTATAGAGACCATGGTGACATTAAGGAAACATCAAGGAATCATGGAGACCATTGTGACACTGCAGGGTACCATGAATCCAAGGAGACACTGTGACACTGTGGAGACACAGTGGAACCAAGGGGTGATTGTGACACTGTGGAACCTCGTGGAACCAGGGACACTATCGTGGCACTCTGGGCTGCAGGGTCCCAAGGGGCAGGTGTGAAGCAGCAGGGCTTTGTGGAACCAAGAGGCCATTGCTGCATTACAGGGCCTTGTGCAGCCAAAGGGCCATTGTGATCCTGCAGAACAACATGGAACTGTGGAGACCATTGTGGCATTGCAAGGCCCCATGGAACCATGGAGACCATTGTGACGCTGTGGGAACTCATGGAACCAAAGGGCCATGTGACAATGCAGGGCCTCATGGAATCAAGGGGCCATTGTGACACTGCAGAAACAACATGACACTTCGTGGAACCAAAAAGACATGGAACAGATCTGGCTGGTCTGGTCCTCCTGGGGGCCACCTGGCAAGTTTGATTGATCCTCGTGAGTTGAGGGTTTCTTCTCATCAGCCCTTGAAGCACTGGAGCCCCATGCTTGCTTTCCAATGGAAAGGAACCATCTGTCTTACCAGATGCCCATGACCAAAATTGATACTGCCCCTGAAAAATTCCTCATATTCAAGGATTCTCCAGACGAAATTGGACAGCACGGGACAGAGATCTCTGTCTGCTTGTGGTCTCTAGTGGTCACCTCTCATCTAAAAGAAGCCCTGAGGAAAGTATTTGTGCAGGTTTGACTACTAGAACATCAATGAGTCTCTCATCCTCTGAAAAATTCAGATGCTCTTCTGATTATATGTGCCTTTTTTTCGTCATGGTGTATATTGCATGAAATAATTTTTCAACTAAATAATATTATTCTTTTTACGCTACCAGTGTTATCTGACAGTAAACACCTCCTCTATCTGTGAATGCAAGTCACCTGTATAAACAAACACAATAAAGAATCCAGCAGGAATTATTTGTCTCTGCTCCCAACTGTCACATCTCCTCTGAAGCTGGAGGTACAGCCGTGGTGCCCACAGCAGCCCTGGAGCTCTGTGCCCCATGGCCTCGCTGCTGGGCAGCCTCTGCCAGCTCCTGCACAGCCCATGGCACCTGTGGGCCTGCACTGTCAGCCCTGCCCTGGCCTCTGCCGGGCTCTGGGCCAGCAGAGAGGCTGGGCAGGGCTGGTCATGACTGGGAACAGGCCCTGAGCCCCACAGGAGGATGGAGCTGGGCCACAGCCAAACTCAGCCCAGAGCAAACCTGGGCTCAGCAGTCAGGGCTGGCAACGGCTGGGGACAGAGGCTGGTGCTGACAAATGTCCTGGGCCCCCTCTCTGCTCTGTGCATGCCACCAAGGCTACAGAGCAGCCTCCGCTCTCGGCAACTTGCCTGTTTCCAATGCCTTCCCCAGGCGCTGGCCCTGCGCCACAAGGCCTGGGCTGAGTCCTGCCCCTGCACACTCAACCAGGCTGAGATGGACACTGCTGCTTTCTCTGACAGGCTCTCTCAGGCCAGCACAGCTCCCTGCAAGCTGTGCCAGCTGCCCGGAGCTCTTTGCAGCACCAAGGGCCTCTCCCCAGCACAGCCCAGCCAGCTCTGGCCCCACAGCTCTTCTCAGGGCAGGGGGCTCTGGGCAGTGGCCCCACGGCCTCAACCTCTGGCAAGGGCACAGCAGCAGCTGCAGCTCAGACAGGACTCAGCCCCAGCCATGGGCAAGGTGCTTGGCCAGGGCAAAAGGAGACTCCCTGTGTGCCCTGCTCCCCTCTCCCTGATCTACTGAGAGCTCTGCAGCCCCTGCTGCCATTCCATCTGCCCAGGCCAGAACAACAGCCCCGGCCTTGGGGCCCTGCAGATCTGCTTCTGCTCCAGGCCAGGGCCCATCCCAGAGCTAGGGCAGCCACAAAGCTGTGCCCATTTCTGTTCATTCCTGCTCTGATAAGGATGGATCCTCAGCCACTTGGAGGATGTGGATGAATTTTACTTCTTTGGAGGCGTTTCCTTTCTTGAGCTTTTCATTTCAGGAATTCAGTGAAAAAGGCTCGTAAACATTTCTTCAAAACACCCAAACAGGAAAATCCCCTGGCAATAATTGAAATTTTCAATTCTTCTCTGGTTAATTACAGATAATTAAGAAGTGTATTCCAAGTGAATATACTATAGTGAAAACAAAGCAGAGAAATATAATTTATCCTGTTAAGTTTTTTTTCCTCTTTAGCAATGGATTCCAGCAATGTCCAATTGATATTGACCCCCAGAACCTTCTAATGCAGTCTGAATATATATGAAAATCAAGACCATTCATGGCTGACAATCACTAACACCTTGTGCCCACCCCCTTCTCAGCATTTTCCTCAGCCTGTCCCTGGGACTCCTATGGTTCAGGAATGGTGTGGCCAGCAGGAGAATAGCAGGGATTCTTCCCCTGTACTCTGCACAGGTGAGGCCATGCTGCCATTGCTCTGTCCAATTCTGGGACCCCAATTTAGGAAGGACTTGGAGGGGCTGGAGTGTGTCCAGAGAAGGGCAACAAGGCTGGTGAGGGGTCTGCAACATAAGTCTTGTGAGGAACGGCTGAGGGAGCTGGGGATGTTTATCTTGCAGAAAAATAGACTCAGGGGTTGACTTATAACTTTCTACAACTTCCTGAAAGGTGGATGTGGTCAGGTAGGGTTGGTCTTTATCAGCAGGCAGCAACTGACAGAATAAGAGGACAGAGTCTTAAGCTGTGCCAAGGGAGATTTCAGTTGGACATTAGGAAAAAGTTTTTTACTAAAAGGCTGATAAATGCTGTAATGATCTGCCTAGGGGTTAGTGGAGACCCCATTCCTGGATGTTTTTAGAAAAAGATGTGGCAAGGAACTTGGTCACACGTGAAACATTTAGGCAGGGGTTGGACTTCATAATCTTGATCTTCCAACCTCATCATTCTCTGATTCTGTGAATTCTCTGAGTCTTTCAGCTGAATTCTCTGTTCCTGACCTTTTCCTAGAGCTCCTTTGCAGATGGAAGCTGCTGGTGCCATTCTCACCTTTAACTCCTAATTGGAATGCAGACAGATGTTTCCAGGTGTGTTAAGCAGGTGTTGCACAATGTTTATGTGTAATTTTTGCATCCTCATGGCAAAAAGGAGACCTTTGCAGAACTGCGTAACCTCATGGAACCAGAAAACCATTGAGACATTGGGGCTGGATGGTGCCCAGGAGATCATTGAGATATTGGAGACACAAGGACACCATGGTGACACTATGGAAACTCATGGAGCCATGGACATCGTGACACAGCAGGGCTTCATTGACCCACGGAGTGAACTGTGGCTGTTCCAAAGCTCATGGAACCAAGGGGCCATTGTGACACTTCAGAGCTTTATGGACCAAGGGGACCACAGTGACACTGTGAGGCTCCATGGAACCAAGTGGCCGTGGTGACACTGGAGCCTCATTGACCAATGGTGCATTGTGACACTGCATGGCAGTATGGAATCATGGAGACCACTGTGACACTCCATGGCATCATGGCAGCAAGGGGCCATTGTGACACTGTAGGGCCTCGTGAAACTAAGGAGTCATGTAACACTGTGGGACACAAGGAACTAAGGGATCATTGTCATACCGTGGGGACTTATGGAATTGCAAAGACCTTTGTGACACCGCAGGGCTTCATGGAATGAAGGGACAGTTGTGACACTGTGGGGCCTCATGGATCTGTTATATCTGTGATTCGTGCTAATTAAGTTGAAAAAAATATTGGTAAAATTGTGTCATTACAATTAATAAAAAATGCATTTAATTGCTATAAAGCAAAAACAGATAAAGAAAATGGTTAAACAAAGCAGAAAAAATCATGCTCCAGATGTTAGGTGGGAGTCAGGATAGGAAGGGTATAGGTCTAAGAACAAGTGTCTAGAAATAGGTTTTCCACCTTGAATTGAGCCAAATTGGGATGATTTCAAACCACTGGACACTGGACTAAGGCCTGTTTTGGGGACATATATTTAATTATGTAACTCTAAGCTCAATGGGCCTGCGCTACCTGCAAGGTCAAACAGCGAAGACTGCGGAAGACCCAGAGCCTTCATCTGAAACAAGACCCTCAAAAGGAGGAGAGACCCCTGACTAGTGGTGACGCATGGGCAACACAACATAGTGATGTAGATTTTAGGAAAACAGAAATGAGGAGAAGCTTTCTAGAAGATTCTATATTAATATGCATTAGCAAACAATATATAAGTGAGATTTTAGCTTGGCTGATTCGGTATGGTGTGAGAGGAATGGCCCTACCCGTACCTTGGTTGGGGTATTCCCAGGTCAGTTTTGCTTATGCTTTATTCAACCGAACCATTGGACCTCTATTATACTTCAATTGCTGCTAAATTTTGTATTTACTCAAATTTATATAACTAATATATTTTGATTGTATTCATTTATATACAATTGCTATTATTAATAAACTACTGCTAAATTTAACTCTGTTGTCTGATTAATTGGACAAAGTCAAACACATCCAATAGCCATTCATAACACATGGAACCAAGAGGCCACTGTGACACTGCTGGGCCTTGTGAGACAATGGAGAGCATTGTGAAGGAGCAGGACCTTGTGTAATGATGGGGCCATTGTGACACTGCAGGCCCTATAGAACCAAGGGACCAGTTCTGCTCCTCAGTGACTCATGGAATGAAGGAAACATGTTTGACACCATGGTGCCACCTTGGGACCAAGAGGCCATTGTGACACAGTGAGCTCCACGGATCCAAGGTGTCCCATGGAACCAAAGGGACATTGTGACACTGGGAGAACTCATACAATCATGGAGGCAATTATGACACCCTAGGGCCCCATGGAACCGTGGTGAATCCACGTTGGCTGGGAGTGTGGATGTGCTGGAGGGTAGGAGGGCTCTGCAGAAGGATCTGGACAGGCTGGATCCAAGGCACAAATCCAACAAGTGAGGTTTAACAAGTTCCAGTGCTGAGTCCTGCACTTTGGCCATAACAACCCCTGCAGTGCTACTGATTGGGGACAGAGTGGCTGGACAGTGGCCAGGCAGAAAGAACCTGGGAGCACTGATGGACAGCAGGTGTGACATGAGCCAGCAGTGTGCCCAGGTGGCCACGTGGCCAATGATTCCTGGCCTGGATCAGGAATGGTGTGGCCAGCAGGACCAGGGCAGTGATTCTTCCCCTGTGCTCTAAACTGGTTGGGTAGCACCTCAAGTGTTCTGGGCCCCCAGTTTAGGAAGGACATGGAAGGGCTGCAGTGTGTGCAGAGAAGGGCAACAAGGCTGGTGAGGGGTCTGCAACACAAGTCCTGTGAAGAGCAGCTGAGGGAGCTGGGGATGTTTATCCTGGAGGAAGGCAGACTCTGAGGAGTTGCCTTATCACTCTCTACAACATCCTGAAAGATGGATGGGGTCAGGTAGGGTTGGTCTTTTTCACCAGGCAACAACTGACAGAATGAGAGGACATAGTCTTAAGCTGTGCCAAAGGAAATATAGGTTGGATATTAGGAAAAACTTTTTTACTAAAAGGCTGATAAAGTGTTGGAATGATCTGACCAGGGGTTAGTGGAGCCACCGTCCCTGAATGTTTTCAGAAAAAGATGCAGCATGGCACTTGGACCCATATGAAACTTTTAGGCAGGGGTTGGACTTGATGATCTTGATCTTCCAACCTCATCATTCTCTGATTCTGTGAATTCTCTGAGTCTTTCAGCTGAATTATCTGTTCCTTACCTTTTCCTAGAGCTCCTTTGCAGATGGAAGCTGCTGGTGCCATTCTCACCTTTCACTCCTAATTGGAATGCAGACAGATGTTTCCAGGTGTGTTAAGCAGGTGTTGCTCAATGTTTATGTGGATTTTTTGTATCTTCATGGCACCAAGGAGACCTTTGTGGAAGTCATGTAACCAGAAAGCCCTTGAGAGATTTGGGCAGGATGGTGCCAAGGAGGCCATTGAGATACTGCAGATCCAAGGAGACTGCAGTGACACTATGGAAACCCATGGAGCCATTGGCACTGTGACACAGCAGGGTTTCATGGAACCAAAGGGTGAACTGTCACTCTACCAAACCTCATGGAACCAAGAGGCCATTGTGACACTTCCAGAGCCTTGTGGACCAAGGTAACTACAGTAACACTGTGGGGTCCATGGAACCAAGTGGCCATGGTGACACTGTGGATCCTCATGGACCAATGGTCCATTGTGATATTACATGGCAGTATGGAATCATGGAGTTCATTGTGACACTCCACAGCATCATGGAACCAAATGGCCATGGTGACACTGTGGGGCCTCATGAAACCAAAAGTTAATTGTGACACTGCAGGGCTTTGTGGAGCCCAGGGACTGATGTTGCACTGTGTGGCCACATGGAGCCAAGACATGGATAGTTAATGGATTTGTTGCACATGATACAAATTTGAATTTTTTTCATGTAGTTTCACTCCAGGGTTTGTTTGCCTTTGCCCAAGGGGAAGAATTGAAGTTTCTCTTCAAAAGACTCTGTTCACCATGGTTAGGTAAAGGCTGATGAGTTCAACATCTACAGATTGGGAGTAAGATGCAGAAGATACATAAGAGGTAAACAAGAATTAAGGAACTTCACCCCCAGTGTGGTTGGAGACACCTGGTCTGGGAAAAGATTGGTAAAACAATCAAAGAATGAGGGCCTAATTCACATCAAAGGCAAAGGAATCAATAAGCAATAGGAGATTGAATACTAAGAACTTTGCAATTTAGATCAATTAATTTCTTCAATGAACTTGAATTTATTTAGGTTCTGTCTGCATAAATATGTGAAAAGCCTAGTAAAAAAACATGTGTGATAGAATGACTTTCACTGCACAAGCCGGGCATGTGTGGATGGAATGATTTCTATTGCACATGCTGGGCACAGTAACATCCTGGCCAGAAGAAAGTAATGCCTAAATTGTCTAACACTGAAAAGATGCTATTGGGGAGTTTCTGTTTTTCATGCAGTTTCAGTGTCAGTGTCACTGAGGTCTATCACCAACACAGGCTCCTCCTGGACTCCTTGGAGGAGAGCATTGGAGGCACAGATTGCACAAAGTTCTCAGAGACGACAAGGCAAAAGGAAAACCCACACCAGTGACTCCCTGGGATCTGCTGTCACTGCCACAGCCTGGCAGGAACCTCAGCCCTGCAGGTGTCACCCTGCCCTGTCCCTGCCCAAGGTGCCTCACAGCCAGAGAGATGGACACAGGGAGCTCTGGGCACAGGAGCTCTTCCCAGCCCTGCATGCAGGGGTTCCCAGGGGACTTACCTCTCTGGAAATTCCAGAAACAGCTGAAGGTGTTTCTGCTCGCTGGTTTTATGTTCCCTCACACTCACACAGGATGTTCAGGGCTGTGGAATGTCCCTGCACTGCAATCACAGACTCCTGACCGAGTGACTTGATGTCCCTCCAAGCAGGGAAGAACAACCTCTGTGCCCTGGGATGAGTAGCCACTACTGGAAGTGGCACTGGGTTTGCAAGGACACTGCTGGGACAGACCCACCCTGAACACTGCCACACTTTGTCTGTCACTGCTGTTCTCTTCTCCAGGGTGCTGTGTTGGGAACACCCTTGAGAGCAAATTGGGAGGGAGATTGAAGCTTTCAGGCCCTGCACTTGGGAGTTGCCCTTGCATGATGGAAATGCTGTTACAGAGTGCAGCCCTGTCCCAGAAGTACCCATGGAGCAGAAGCCCTAGAGCTCTCTGGCAGTGAGGAGCACTGGGGTTCCCTTTTCACCCCAGCTCTGCCCAGAGGCAGCAACCCTGTAGCTCCAGAGAATCCAAGGAGGAAGGATGTCAGGCAAACACTGCAATAGAGAGTTCTTTATTTAGTGTAAGCATCTATGTAGTACAACTCCTGGATTATATAGTCTGTGCTTCACACTAGGAACACAAATACCAAATGAAAAGTGATAAAGATAAGGATTTCTTGTGAAGAAATTTTGAAAAGTGTGTGTCCTGGGTTGATGTTATCCCCAAATCATGTAGGCTTGTTTTGGCTAGTGTCTCGCCTGCACCCTCCCCCATCGGCCGCAGCGGCTGGCTGGGGGCTTCTGTGCTCCTCCCTGCTGGTTTCTCCCCCCCCACCCCCTTCCTCACCCCCTTGCTTTGGCTGCTTGGCTGCTTGTAGCTGCTCGCTGCTCGCTCAGCTGCTTCCCTGCCCCCCCTCCCCCCTTTACTCTCTGGTTTCACTTGGCTTTTATGCTGGCTTTTTGCATTTTTCTTCCCTTATTAGCTAGGAAACATCACCCGATCTGAAAATATCAAGAAGATCGCGGACTCAGTCGTGAAAAGACATTCACGTTCCTGCCCTCCCCGACATCAGAGCCCCTCTGAAATTTACACCTACTCAGATGGGTGACAGATTCCTTTGCCATCCGTGGTTGTTTTTTCCTTGGTGTTGGGGAGTGTTTCTTTTTGAGTGTTTGCTAACATAAACAATTTTTTTCCACTTTTCCCTCTAAGGAAGTTCTTTCCCGAACCCGGTAGGGAGAGGAGTTCTGTGGGGTTTGTTTTCTGGGGGGCTTCTTTGGGAGAGTTTTCCCCCTAATTTTGTCCCAAACCAGGACAGTGTGATACCTGTGCCAGCAGAAAAAACACAGGACACAGAGTAGTCATTAATGAGTAATACCGTAATAGTTATACAGGAGAATGAGAGTTTATTGCTTCTGAAAAGCATTCATGATAATTTTGCTCAGGCCATCCTTGAGCTCCTGGTTCCTCAGGCTGTAGATAAGGGGGTTCAGGGCTGGAGGCACCACGGAATACAGAACTGACAGTGACAGATCCAGGGATAGGGAGGAGATGGAGGGGGGTTTCACGTGAGCAAACATGATAGTGCTGATAAACAGAGAGAGCACGGCCAGGTGAGGGAGGCAGGTGGAAAAGGCTTTGTGCCGTCCTTGCTCAGAGGGGATCCTCCGCATGGTTCTGAAGATCTGCACATAGGAGAAAACCATGAACACAAAACAACTGAGTCCTAAAAAGGCACTAACAGCAATGAGCCCAAGTTCCTTGAGGTACAATTTGTCACAAGAGAGCTTGACAATCTGTGAGATTTCACAGAAGAACTGGCCCAGGGCATTGCCCTGGCACAGGGGCAGGGAAAATGTATTGGCCGTGTGCAGCAGAGCATTGAGAAAGCCACTGGTCCAGGCAGCTGCTGCCATGTGGGCACAAACTCTGCTGCCCAGGAGGGTCCCATAGTGTAGGGGTTTGCAGATGGACACGTAACGGTCGTAGCTCATGATGGTCAGGAGGAAATACTCTGCACCAATGAAGAAGAGAAACAAAAAGAGCTGTGTAGCGCATCCTGCATAGGAGATGTTCCTGGTGTTCCAGAGGGAATTGTGCATGGCTTTGGAGACAATGGTGCAGATGCAGCCCAGGTCAATGAGGGCCAGGGTGAGCAGGAAGAAGAACATGGGGGTGTGCAGATGGTGGCCGCAGGCTACGGCGCTGATAATGAGGCCGTTGGCCAGGAAGGCAGCCAGGGAGATGCCCAGGAAGAGGCAGAAGTGCAGGAGCTGCAGCTGCCGCGTGTGTGCCAATGGCAGCAGGAGGAAGTGGCTGATAAAGCTGCTGTTGGACATTTCTTCACTGGACAACATGGACTGTTGAAAGAAGATATTGACAAGTTGGATCCAACTTATTTGAGACAATCTTATGCTATTTTCTATGGAATCATTTCAAAATTACTGTTTTCTAGCGTAAGATTATTGCTAAACTTTTTGAATGAATGTTTTGCTGCTGAGTTACTGCCTCATCTTCAGCATTTCTCTGAGCAACAATATTGGAGAACCCAGAGGGAAAACACGGCACCCTGTGCCCCAGTGCAGTCAGACCTGATGGTTCAAAAGAGATGCCCTTTGCTTATTACACCTCCTTCTTTTACAGGGTTCATACACATACATTTTCCATAAAAATAAAGTGGACTTTGTGAGGCTCCAGTTTCAATGTCAATCTCTCTAAATCCTCCTTTTTCACTGTGCAGATAGAGAGGGAGGGTATTCAAGGTTGGTCTGGCTCTCTTCTGCCTGGAGTTGTGCCTACTGGAAGCTGTTTCTCTCTATTCAATGTTTGTCTCTGCCCGTGCTCCCAGAGACAAGCCCAGCCCTGGGGGCTCAGGTCTGCCCTGCACACCCCTCCTAGCACTGGGCTCTGCCTAGGGGCATCTGCCTGCTGGCAGGGCCTTAAGGACAGCTCAGACAGACTGAGATGCTGCAAGCCAAGGTGCTGCTGCTGCTGCCTGTAGGCACAGGAGAGTGAGGAGGCACTTTGTGAGGGAGATGTGAGGAAGATCTACTGATCCCCAGTGGGACAGTGAAGGAGTCTCAGTGAAACAGACACACCGGACAGCCCCTTTCCCTTCCCTTGAGGAGAAAGCTGAGAGCAACCCTGGCCATGCAGCATCATCTCCACAGCAGGAGGAATCTGCCCTGCTGGGGGTGGCTCCTTTCACCTCCAACTTCTCCAAACCGTCCATGGGGAGCTGCCAGGCATGATAAGAGCTGTCTCTGGCAGGTAGGCAATGAGGCCCCAGCACAGCAAGGCTCACTTGTCCCCTGCTGGCCTCAGGCTCAGGGCCAGCAGCCATGGCCCAAGTGCTGTAGCAGTTGGCTCTGGCAGGGCCTTTCAGCTGCTGCCCATCCCTGTACCCTCTGCAGCCCAGGCTGTCCTATGGTGTCCATGCCCTGCGCCTCTGTCTCTGCAGGCTGTCATCATCCCCCAGCTGCCCCACCTGGCTGGTCCCTTCCTTTGCTGACAGCTCTGAGTTTTTCCTGCCTCTGCCTGGGCACACAATTCCTTAGGCTGCTCCAGACTCCTTCTGGAAGATGTGTTGCACCAGAGCCCTTCTTGGAGAGAGAAATTCCTTTCTCCTTCTGTCCAGTTTGGACCATCGCAGCTGCCCTTTGCATTAATTCTTTTTTTCTCTGGCTGTTTTCCACTATGTGGAAAGGATCCACATAGGATTCACTATCCCTGAAACCACCCCTCTATCCCTCCCAGGGCTCTCCTCTGCTCTCCTCAGTTTCTACTTAACTGAGTACAAACCTCTTTTGACCCTATCTAGTGGTCAAGGACTTGATACCTTGGCCACCTGGACAAGAAGGACAGTGCTTCTCTTCAGGAAGGAAACCAGAGAATGCCAGGGTTTTGAAGGCAGATTGGAGACAAAGGTAAGCCAGACCTCTCTGCCATTGGCACTTTTGTCTGAAAGCAACTCTTGGATATATTTTGGAGGTAGAATTCTATTTCAGCTGTAGGTGCCTGGACCCACAATCAAAATTCTTCTCCACAGGAAGGAAAGGGCAGACCCATAGTGTTTCAAAGGCTGATTAGAGGCAGCCCCAGGGAGGCCAAGGCCAGAGAGACCTGTTTGTCTTGGCAGCATTTGTCTGGGAGCAATCCTTGGATAGACAGAATTTGGGGGGCATAATCCCAGTTTTGTCCACGGGCATCTGGAAAAGAAAGACAGTTCCTCTCCATAAGAAGAAAAGTACCAAGAGCCCCAGTATTTCAAAGGCAGATGAGAGCTGGCCCTCAGGAAGCCGAGGGAACCTAGACATTCCTGGCAGGTTTTTTCTTGGAGCTGTCCTTGGATACAAAGTATTTTAGAGGTAGATTCTCATATAGCCATGTATGTTTGGACATGAAAGATATTTCTTTCCATGGGAAGAGAAGCACTACCCCCCAGTTTTTTAAAGGCAGATGCAAGGTGTCCCCTATGAGACCATGGCCAGACAGAGATGTCTATCCTGGCAGGTTTCATATGGGAACAATCCATAATCAAATTTTGAGGTATCTCAATTCTGGCACATAGAGGAGAAAGAGAGTTCTTTCCCACAGGAAGGAAAGCACAGAACTCCATAATTTCCGGGGCAGATGAGAAGCAATTGCTAACATGCCAAGGTCAGCTGGAACAGTTTTGACCCCAGGAGGCCAAGCCAACAAGGTCTATTCCATGTTTTTAGATCCTTGGAGCCCTGAAGCTTTACAATTACCCCTTGGTTCCATGAGGCCCCACAGTATTAGAATAGATCTTTGTTTCCATGAGGCCCAGCAATATCACAGTGTTCTCCTTGGATTCTGCAGTGGCACAATGGCCCCTTGTTTCCATGAGGCCTTGAAGTGTCAAAATGGTTTCCCTGGTTCCCTGGGACTGTGAAATGACACAATGGCTCTTTGCTTCCATGAGGTCTCAGAGTGTCACAATGGTGTCCATGATTCCATAAGGTCCTGCCGTGTCACAATGGTTCCTTGCTCCTATTGGGCTCTGCAGGATCACCATAGCCCCTTGGTTCCACAAGACCTGGCTGTGTCACACTGGCCCGTTGCTTCCATGGGGGCCCATAGTGTCGCAATGGCCCCTTGTGTCCATGAGACCTTGCAGTGTCACAGTGGTTCTATGAGGCCCTGGGATATCTCAATGGCCCCATGAGTTCATGAGGACTCAGAGTGCCAGAATGGTCTCCTTGCTTCCATGACACCCTGCCAAGCCTCTTGATTCAATGAGGCGTCAAAGTCTCAGAATGGTCTCCAGGATTCCATGAGGTCCCGCAGTGGCACAATGGTCTCATTAGTTCCACGAGGCGCTGCAGTTCCACAACGACCCTTTGGTGTCACAAGGCCTTGAAGTTCATAATAGTATCTGACTTTGAATTCCTGAGAGGTTTCTTTTCTTCCTTTACCCTATTTTTTTCCTACCTCACATGATTGCCATCAATTTCTCCTCAAATTCCCCCTTGGGAAACCTTCTCCTTAATGTTTATCAGTGGGACTCACTAAAAGTAGGAGAAACTTTGGGGTTTGAATCTGACTGAATTCTTGAGAGGTTTCTTCAACTCCCTCTCAGGGACTGATGTTCAGGGACTTAGCCCAACCCCCCAGTGTTTCATTGAAGTCCTTGTACTGTGTCTGTGCTTCTGAGCTGGGCTGGTCTCCTGGCACAGAGGCAGCTACTCACAAGCACAGCACGGCAGAGAGACAGCTGGTATTTCCAATATATTGTTTGGAGCTCCTTGGCAGCACCAAATGCACACAGGGGCTCACTGGGTTCAAGCAAGTCCTGACAAATCATGGCATGGCCTTGATTTCCCTATGGTCCAGTGCAGTCCATTCCAACGGTTTTCAACTCCAGGTATGGAAAAATATTTCAAAGAGCTTCTTAGAAATATTTATTATTACTTTAAAGAGTATATTTTATTATTCTTTTCTTTAGAGCAGAGGTGATTTCAGCATTCAGTGATTGATATTGATCAAGAGTCTCTCATCAGGACGTCTGGCCTGGTCAGAGAAGCTGTACCTTGAGGTCTGACCCCATGTGGACAACCTTGCTCCACATTTTCCCCAACCCCATCCTGTCTGTCCTCACTCACCTGGGAGCTGATTTGCTTGGAAAACTGGCTGTGCTCAGGCAAACCGGTGTTTTCCTGGTTCTTTTGAAGCAACCGAAAACTCCTAAGTTTCCCCACAGCAAACAGACACACTCCTCAGGTGTGTGCTAAGCCCAAGGTGCCACCAAGCAGGTTCTCCTTTCCCCAAGGCAGAACCCTGCAAGGAATGTTTGACAACTTTGACCTCTTTGGTTCATTGAGGCCTTGCAGAGTCACAAAGACCCCTTGGTTCCATGAGGTTCCAGTCTGTCACAATTGATGCTCTTTTTGGTTCCATGAGGCCTTGATCTGTCACAATGGATTTTTGGTTCATGAGGTTCTGTACTCAACAATGTTCTCTGTAGTTCCAAAATGTCACAATGGACCCTTGGTTCTAAGGGGTTCATTGGTGTCACCATGGTCTCCTTGGTTCTAGGAGGCATCACAATGTCACAATGCATCCTTGGTTCCATGAGGTTCCTGCAGCAGGACTTCCCCTATGGCACAGCGGAGCTCATCTTTTCTGTCCATCAACTGGGGCCATAACTCAGGGCATCTTCCCCCTCTCAGGAATTGCTGAGATAACCCAGGCACAACATCTGTCCTGTCCTGTGTTCTCTCTGGTACCAGTGAGGTGGAATTCCCAGCTGACCATGAACATCTTGCCTTGAGAGTAGCTGAAGGGAGATAAGCCTTGAATTTTTGAGTGACACACATTTCACTTTACAAACTAGAAAACTTGCACAAAACTTTCACAAAGCAGAAGCCTTCTGCATAGTCCCTGCAAATGGGCAGGGCTTCTCCCCCAAGCCTGTATGCATCATCGTGGTTGCTTTTCTGGAAACTGAGTGAAAGGGCTCCGTGTGTACTCCCTCATCAATTGGGTGGCAAGTTACATTGACTCCTCATCTCTGTTATTTTTTCACTACCTTTAATATAGGTGACTTTATAATGCATTGTGTATCTACCTGTATTTCTTTTGTTTATCCTGTGCAGTAAGTGGTCTGTTTAAAGTCTCTTGTCTGTTCATCTTGAGTCCATTCAGTAAATAATTCATTTTATAACAAATCTTATCAGCTATTCTAAAGAACTTGGGAGCAAGAGCAATTTGGGGTGGAAGTCACCTGAAACAGAGCTTCTCCCAGAAACCTGAGCATAAGGTAGTTCTTGTCTAATCTTTCACCCCATTCAAAACACATTTCATTCCAAAACCAAAAGAGAGAATGTCTTTTTTTTCCCATATATTCTTTTCCTATTTATAAATTGATATCAGTAGTCTCCAACTGATATTCCTCCCCAGAAGCCTCCTCACGCAGTCTGAACATATATGAAAATCAAGACCCTTTATGGCTTACAATCAATCAGACTCCCTCCCTACCCCTACCTCACAATTTCTCTCATCCATCCCCTGGGACTCAGAGTAGCCTTGTGCAAATCTGAGCTTCCTCCACTCCAGGCTGTGAAGCAAAAATCAAAGGGTTAAGAGTTTAGCTGAGGGATAGAAGCTATACATATAGTGATTGTAGTAGAAGCAATGTAGAAAGTGGCTGAGCCAGTAGAGTTAAGGCAATAAATCTCTTGCTTGGCTTTGTTCTGCCAAGATGGGTGGATGGGATATTGTTAATTAAAGTAACTATAATTGCACCTGGGCTCTGAAACCAGGTTGGGAGTTTGAACTATGGCCAGAGGGCATAAGAACCTAACGACTAGACAAAGATGAAAAGTTCAAGGCAAGAAAGACTCACTGACTTCATCATTAGAAGACCACTTACCCATTTCAAACACCCACCAACCTATTTGAAGGAAGGAAGTGCACAAGTCTAAAAGAACTTTGAGCAAATTTTAATACGAAATGGGGCTGGGCGGGGTTAGGCAATGCATATATATAGGCATATATGGAATTGTATTAATATATAAGACTTCTGTGTATAAAAGAAGGCAAGAGCCTGGGTATTTTGCACATCCTTGTGGGACATTTCTCTCAGGTGTGCCCAGCATTGTAATAAACATACCACTTTCTAAAATCAAGTAGTTGGAGAGTCCTTGTTTTGACATCAATTGGTGAGCCAGCCAGGAGGAACTCTTTTTGGCTGCAGAAGCAGCCCGGGCTGTGGACGTCTCTGGGACCTTCCTGGAGGGACCTCGCCTCCCTGCCTGCTCATCACGGGGACCAGCAAGACCTGTTGCTGGTGTACAGAAAAAATGGTATGTTTAAAATTATTGTGTTAGTCTGTAAGGCGTATGAGTGGTTTAAAGGCAGCTAGTAAGTGGCAGAAGATATTCTGCGAATCTGCACAAGCCTGTGCAGCTTCACTTTCAAGCATCAGGGGTGTGTAGCTGACAGCGTAGGGTTAAATGTTTCTAAAACATGGGAACTGTATACAATAGATTCAGGGGGTGGAAAGAAAGGTTGGGTCTGGTAGGGTTGGGAAAGGGAACTAGGCCCTAGGAACGAATGTTGAGCTTTGCCTGCACCTGTGAAATCATCATATGATAAATAACACGATTGTTCTATGTAATGATGGTTTGGCAATTGAATATAATTATTGTTTAATTGTAATAAGAATAATGAGAAACAATGATTCATGAGAAAGGATGTTTTGGGGGTCTTGATGAAAAATACAAGAATACATGCTTGGATAAGATCAATGTATACAATAGAACAATATGGGTTTAATAATTAACATATAGTTATATAATGAAAAGGGTATAAAAACATGTCCATCTCAAATCCACGTTGGAGTCAGATTTGGGTTTGTACCCCTGATTCCCAGAGCTCTTCAATACAAGCACCTGCATATAATTGTCCCATGATTATGTGTTTCTATGCCAACATAGTGGCAGGCAAAAGAGTTTCTTGTGTCATGGATCCCGCTAGCAGTTCCGGGGGTGACCTGGAAAAATCCTTGTTTATTGCTGATATTTTTATTGCTGCTATTGTTATCTTGACTGTGTCCTGACTGTGTGAGTGACTGTGTGTGTGATTGCTGAGACATAGCTTTGGATGACATGAGAGCATAGCCCGGATTTACATTTTTGTTTTCAGGTGACAGAAACAGCCAGAGAAGGGCAAAGCAACTGAAGTGACCATTTAAATTTGCATCATGCTGTGCTGTGTTGAAAACAAGTGAATACTTTGTCCCTTAATAGAGAGATACCCTTTTCCCACAGTGATTTTGACTTTTGGATTTGGGTTGTGTGTGGGGAATTCCTGTTTGTCGGGGACGGCATTCCCTGTAGCACTTGGTGTTTGGGTTTAACCGGTCCCCTGCCACCGCTGGTCATTGTGTATTTTAGAGTAAGATTGCCATCTTGTGACAAAAGTTATAATTGCAGCAAACTGGTAAATTTGCTCTGTGTTGCCTGTGTTGTTACTCGGGCTGTGTTGTTGGCTGTGCTGTTGTAGTTTGTGGATAGAAGCGGCTGTTGAAGCTCGAGCCCAAGCTGAAGGAGTCCGGCCGTCTAGGCAGGCTCTTTCTAGATGGTTTCAGCTTGAGCCAGGAGAGTTTGTGAATACAGAGGGGGACTGGACCACTGTAAGATGAGAGGATGGTAGAATAGATAGGGTATTTTTGGGAGAAGTATGCTTGAGCCAAACTAGTTCGCATTTGACTTTTGACTGGGAACTACCCCCAGCTGAGAGAGGGCTTAGAAATCCATTGAGGTGGGGAGAACAGGAGTGATTCCTTGTTTTGTGTGTGGTCTGACAATCTTCCACTGGGAACGGGAATGACATTCAGCTTGGATTCTTCTCTGGTGTAAGAAGTGTGAGAATAGGTGATATTGTACATCTTACAGGTGGAGGCCTGTGCGCCCCAAGTGTGTACCACAGCTGTCATGGTATTATAACTGGGAGACAGCACACACTAAATGTGAGGTAGTAAATGTAGCATGTGGAATAGATCATTTAGTCCCTGAGGACTGGGACATTTTTGAGGAAGACTGGGAGAGGGTGAAATGATGGTGTAAGCTTTGCAGGACCAATTAAAGGAATTTCCATCCTGCAGTGCTCTGTCCATGACCCTTGGGAATTTAAAATATAAGGGGGTCATATTTGTTGATTCTCAGAGTTATAGTGTGGTTGTTTGAGCACATTTTAAATCATGGCTAGAAGAACAGAAGGGATCGTCCTCCCTCAGTGGTTTGAAATGGATCCTTGGGAATTTGTAAATCCAGTGAACTATTGGGTAGAAAGAGTAAACAATCAGGTTCATCTGGAAGGAATATACAGAACTTCAGCAGAGAGATTGGTATCTTTGGACTGGGAATAGCCTACAATAGAGGGTCTGGACATTCAAGACAGACGAAGTGCAATAGCTTGTTTTTGCGAGTGTTACAAGGCTTTTGGGGCTTCTAGAAGTTGGCACTACACATGGTTACTATTACACTGTAGGACTTGTTAAAAACGTTGGTATTGTTCCTCTGAGAGATGGCAAAGGCTATGCCCTCAGTGTAGATCGAGTCATCCTAGCCAAGCCGATTTTGAGCGTAAGACCTAAAGTTTGTGTGTGGAAAATCACATTCAATACCTGCAACTTGGGCATGTGTGTGAGGAGAAAATTGGGAAAGGACTGTGAGGCTGTGTGGAGGGAGATTTGAGTGGAATTACATAACACACGGAGAAGGAGGTAATGGGTACTAGTCAAAGCAAGGAGATTTCTAAGGCTAGTCCTTTAGGCTATGTTTTGACACACTGGAAAGCCATAGTAGGGTATGGGGGCACTGAAAATAAGAGAAGTTTGATCAAATTTTGCACACAATGGTGGCCCCTTTAATCTGGGAGAAGGTCTCAGATGGCCACTGGCTGGAACTTTAGACAATGAGATTCTCTTCCAGCTGATTCTATTCTTAAGGAGAAAATAGAAATGGGAGGGGGTGACATAAGCAGATATGTTTTTCTCTCTCAGGAATCATCCTGAGTGGCAGAGAGATTGCAGCATCTGAGCCCCCCCCTCTGATCCCTTGGTATTGGCCCTTGAAAATTACAGTAAAGCAAATAGAGGAAAACCAAAGAGATGTTGCAGTGCGTGCTCAATAAACCCAATACTGTGTTCATTCTGGTAAGGTTTATCAAACAGAGGCACAAGAACAGGAACTAATTGACCTGTATAGGTCACCCCTTAAAAGTCAGAGGAAAAGGAAGATTCAACAGGGTCATTTACTCCTACCCCTACTCCAGCTCCCTCAAGGAAGAAATGAGCTGAGCCATCTCCTCCCTCACTTACCTCTAAATTATATCCCCCATTGCTTAACAGTGATAGTGAAAATAGTGAAAGCAGTGAAGATGATTTTTCCCCAAATGGTCCCATAGCATCTCGGACCAGAAAAGAAAAAGCAAAAGAAAGAATATAAGCACCTTTACAGGAGGCAGTAGGACCCTGTAGTGTCCTTCCCTGTAGGAAGGCAAAGTGCTAGTTAAAGTACCCTTTTCTACTATTGATCTGGAGGCATGGGAAAGAGCAGCTAAGAATTACCAAAATGATCCCATAGGCACTGCTAAGTGATTAAGATTTATAATTAGACAACACAGATCTGATTGGGCTGACATTCAGTTACTGTTGGATGCTTTAATAGAAACAGAAAAGCAGCTAATTTTGAAAAGAGAGAGAGATCTAGCAGATACATTCCAGATAATAAAAGAAGAGAATGTAAAGGAATTTTTCCCTCTCCAGGATCCACATTGGAATCCAAATTACCCAGAGGAAAAGGAAAAATTAGAAAATTATCAAGAGTTTATAATAAAAGGAACAGAAAAAGCAGTGCTTAAAACCATAAATTGGTCTGCTCTGAATGCTGTGAAACAAAGTCCCGCTGAAGCCCCTCCTGAACTTGCAGATCATTTGTGAGAGGCAATGCGTTGCTATACGACTTTAGATCCTGAATCTGAGGAAGGGATGTAACAATTAGCGAAGTGTTTAAGACAGTCCACAGGGGACATCATACACAAACTTCAGAAGATTTGGGGTTCAAGAGGGCAGAATTTAGAAACTTTACTAGTTGAGTGTGCTGCTTTTGCTTTAATTAGCACTTAGAAGAGAGCATCCACGGAAGTTTTCTTTTTGAGGACTTCCTCTGTGAGTTGACAGGATAAATTGGAGGTTGGTTTGGTTGTTGACAGCCTGGGAAACCAATTGGACTATTTGGTCTGCCTTTGCGAATTTACATTTTGAAGTGAGCAAAACACAGGAAGGCTTTTTTTTCTTCTGGCAGGAGTGCAGGTAACAGGGCCCAGGCCTGGCTTCACTGCAGGCATGTTATCCTGGCAGGGGGAAGGGCTGGGCCCCCTGTCTGGGGAGCAGGCATGTCCCTACAGGGAGGACAGGTGACCATTGGCAGTGGGTGCTGTAGCTGGGGCCCAGGGAGGCTGATTGCAATCCTCATTGTCCCCTCCTCACACTTCCCAGAGCAGCCGCTGCTGTTTCTGGCCTGGGCCAGCCTATCCCAGTGTGGCCTGAGTTTCTTGAGATCTTGGCACAGCACCAGCATGGCCTGGCAGCAGCCTCTGCATTTTCTGTGTGAGATCTGAACTCTTTCCATACTCAGAAAAAACTAGCAAACTTTCAACTTTTCTTTGAGTGAGAGTAAAAAAAAAGAGAAAGAAGACACCAAGGTTAGTGAAGCAAGAGTCAGGATTTAGATGGAAGGAAAATGAGGAGACACTGTGAATTTAGGCCAAAAATCCTTTTGTAAGCTATGAGGATGGACTGTACTACACTAAAAATTCTTATAAACCATGGAGAAAGACATGAGGTGTTCAACAAACGTGTGTGTTCAAATCGTGAGCAAAAGCAACTGTGTTTAAGACACCTTGCCCCAAGGGAAGAAGGCAATCTCTGTTCCTGCGGATGGAGCATAAACAGGGAGAAAGAGAGATGAAAAGAACCTTTTCTTTTGAACAGTTCATTCTTATAAGTAAATACGCCATGAGTTTAACATGGCAAATAAGCACAGGGAAGGCTGTGAAGACGGGACAGTTTCGCAATTGCAAATTCCTGGATGGCTGCTGTTGCTGCAAAGTAAAGCCAAGAGAAAACTGTTTATTCTTCTTGTAAAAAAGTGCCTATAGTCTGATGAAGAAAGACTCGTCTCCATAGAGTGAACTGAAAAAGTTTTATTTTTAAGTTGGCAGCATTTGTTGCTATATCTTATATTCTAAACCGAAACCTATCTCTATTGAACTGTGTTTAATTCTAAGCTTTGGTTTACAGACCCAATGTTCTGAGAATTCCTTGCATTTTTAATTCCAACACCAAGGTTGCAGTGAGAGCAGAACACTGGAGGTAGTGATGACGGGGGAATAAACAAGGCAAAGGTGCCTTTGATGCTGAGCACACCTGGATGTGTTTCAGGAATGCAAAGGACCAAGGGCTGAGCCCCAGCCTGGCAAGGCACATCCTGTCCCTCCCTCATTGCTCAGGGCTCCTTCTGGGGCACTGGGCTCTGAGCATGTGCAATGCCAAGGGCAGGACCATGGGGTGGCCCCTGCCAGGCTGCTGAGCAGGGACAAGGAGACAATGAGGCCCCAGCACAGCAAGGATCACTTGTCCCCTGCTGGCCTCAGGCCCAGGGCCAGCAGCCATGGCCCAAGTGCTGCAGCAGTTGGCTCTGGCAGGGCCTTTCAGCTGCTGCCCATCCCTGTGCCCTCTGCAGCCCAGGCTGTCCTATGGTGTCCATGCCCTGCGCCTCTGTCTCTGCAGGCTGTCGTCAACCCCCGGCTGCCCCACCTCGCTGGTCCCTTCCTTTGTTGACATCTCTGCGTCCTGCCTGCCTCTGCCTGGCCACACAAAGCATTTGCCTTGACACCAAAAGGGTTCATTCAGTTTTACTGTGCCTGTGAATTTTTAGAACTCTTACAAGGCATGCAGGGGCTGCTTCTCAGCAAGAATGTTTGGAAGAACAGAAGAAGACATCTGCCTCAAAGGTGCAGTGATACAAAAAAACAAGGGCTGAAGCTGAGAACTTGGGGTGGGTTTCTGCTAACGGGTAAAATGCAATACACATTCATTGACTGCATATTGTAAACACACTTGTAGAATCACATGTTTATCTAAGGTTAGGGGTTTTCCCATGTTGTGCCTGAGGCTTCAATAAATGATGTCCTCTTTATCACCAAATTAGTTTTAAAGAGTTCTATTCTGATATTTCAGAGATTTTGTGAATGCAGGACCTTACAGAACTGTGGACTCTACTGTGACACTGTGTAAACTCATGGAACAAGGGCTTCATTGTGGCACCGTGTAACCCCATGGAACCAAGATCCACATTTGGCACATTAGGGCAACATGGAACCAACGGTCCCTTGTGACACTGTGGATCTAAGGACATAATTTTTGACAATGAGAAACCTCTTGGAACCAAGGGGCCATTCTGACACAGCAAGGCCTCGTGGAGCCAAAGGCCCATTGTGACACTGTGGAACTTCATGGAACCAAGGTGACAATGTTATACTACAGAACCAAATGTAACAGAGGTTCCATGATGACACTGCAGAAACAAGGAGACTGTTGTTGATACTATGAAAGCTCATGGAACGGGAAGTCCATTGTGACACAGCAAGGTTTTGTGGAACCAGGGGTCCTTTGGTAAGCTGTGTGATCTCATGGACCCATGAGCCAATGTGACAGAGTGTGCAACCAAGGGGCCATTGTGACACTGCAGACCCAAAGAGACCATTGTGACTGAGGAACCTCATGGAACCAAGAGTCCACTGTTACACTGTGGGGCCCTGTGGAACCAAGGGGACCACAGTGACATTGCAGGGCCTCTGATGGAACAATGGAGACTATTCTGACATGTTGGGACCTACTGGAACCAAGGGGCCATTACAGCATGGCAGGGCCTCATGGAATCAAAAGGACTACATTGAACAGTGTGGGTCTCCATGGGATGAAGGGTCCATTCTGACACCTTGAAACCAAGGATACCATTTTGACACTAAGGAACACCATGGAACCAAAGGTGCATTGTGACACAGCAGGGCCTCATGAAAGCAGGGAGGCCATTTTTACACTTTGAAGCCTTGTGAAACTAAAAGGCCATTGTGGCACCTCAGAGCCTTGTGGAGCTAAGGGGACTATAGTGACACTGTGGGGCATCATGAAAACAATGGTCTGTTGTGACACTGTGGGTTGTCATGGAATCAATGGTTTGTTTTGACACTGCACATAGAATCATGGAGACTATTGTGACACTGCAGGTGATGCCTTGGAGTGGCTATCTAGAAGAGGCTAGACAAGGTTAAGAGAATAAAGTGGGTATTAATTAAAGGCCTTCAATAAATATGCCTTGGTCAGTCAAAAGCCTCCCAGAGGCTACACCCAAGATGGACAGACGGTGGTCACAAATATTTCAGACAGATAAAAGTTTGGTCAATTTACATATCAGGAGTTAATACTCCAATTACAACTTTAGGCAATGAAGTCATATTTCCTGAGTTCACTTTTGTCGCCCCAGTTAAGCTCCCCCACACCAATTCACTTTTCTTTATCCTTTTCAGAGCCTGAGGCTTTACATTGTTCTTCATTTTCAGAGGAATTGCTTTGTCTGACAAAAATGTGAAGACAGTTAACTAAGACTTTATATGGAGTTTAGAGTTATGTCCAAATGTAGTTAAGGGTTTGAAATATACAAAGGCTAAAATCTTAAGGCATTACAGCTCTCATTCAACCAAGGGGCCATTGTGACACTTTGTGGTCCCATGGAACCAAGGAGTCCATTGTGCCACTAAAAGGCCTCATGGAAGCAAGGAATCATTGTGACACTATGGGGTCTTGTTGGGCCAAGGGATGATTGTGTCACTGTGTGGCACCATTTAACCAAGGATTCCATTGTGACACTATAGGACCCATGGAACTAAGGATTCATGTAACAACGCTGAACCCCATGGAACCAAAGGTCCATTGTGACATTGTGGGGCCTCATGGAATCCTGGAGTCCATGATGACATCATGGGGGCCTCATTGAATCAAGGGGCTCTGCAGGACCTCATGGAACCAAGGAGACCCTTCTGACGTGAGTCCCCATGGAACCAAGGGTCCATTGTGATACTGTGGCACCAAGAAGACCCCTGTGACACTGCAAGGCCTCTTGGAAAGAAGGGACCATTGTGACACTACAGAACCCCATGGAAATGAGAATCCAGTGAGACACAGCTGTGCCTCATGGAACCAAGGATCTGAATACGACACAACCATTGTGACACTGCAGGGCCCCATAGATCCAAGAGAACAGGTAACAGATCTGGTTGGCTTGGCCTGACTTGTCCAGATGCCTTTGGCATGTCAAGGGTCTCTTCTCATGTGCCCCTGAATCACTGAGGCTCTGGGCTTTCCTCCAAATGGAAAAGAACTGTCCTCATTTAGGCATTCATGGCCAAATTGGGATTCCACCTCCAAAATGCCCTATATCCATAGATTGCTCCTACAAAAGAGCTGCCATTAGCAACAAGTCTAGTTCCCCTTTTCTTCCAGAGGGGTGGCTCTCACTTGCCTTAAAACACTGGGGCTCAGTGCTTTCCTTTGTATGGAAAAGAAATGTTTTTCCTGCACAGGCACCCATGGCTAAAATTTGTACTTTTCCTCCAAAATTCCTATCCTCAAGAGTTTGTCCCAGACAAAAGTTGCCAGGACACAGAGGTCTGACTAGCCTTGGCCTCTGGTGGTCACCTCTATTCTGCCCTGAAATACTGGGGTTATGTGCTTTCCTTCCTATGGAAAAGAACCATCCTTCCTCTCCAGGTGTCCATGGCTGAAACTGTGATTTGATCCACAAACGTCCTAGATCCAAATATTGCTCCTACAAAAAAAGCTGCAATTACAGACAGGTCTGGCTGGCCTTGGCCTCCTGAGGACCAGCTCTCACCTGCCTTCCAAATACTGGGGCTGTATGCTTTCCTTTCTGTGGAAAAGAACTGGCCTTCTCCTCCAAGTATAAAGGGCTGAAATCAGGATTCCACATTCAAAATTTTAAATATCCTCGGGCTGCTCCCAGAAAAAGTGGTAAGGACGGACAGGTCTTCCTGGCCTTGGCCTCTGGTGGCTACAGTCCATAAGTCCCTGAAACAGTGGGGCTCCATATTTTCCTTTCTGTGAAGACCATTGTAACACTGAGGGGCCTTTGGAAATGAAGGGGCCATTGTGACACTGTGGGGACTCCACTGAACAAAGAGATCATTGTGACACTCCACAGTATCATGGATACAAGGGGCCATTGCAACATTGTGGGGACCCTGTGACACCAAGGACATCACTGTGGCACTCTGGGCCGCATGGTCCCAAGGGGCTGGTGTGAAGCAGCAGGGCTTTGTGGAGCCAAGAGGTCACTGCTGTATTACAGGGCCTCGTGCAGCCAAAGAGCTGTTGTGATCCTGCAGGGCACTGTGGATCCATGGGGACCATTGTGGCATTGCAAGGCCCCATGGAACCATGCAGACCATTGTGACACTGTGGGCGCCACAGAACCAAATGGCCATTGTGACCCTGCAGGGTCTCATGGAAGAAAGGGCCATTGTGACACTGCAGAAGCAAGGAGAACATTGTGACACTGAAGAGCCTCATGGAACCAACAGGACATGGAACAAATCCGGGTGGTCTGGTCCTCCCAGGAGTCACCTGGCAAGTTTGACTGATCCTGGCGAGTTGAGGGTTTCTCCTCACCAGCCCTTGGACCACTGTAGGCCTGTGTTTTCTTTCCTCAAGGAAAGAACCATTCCTCTTTCCAGGTGCCCGTGGCTGAAATTGGTACTCCCGCTAAAAAGTTCCCTGTATACAAGGGTTGTTCCAGCAAAAATCTGCCAGGACAGAGAGCTCTGCCTGGCCTTGGCCTTCTGCAGGCTCTCTCATATCCCACCACAGAATGGGGCTCCATTTCTTCTTTCATTTGGAAAAGAACTGCCCTTTTCTTCTAGGGGCCAGGGCCAAAATTTGCATTTAGGCTTCCAAATTCCATCAGCCAAGGATTGCTCCCAGACAAAAGTAGTCAGTACAGAGAGGTCTGGCTGCTCTTGCTCCTCTGGTGATTTTCTTAGACTACGAGCTGAATGTTTTCATTTACCAATACATTGGAGACCACTCAAAGATATCCCAAGATGGTGTGTCTGAAGAACTCAAGCACATGAACAATGTATAGGGACAAAGGAACTCTGTGCTCAGTGGAGTGGAGACTGAGGACAGCAGAGGAGAGCCCTGGGGGGGATTGAAGGGTGGTTTCAGAGATGGTGGATGCTTTTGAAGTAGTAGAAAACATCAAGAGAAAGAAAGCTGTCAAATGCTTTGTGCGGCCAGGAAGAGGCAGGCAGGACGCAGAGATGTCAACAGAGGAAGGGACCAGAGAGGTGGGGCAGCTGGAGGATGATGACAGCCTGCAGGGACAGAGGCACAGGGCATGGACACCATAGCACAGCCTGGGCTGCAGAGGGCACAGGGATGGGCAGCAGCTGAAAGGCCCTGCCAGAGCCAACTGCTGCAGCACTTGGGCCATGGCTGCTGGCCCTGGGCCTGAGGCCAGCAGGGGATAAGTGATCCTTGCTGTGCTGGGGCCTCATTGCCTCATTGTCCCTGCTCAGCAGCCTGGCAGGGGCTGCCCCATGCTCCTGCCCTTGGCATTGCACATGCTCAGAGCCCAGTGGCCCGGGAAGAGCCCTGAGCAATGAGGGAGGGACAGGATGTACCTTGCCAGGGGCTTGGGCTCAGCCCTTGGTCCTTTGCATTCCTGAAACACATCCAGGTTTGCTCAGCATCAGAGACACCTTTCCCTATTTTGTGTCCCCCTGTCATCAGTGCCAAGAGTATTCTGCTGTAACCGGAACCCGGAGACACTTTCTCAGTTTTGTTCCTCAGTGGGAACCATTAAAACTGTAAGAAACTTTGGACTTTGGATCTCAGTTTGCGTTCCTGAGAAGTTTTTTGAACACTCCCTCACGGATGGAGTCTGATGTAAACAACAACAAAGCCCTGAGAGGGTCATTAAAGTCTTTGTGCTGTGTCTGTGCTGCTCAGCTGGGCTGTACTCCAGGCAGAGAGGGACCTCCTGGAAACCAGGAAGAGCTTCAAGAAACACATTTCTCTTGATGAGCAGCTCTTCTCCCATATCAGCAGTGCTGAGGCTCTGCCTGCAGCCATCCCGGGCACAGCACAGAGGCACAGAGAGCTTCAATCAGTCAGGGCTGTAAAGATGCTCAGAAATGACTGGGGCAGAATCACTCCCAGCCCTTGACACAGGAAGCCTCTGGCTGCAGGACAGAGGCAGCTGCAGCTGCAGCTCCTGGAGCAATCTCCTAAAGCTGGAACATCCCCATGCCTACAGACTCTGTGAATACATTCTCTGAGTCTCTCTTGTGTAGAGAAGCCAGGGGTGCCCAGGGCTGTCCTGCAGAGCAGGGTCCTGCAGCCCAGGGCACTGTGCTGGGGTAGGGACTCAGGCTGCCTGCCAGGGACAGCTCTCAGCCAGCCCAGGAGCTGCTCCCAGTACTGGGGGACAAGGTCTGGGTGGGTGGAAGAAGACAGATGGTAAGGCTTGGAAGTGTTCACCTTGTGTGGTGAGGATGCTGAATGCTCAGGGCATGACATTTAACTGCAGAATATTTACAAGTAGATTATACAGGGAGAACAGCAAAGGAGGGGCTGCATAAAGAGAAAATTCAGATTTTTAAAAATCTATTTCTCTGGGTTGCCTGGATAGTAAATTGTACACTGCTATTAATCTCTAAGTTCAGATTGAGAAAAATAAAAAAGTTTTCTCTCCAATCACAATAAACCAGGCAATAAACCAGTGACAGAAATCAGGGCTCCTTACAGGCAGCACCAGTGTCAATTTTCCAGCCTCCTCACAGTTTCTCTGTTGTTGTCATCAGAGCCTGCACAGGCAGAATTAAACCTGGGGAGTGCCCAGTGATGGGAAGGGTCTGCAGGGCAGAGCTGAGCCCCAAGGGCTGAGCTGGGCTCTGGCAGCACTGGCAGAGCCCAGCCCTGAGCACAGGGAAGCTGCTCCAGGCAGCAGAGCCCTGGGCAGGCAGTGAGGGGAAAATGCCACCAAGCTGGGCTGGAAGATTTAAAGTTGTTTCCAAACCAAAGTATTATATGATTATTTTTTTACAGATTCCCAGGCTAAGACTCAGCAAATGTCCAACAGCAGCTCCATCAGCCACTTCCCCTGTTACCATTGCCAGACACGCAGCAGCTCCTGCATTTCTGCCTCTTCCTGGGCATCTCCCTGGCTGCCCTCCTGGGCAACGGCCTCATCATCAGCGCCGTAGCCTGCGGCTACCTCCTGCACACACCCATGTTCTTCTTCCTGCTCAACCTGGCCCTCACTGACCTGGGCTGAATCTGCATCACTGTCCCCAAAGCCATGCACAATTCCCTCTGGGACACCAGAACCATCTCCTATGCAGGATGTGCTGCGCAGGTGTTTTTCTTTCTATTCTTCATCTCAGCAGAGTATTCCCTTCTAACCATCATGTGCTATGACCGCTATGTGTCCATCTGCAAACCTCTGCACTATGGGACTCTCCTGGGCAGCAGAGCTTGTGCCCACATGGCAGCAGCTGCCTGGGCCAGTGGCTTTCTCAATGCTCTGCTGCACACGGCCCATACATTTTCCCTGCCCCTGTGCCATGGCAATGCCCTGGGCCAGTTCTTCTGTGAAATCCCACACATCCTCAAGCAATCCTGCTCCAAATCCAGCTACCTCATTGAACTTGGTCTCATTTTGGTTAGTACTTTCCTGGTTATCAGTTGTTCTGTGTTCATGGTTTTCTCCTATGTGCAGATCTTCAGGGCAGTGCTGAGCATCCCCTCTGAGCAGGGAAAGCACAAAGCCTTTTCCACTTGCCTCCCTCACCTGGCTGTGGTCTTCATGTTCCTCAGCACTATTATGTTTGCCCACCTGAAGCCCCCCTCCATCTCCTCCCCATCCCTGGATCTGCCCCTGTCAGTTCTGTACTCAGTGGTGCCTCCAGCCCTGAATCCCCTTATCTACAGCCTGAGGAACCAGGAGCTCAAAGCTGCAGTGTGGAGACTGATGACTGGATGCTTTCAGGAACATTAAACTGCAGGTCAATTTCTGAAAATAACTTGTAATAAATGTCTTCTTTAATACTTCTTCTTGGTTTGGTTGTGCAATTATTTTCCCTTTGTTTTAGTTTTATCATAATGTCTATTAAGAAAGCTATTGTGCGTTGCATTTCTCATTTAGTTTGTCTCCATATTCCCTGTGGCCACAATGTGTCAAAAGAGGGCTGCACTCTTGATGGCTTTAAAAACGCCAAAGGATTTCTCTCTCAGCAAATTCTTCACAGGAGATGCCCTTTTTGCTCTCTTTACTGGAGCTGCAGCAGCAATGTCTGTGTGCAGAGCTGGGGCAGATCAGTGCTGGCACAGCAGCTGTGCCCACCAGCAGCAGCTCTTGGTGTTGCCAGTGCTGCTCCCGTGCCAGTGCCCCGCTGCCCTCCTGCCCCTTGTGTTGCTGCAGGGCCTGAGTGCTCTGGGGCCGGGCACAGCCCTGGGGGTGGCAGTGTCAGGGCTGCAGCAGGGACAGGCCATGGACACTGCTGGGGCAGCGCTGCCGCCTCAGGCCAGGGCCTGGGGGCTCCAGGCTCCGTTCCCAGGCTCTCTCCAGAACACTTGGCCAGGCCAATGTTGAGCAGAGAAAACCCCCATTAGCAGCCCCAGGCTGGCCATGGGCAAGCTAAAGGCAAACAGCATGGCTGGTGCTCTGCAGGGTCCCTGCAAGGGAGAGACCATGTCAAGGAGCAGCAAAGCAGGGGCTGATCCATCCCCACTATGCTGGACAGCCCAGGGCAGCGTCCCAGGGTGTCCTCATGCACCTGCCAACAACATCCCCCCTCTGCAGCCCTGGCCTCTCCCCCAGCTCACACAGGTGTTGCATGCTTGCAGGCACAGACACGGCAGCACTGGCTCAGGAGCCCCTCTTTGCACTGTATAGAGCAGGCGTCAGCACCTCCATGGTGCTGCTGTGGGGAGATGGAGCTGAGTGAGCACAAATGCCATCAGCCCCTGGGGCCATCAAGGGCTGGGGGATGGGAGGGAAACAACTTTGGTTTGTCATGGCCTGTGAAGTCAGCCAGAAAGTTTGTTCCCTTGAGCTGTGAGTTTCCTGTCCCCCTGCAGATGTTGTTGCTCAGAGCCAGGGTTGCCTGGCAGCCACCCCCCAAACTGCCTTAACCACTTCCTTTGCTTCACCTTTACTTTCTTTGCTCTTGCCTGAACAAGATTTTTTCCTATTGCCCATTCCTATTCTTCCTCCTGCAGACAATGCATCCCTGTTTTCCCTTTCCTCTCTGGCCCCACTCCCCATTTCAGTTCTTGAGGTGGCACCATGGGAACTTCCCTTGTACAGCAGGATCATCCTACAAGTGTTTCAGAAATTTTCTGCAGGGATCTGCAGTGCCTTGTGTTGCTCCCTTGCCAGAGGCACCACAGGCCAGGGGGGCACATCTGGGTTGGTGTGTCTGGGTGTGGGGCTCCCTGTTGTGGACAGTGAGGAGGGGCTGGAGAGGCTCTGCAGGACTCACAGGATGGGTTTTGAGGCTGTGTGGAGAAGCTGAGGGACCTGGGCTGCTGGACCTTGTGAAGAGGAGGCCCAGGGCTCATCCTGCAACTGCTCCAGGGGTGGTTTCAGAGAATCACAGAATCAGCCAGGCTGGAAAAGACCTTGGATATCATCAAGTCCAACCTGTGCCCTGACACTGCTTCATCTACCCTGAGCCTCCACTTTTTTGGGATAAACAACCCCAGCTCCATCAGCCACTCCTCACAAGACTTGTGTTCTAGACCACTCACCAGCCTTGGTGCCCTTCTCTGGACACCCTCCAGCACCTCCATGTCCTTCATAAATTAGCAGCCCAGAACTAGACACAGCACTTGAGGTGTGGCCTCACCAGTGGTGAGTACAGGGGAAAAATCACTGTCCTGGTTCTGCTGGCCACACCATTCCTGATCCAGACCAGGAGCCATTGGCCTTCTTGGCCATCTGGGCACACTGCAAGCTCATGTCCAGCCTGCTGTTCATCAGTGCCCCCTGGTCCCCTTCTGCCTGGCCACTGTCCAGCCACTATGTCCCCAGCCTGGAGCTCTGCAGGGGTTGTTATGGCCAAAGTGCAGGACCCGGTCCTTGGTCTTTTTAAACCTCACCTTGTTGGTTTTGGGCCCTGGATCCAGCCTGTCCAGGTAACTCTGTAGAGCCCTCCTACCTTCCAGCACATCAACACTTCTAGCCAACTTGGTGTCACCAGAGCTCTCTGATGCCTTAGATTTTCACAATAGTTCCCACGAGTCCATGAGGCCTCCCAGTGTCACAGTGTCCCTTTTGTTCTGTGGGCCCTCTTGATGTCACAAAGTCATTTGGGTCCTTAGACTCCACAGTGTCACAATGGATCCTTGGTTCCGTGAGATCTGGCAGTGCAGCAATGCTCTCCTTGGTTCCACAGTGTCACAATGGCTTCTTGGTCCCAAGGGGCACCACAGTCTCAGTGTCAAACATGTTCACTTCATTCCATGAGTCTCTGAGAAGCAACCATGCCCCTTGGTTTCATTGGTCACAATTGTTCCCTTAGTTCCAAAAGTCCTTGAAGCGGAACAATAGTGCCTTGATTCCATTGGGCCCCAGGCTCTCACAAGGCTCTCCTTGGTTCTGCAGTGGCACAAACCCCTTGGTTCCACAAAGCCCGGCAGTGTCACAGTGGCCTCTGTAGTTCCACAGGCCCCAGACTGTCACAATGGACTCCTTGCTTCCATGTAACCCCACAGTGTCACAATGTCTCCTCACTTCCCCAGGGCCCTGCAGTGTCACAATCATCAAAGAATCACCCAGGCTGGAAAAGACCTTTCAGAGCATCAAGTCCAACCTGTGACCTAGCACCACCTTGTCACTCAGACCAAAGAACTCAGTGCCACATCCAGTCTATGCTGAAACACTTCCAGGGACAGTGACTCACCCACCTCCCTGGGTAGCCCATTCCAATGCCTAATCACCCTTTCTGTGAAGAATATTTCCTTAAGTTCAGCGTAAACGTCCCCTCGTGCAGCTTAAGGCTGTGTCCTCTTTTCCTGTCACTATTCCCTGGGAAAAGACCCTGACCTCCCCCTGGCTGTGCCCTCCTGTCACGGAGTTGTAGAAATTTGCATCTGCCCTGGGAGACAAATTCCCTTATTCTTGGATGCAGTCTGGCCCTCTCCATCTGCTCCTGGCATTAATTCTTTTTTTCTCTGCCTGTTCTCTCCTATGTTAAAAGGATCCATAATCTCTTAAAAAACCTTTCAATCCCTCCTAGGGATCTTCTCTGCTGTTCTCAATCTCCACTCAAAGGAGCACAGAGCTCCTTTGTCTCTATACAGGGGTCATGGTTTTACTGACTCCAACCCCCACCTTGGGAGATCTATGGGCCCTCTCCAAAGTGTTGGCAAATTAAAACATTCTTCTCATAGTCTAAGGAAATCAACACAGAACAAGGCAGGCAGACTTCTCTTTTCTGGCTACTTTTCTCTGCGCTCAATTCTTGGATAGATGCAATTTTTTGAGGTAGAATCCCAATTTTGGCCATTGACACCTGGGTGAGAAGGGGAGTTCTTTTCCAGTGGATGGGAAACACTGAGACACAGTATTAGGTGGTAGAGGAGAAACAGTTCTCAGGAGACCAAGGCCAGCTAGAGCTGTCTGTCCTAGCAGATTTTTGCTGGGACAAACCCTTGCATATAGTGATTTTTATAGGGGGAGTACCAATTTCAGCATTGGGCACCTGGAAAAAGGAGTGGTTCTGTTCCAGAGGAAGGAAAGAAAAGAGCCCCAGTGCTTTAGGAGCTGATGAGAGGCAGTCCTCCATATTCCAAGATCAGCTGGACCTTCCAGGCAGCCTTCAAGGATGCCCAGCCAGCCAGACTGGTTCTATGGTCCCTTTCTTCCATGAGGCCCGTCAGTGTCACAATGTCCTCCTTGCTTCTGCAATGCCACAATGGCCCCTTGCATCCATGAGGCCCTGCAGGGTCACAATGGCTCTTTGGTTCCACAGGGTCATCACAGTGTCACAATATCCTCTTCATTTCAGAAGGTCCCACAGTATCACCGTAGTCTCACCATGTATTTCTAAATACAATGTTTTTTATTACTTAGTTTTTATATTTATTTTTAAAAAATCTATACATTTGTTACAGCCAAGGAATTAATCTTCATTTGTTGTAAGTAACAGAATTCCTTTTGTTTATTAATTAAGCTCTATTGATTATTTTTTTCTCACTCATTATGATAATTAGTAATATTTGTAGTACATTTGCCATCTTTTTTATACACTTGTTTTCAGGCAGTGTAAAAGGGGGTACTTTGGGCTTCAGGCAGACATTTCTGGAGCACAGTTCGGGAAGTTTTGGGCCTGGGGATGGAATTTAGAGAGAACTTGAGGGTCTGGTGTACATCTGGGGGAGCTGAGGAGGCACTTGGATGGGCACTGAGGGATTCTGACAGAGAATTTGATGTGTGTGGGAGAGCACTTATGCATCCAGGGGAGCACCTGGAGGTCAGGGATGGGAATCTGGGGACATTCGGGGTCTGGGCGGGCACTTGGGGGTCTCTAAGGGGGCTCTCTGGGGCGCAGGGGGTGATGGGAGTTGTAGGCGGGGGCATATTATGGTTTGATAGGGCCGTGGAGCATCACTGGAGTTGTAAGCACTGTTTCATTGGTTGTTTATGTTTACCATAGAGCATGATGGGAGTTGTAGTCCTGGAAGTGGCTTGGACAAGGCATCTGGGGGTCCAGGAAGGCACCTGGGGGACACTTTTGCATCCAAGCCAGGACTTGAGGTCCTCAGGGGGACATATATGGTTCAGGAGTACTTGGGGTAGCTCAGGGATCTCTAACCAGGCTCTTTAGGGCACAGGGCACAGTAAGAGTTTCAGGCACTCCAATCGGGCTCTGTTGGGCCATGGGGCATGATGGGAGTTAAAAGCAAAAAGAAAAGATGGCGCCAACACCAGGCACCCACCCCGAGTCCCCAGTCCCCGGCACTGATTTGCTGTGGGTGGTGATGGGCAGGGACCTCGGCAAATGGGAGGCGGCAGAGGCGTGAACAGCCCATTCAACCCCTGCAGTCCCTCCCAGTACAGCCCCGTTCATCCCCAGTGCAGCCCACTAAAAATCAGTGCCCTCCAGGTCCTCCCAGTATAGCCCAGTTCATCCCCAGTACAGCCCAGCACATCCTCAGTGCCCCTACAGTCCCTCCCAGTACAGCCCAGTTCATCCCAAGTACACCCCACTCCCCCTCAATACACCTGAGTTTAGTCCCAGTCCCTTCCAGTCCCCCCCAGTGTCACCCATTGTAAGCCCCAGTGTCCCCCAGAGTTCCCCACAGTGTCCCAGTTTGCATCGCAGTGTCTACAGTTTGTCCTGGTATTTCCCAGTATCACCCCCACTATGTCCTAGTGTCTCCCAGAAGGTTTTCTGTGTTTCCCAGTATGGCCCAGCCCGCCCCAATGTTTCCAAAAAACATGGAAAAAACCCAAAAAAACCCAACTCTTTTCCTGAGTGCAGCCAGTTGTCCAAGCAAAGCAGGTCCCAGATAAGTAAGGACAGACTGGACGGGGTTGGGGAATGTGGAGCAAGGTTGTCCACATGGGGTCAGACCTCAAGGCAGAGCTTTTCTGAGCAGGCCAGACCCCCTGAGGAGAGACATGGATCAACATCAGTCATAGAATGATGGAATCATCCCTTTTCCAAAGAGAACAGCAATAAAATACACCCTTTAAAATAGGAATGGGGATTTCTGAGAAGCTCTTTGAAATATTTCTCCATAACTATCATAAGAAATCTTCCTGATGAACTGCAGCAGACCAGAGGGAAATCAAGGCAGAGCCATGGTTTGTCAGGAAACCTCTCAAGAATTCAGTCATAACTGAACTCCAAAGATTCTGATAGCATTCATGGGTTCCACTGAGGGAAAAAACTGATAAAGTGTCCCCAGGTTCCAGTTAGAGCAGGAAATTGGAGGCAGAGATGACAGGTGGGGACAAAAAGAAGCCAAGCCTAGGGGTCTGTGCCACCAAGGGCTCTGAGGAGACACCTTGTCCTGAGCCACTGGGGCCTCCTGGCACAGCCCCAGCAAGGCTGGGCACTGTCACCCCTTCTCCTGCCCTCAGAATCCCCCCCACATCCCATTGGCCTCAGGGATCTGCTGGGACCAGTCCCTGGGGAACCTTGGTCAGGAATGGCCCTGGAGGCTCCTTCATGCTCCCAAGGACTGCAGGTTTTTCTGAGGACTTTGGGTTTTGGTTTTGCCTTGGAGTCTCTGAGAACTTTGTGCAATCATGGTCTCCATTTATCTAGTCTCTTGAGAGCCCTTTGTCAGTAACAACACTCAGTGAGGCTCAGTGCCTCTAGGTGCTTCAGTTTTTAAATGCATTCTGCTTTTTTCTTTTCCACACTCTCAATGGTTTTTGGGCAATCATGGCATCCAATTCTCTTGTACAAGGAGTCCAAGAGGAGCCTGTGTTGGGGATGGACCTCAGTGGGACCCATTAATGCCTTGAGGCATTTTGGCTTTTTCTTCTGACTTGGACTCCTGGAAAAGTTTGTGCAATCTCAGGCCCTGAGATCCAAGGGCTCAGCACCAAATGCACCACAGGGCTCATTTTAAAAAAGTCAACCATGACAAACATGACAAATCACGGTTCTGCCTTGATTTTTCTCTGGTTTGATGCAGTTGATTTGGAAGGCCTTATACTCCAGTTTTGGAAAAATACTTCAAAGAGCTTCTGAGAAATACACAATCCTATTTTGATGGGTGTATTTTATGACTGCTCTCTTTAAAGCAGAGCTGATTGCAGCATTCTGGGATTGATATTGATCCAGGGTCTCTCCTCAGGAGGTCTGGCCTACTCAGAGAAGCTCTGCCTTGAGGTCTGACCCAGTTTGGACGCCCTTGCTCCACATTCCCTAAGCCCATCCTGTCCATCCTCCCTCACCTGGGATGTGCTTTGCTTTCAGAACTGCCAGCACTCAGGTAAAGTTTTTCAATTTTTTTTTTTAAGCAATCGAGAACTCCTCAGTTCCCTCACAGAAAACAGATGCACTCATCAGGTGTTTGCCAGCCCAAGGTGCAGCCACCAAAGAGGTTCCCCTTCCCCAAGGCAGAACCCTGGAAGCAATGTTTGAGACCTTTGCACTCCTTGGTTCCCTGAAACCTTGCAGTGTCACAAAGGCCCCTTGGTTCCATGAGGTTCTGCACTGTCACAGTGGAGATTTGGGTCCATGGAGCCCCACTGTGTCACAATGCCCTTTTGGTTCCATGATGCCTTGATCTGTCACAATGGACTTTTGGTTCCATGAGGTTCCATAGTCTCAGCAATGGTTTCTGTAGTTTTAAAGTGTCACAAGGGACCCCTGGTTCGATGAGGTCCATTGGTGTCACCATGGTCTCCTTGGTTCCATGAGGCATTACAATGTCACAACGCACCCTTAGTTCCATAAGGTTCCTGCAGCAGGGCTTCCCCCATGGCCCAGCAGAGCTCATCTCTTCTGTCCATCAGCTGGGGCCATAACTCAGGGCATCTTCCCCCTCTCAGGAATTGCTGAGATAACCCAGGCACAACATCTGTCCTGTCCTGAATTCTCTCTGGTGCCAGGCAGATGGAATTCCCAGCTGACCATGAATGTTTTGCCTTGTGAGGAGACTGAAGGGAGGTAACCCTTGATTTTCTGAGTGACACACAATTCACTTTACAAACTAGAAAAGCCACGCAAAACTTTCACAAAGCAGAAATTTTCTGCATAGTTCCTAGAAATGGGTGGGGCTTCTCTCCCACATCTGGATACATCTTCATGGTTCCTTTTCTGGAAGTTGAGTGAAAGGGCTCCATGTGTACTCCCTCATCAATTTGGTGCTAAGTTACATTGACTCCTGATCTCTGCTATTTCTTCACTAGCTGTAATATAGGAAACTTTATTGCACACTGTGTTTGTACTAACCTGTACTTCTTTTGTTTATCCTGTGCAGTAAGTAGTCCATTAAAGGATTCTTGTCTGTTTATCTCAAGTCCATTCAGTCAATAATTCAGTTTAGAATAGACCTAATCAGCCATTCTAAAGAACGTGGGAGCAAGAGCAATTTGGGGAGCAGGTCACCTGAAAAAGAGCTACTGCCAGAACGTGAGCATAAGGCAGAACTTGTCTAAGCTTTCTCTGCATTCAAAACATATTTCATTTAAAAACAAAAAGACAGAATATGTTCTTTTCCACATTTATTCCTTTCCTGTTTATTGATTGATATCAGCAATCATCAGTTTATATTGATCTCCAGAACCTCCTAATGCAATCTGATTAGATATGAAAATAAGAACCCTTTATGGCTGATAATCAATCATACTTTGCCCCTACTCCCACCCCACCATTTCCCTCATCCAACCCCTGCCACTCAGAGCAGCCTTGTGCAAATCTGAGCTTCCTCCACTCAAGGCTGTGCCTGCAGCTTTCAGCTCCTTGGCACCAACTCCCACCTGTTTTCTATGGAGAAGGAGCTCAAACCAGGTTAAGCTGGAAAACATAGTGTCACCTAAACCTGAACCTTAGGCAACTCAAGAACTGTTACTCCTTTTTCACCCTCCTCTCAATGCTCTCATGGCTCATATTGGGCACCAAAATCTGTCCTGGTTTCAAAGATAGGCGTTTGCCAAGAAAGGCAGGAGCTACTCCCTGATTTGGGGAGTGCAGACCCACCCCCATCCTCCAAATTATTATAATTCTGGAATCAGGGGCTCTCAGGCAGCAATATGGGGGTAGGAATAATAGTTTTTTACTTTATCAAGGCAAACAAAACAACAATAACTAGGAAATCAACAAAGAGAACAGGAACCCAGTAACAGTTCTTTCGGCTGTAGGCACCTTTCCCTTGAGGTGCAGTTACCATCCCAGCTAGAAGGCAGCACTGGCCAGCTCCCGGTGAGCACAGGAAGGTGTGGTGATCCTGCATGGCTCCAGGGGCACTGGGGTGATGGCGGCTGTGTCCCAGATGGGAAGGGTGGAGGAGAGAGGCTGCTCACGGATCTCGGGGGCAGTGTCGGTCCCTGTGCTCCAAAAGGATGCATGGAGGTGGAGGTGGAGGTGGACGTGGAGGTGGAGGTGGAGGTGGACGTGGAGGTGGACGTGGGCGTGGGAAGGTGTCCAGGCAAGGGGCTGTGGGGTCCCCCATCTGAGGAAGGCAGCTCCCAGCGTTGGTGTGTCAGAGTGGGGTTTTTCCAGTGACCATTCGCCTCCAAGACCAGCAAGTGGTAGAGAAAAGGGAGTGCAGCTACCTCCCATCCATGCTAGGATGTAGTGAACAAATCCTTAGCATCACAATGGGAAAAATTCCACAGAAAGAAAAGGGAAAAACAACCAACCTAAAACAGCAGGGACAGGGCAGCATCTCAGTATCTATGTGAGCTCAAGGGAACAAAGGTTTTCCACATGTCCAGGCTGATCTCCCCTCATTTCCCTTCCACCTCTTGTGTTTTGTCTCCCCCAAGGCCCCTCGGTGCAGAGCCTGGCTTTGTGTTCTTTATCAGCTCCTGGCTGGTACTGCCAGGCTGGCATGAGGAGCCCCTCAGACTTCCCTGCTTTGGGCTGGACAAGCCCTGCTCCCTCAGCCTCTCCTCACAGCCAAAGGGCTCCAGCCTCACCTTGGAGGCCCTTCCCACACCCTGCTGCAGCTGCCAGACATCTTTGCTACCCTGGGGATCCCAAACCAGGCCCCAGTGACCTGGATAATCCACATCCTTGATGTCCTGGTCACACAGCCCAGGTTGCTCCTGGCCTGCCTTGCTGCCAGGGCACACAGCTGCCTCCTGCCCAGCTCCTGCCCACCAAGACGTTTCTGCCAGGACTGTGGATGTTGTCTACCAGAACTTTAGCCCTTGACACCATGTCCAAAAGCATTCCCTGGAAAAGCAGAAGCCTGTGGCTTGGATTGGTTCACAAATCCCTGGACTAAGAACTGTCAGGATGTCCAAGCCCAGAGAGTGGTAGGGAATGGTGCCACATCCAGTGTGTGTGCAGTGGTGTCCTACAGGGATCAGGGTGGACCCAGTACTGTTCAACATCTTTATGCACAGTCTGAAGAAAGGGATTGAGTGCACCATCAGCAAATGTGCAGATGACACCAAGGTGGGTGTCAGTATGAATCTGCTGGAGGGTAGGAGGGGTCTGCAGAGGGACCTGGACAGGCTGGATCCAGGGCCCAAATCCAACAAGGTGAGGTTTAAAAAGACCAAAGACCAGGTCCTGCACTTTGGCCATAACAACCCCTGTAGCGCTCCAGGCTGGGGACAGAGTGGCTGGACAGCAGCCAGGCAGAAAGGGACCAGAAGGCACTGATGGACAGCAGGCTGGACATGAGCCAGCAGTGTGCCCAGGTGGCCAAGAAGGCCAATGGCTCCTGGCCTTGATGAGGTATTGTGTGGCTGAGAGCAGAGCTGCTGTGCCAGCACTGACCTGACTCCAGCTCTGCACACAGACATTGCTGCTGCAGCTCCAGAGAAGAGAACAAAAGGGGGATATCTAGTGAAAACTTCAGTGGGAGATGCTTTAGTTCATTTAAAGCCACAGAGAGCACAGCTCATCATTTACAGAGTCTGAGGCCACAGTGAAGCTGGACAGAATCAAAATGAGAAATGGCACATATGGTGAGGTTTTTTTGGGGGAAAATGCTGAAACAATAAAACATCCTAAATAAAAGCCAAACAACCAAACCAAAAAGAACAATGAAAGTTGACTTTATATCCAAGTTTGGGACAAATTTTAGGAAAAAAGACCTCCAAAGGGTCCCCTCCCCCCCTTACAATTCCTTCCTTCACCAAGGTCGGAAAGAATTTTCTTCAGGGGAAAGTGGAAAAAACTTTTTTATTAACAAAATACAAAAGAAACACTTCCCAGCACAGACCCAGATTGAGATGAACACGGCAGATCTTCGCCGGGAAGGGCAGCAGAGCTTCTTTGGCAGACTTCCAGAGGTGGTCTCCGAAGTTCAGATCGGTTTCCTCTGGAGCCGGTGCAAATCTTAGGGATGGGGGGGGGGGGAAGGGAGAGGGGCAGTTTAGGCAGCCGAGGGGGGGAAAGCAGCTGAAGCAGCGGAGGGAAGGGGGGCAGGGGGGCAGCCGAAGCAGCAGCAAAAGCAGCAGCGAGCAGCAGCCAAAGCAGCGGCAAAAAGCCCCAAAAGCTGAAAAACACCCGGCTAGATAAAACAGCCCGGGGGAGGGGCCGGCAGCTCCATGGTGGGGGGTAGGGAGAGGAGCTAGTCAAAACATAACCCATAACATTCCACCCCTTATCCCATATCGTGATCATTGACACACGATTGGGATACACACTTACTAGGCACAAACTTTCTCTGACTTGCTCAAAACCTTCAACACTTACACATCTCCTCCTTCTCACTTGCTCAGGCCTTTGTCACTTACACATTTCCTTCTATGCATAAAATCTGGCATACAATGGTAGTGGCACTCAACAATAATATTTGTGTACAACTTTATCCTATAATCAGATCTCCCTGAGGTACACAGCAGGTTGTTCCATCCTTCTGCATAATCCACCAAGTACATCCTGGTCCTTGAGCAAAGGCAATCCCACGAATGGGTTTGCCTGTACTCAAGGCAGGATGAATCCATACTGTCTTTCCCAGCAACCCTCTAACATGGGCCACTGGGACTTTGTCTCCGTCTACTACATTAAGGCACTCAGACTGGGCGGGACCTGCTCGGTTGGTGGAACCTCGAGTGTTGACTAACCAAGTGGCTTTTGCCAGGTGCTGCTCCCAGTTTTTTAGAGATCCCCCACCCAATGCCTTTAATGTGGTTTTCAACAATCCATTGTACCTCTCCACTTTACCTGCAGCTGGTGCATGGTAAGGGATATGGTACACCCACTCAATACCATGTTCCCTAGCCCAGGTGTTGACAAGCTTATTTTTGAAATGAGTCCCATTGTCTGACTCAATTCTCTCAGGCGTACCATGCCTCCAAAGGACCTGCTTTTCCAGGCCCAGAATGGTGTTGCGAGCAGTGGCATGGGACACAGGGTAGGTCTCCAACCATCCGGTGGTGGCTTCTACCATGGTCAGCACATAACGTTTTCCCTGGCGGGTCTGAGGCAGTGTGATGTAATCAATCTGCCAGGCCTCCCCATACTTGTATTTGGACCACCGTCCACAATATCAGAAGGGTTTTACCCGCTTGTCCTGCTTGATGGCAGCGCAAGTGTCACAGTCATGAATGACTTGGGTAATGCTGTCCATGGTAAGATCTACCCCTCGGTCTCGTGCCCACTTATAGGTGGCATCCCTACCCTGATGGCCTGAGGCATCATGGGCCCATCGAGCCAGGAACAACTCTCCCTTATGTTCCCAATCTAAGTCTATCTTTGAGACCTCTGTCTGTGCAGCCTGATCTACCTGCTCGTTGTGCCTGTGTTCTTTATTAGCCTGACTCTTGGGAACATGGGCATCCACATGACGGACTTTCACGGGGAGCTTCTCCACCCGAGTGGCAATGTCTTTCCACTCATCAGCAGCCCAGATTGGTTTTCCTCTACGTTGCCAGTCAGCCTTTTATCACCTTTCCAGCCAACCCCACAGAGCATTGGCTACCATCCACGAATCAGTGTAAAGGTAGAGCTTTGGCCATTTCTCTCTCTCAGCAATGTCCAAGGCCAGCTGAACAGCTTTGAGTTCAGCAAGTTGACTCGATCCACCTTCTCCTTCGGTAGCTTGTGCAACCTGTCGTGTGGGGCTCCATACGGCAACTTTCCACTTCCGGTTCATCCCCACAATGCGGCAGGAACCGTCGGTGAAAAGGGCGTAGCGTGTTTCATCTGCTGGCAGCTGGTTGTACGGTGGAGCTTCTTCAGTCCGGGTCACTTGCTTCTGCTCCTCCTCATCAGCGAGACCAAAATCTTCACCTTCTGGCCAGTTCGTGATTATCTCCAAAATCCCAGGGCGACTCGGGTTACCAATACGGGCGCGCTGCGTGATGAGGGCAATCCACTTGCTCCATGTGGCGTCGGTGGCGTGGTGAGTAGAGGGAACCTTTCCTTTAAACATCCACCCCAGCACTGGCAGTCGAGGTGCCAGGAGAAGTTGTGCTTCTGTGCCGATCACCTCTGAAGCAGCTTGAACTCCTTCATAGGTAGCCAAGATTTCCTTCTCTGTGGGAGTGTAGTTGGCTTCGGACCCTCTGTAGCTTCTGCTCCAGAATCCCAGGGGTCGGCCTCGGGTCTCACCAGGCACCTTCTGCCACAGGCTCCAAGACAAACCATGGCTCCCAGCTGCTGAGTAAAGTATGTTCTTCACATCTGATCCCCTCCTAACTGGGCCAAGGGCTACTGCATGGGCAATCTCCTGTTTAATCTGAGCAAAGGCTTGCTGCTGTTCAGGGCCCCATTGGAAATCGTTCTTCTTGCGGGTAATAAGGTAAAGAGGGCTCACAATCTGGCTGTACTCAGGAATGTGCATTCTCCAAAAACCGATGGCACCTAGAAAAGCTTGTGTCCCCTTCTTGTTAGTAGGTGGGGACATAGCTGTAATCTTGTTAATAACATCAGTAGGAATCTGACGCCGTCCATCTTGCCACTTCACTCCCAGGAACTGAATCTCTCGAGCAGGTCCTTTAACTTTACTCTTCTTGATGGCGAAGCCGGCTTCCAGGAGAATTTGGATAATTTTTTCTCCTTTCTCAAACACTTCCGCTGCTGTGTTTCCCCATAAGATGATATCATCAGTATACTGTAGATGTTCCGGAGCTTCACCCTTTTCCAGTGCAGTCTGGATCAGTCCATGACAGATGGTAAGACTGTGCTTCCACCCTTGGGGCAGTCGGTTCCAGGTGTACTGCACACCCCTCCAGGTGAAAGCAAACTGAGGCCTGCACTCTGCTGCCAAAGGAATGGAGAAAAATGCATTTGCTATGTCAATGGTGGCATACCACCTTGCTGCCTTGGACTCCAGCTCGTACTGGAGTTCCAGCATGTCTGGCACGGCAGCGCTCAGCGGTGGAGTCACTTCATTCAATGCCCGATAGTCCACAGTCAGTCTCCATTCCCCATCAGATTTACGCACAGGCCAAATGGGGCTGTTGAAGGGTGAGTGGGTTTTACTAACCACCCCTTGGCTCTCCAGCTCTCGGATCATCTTATGAATAAGAATCACAGCATCTCGAGTTGTTCTGTACTGCCGGCGGTGCACTATTGAAGTGGCAATTGGTACTCGTTGTTCTTCTCCCTGCAGAAGTCCTACTGTAATTGGATTCTCAGATAGTCCAGGCAAGGTGTTCAATTGTCGAATACGCTCTGCCATCACAGTTGCAATTCACAATGCCCATCTTAGTCCTTTTGGGTCCTTAAAATACCCACTCCGAAGGTAGTCTATGCCCAAAATACATGGGGCCTCTGGACCAGTCACAATAAGATGTTTCTTCCAATCCTTTCCAGTTAAACTCACTTCCGCTTCCACCAGGGTGAAGTCCTGCGATCCACCTGTCACACCAGCAATTGAAACAGATTCTGCTCCCATGTGTCTTGATGGAAGTATCGTACACTGTGCACCTGTATCCACTAAAGCTTTATATTTCCGTGGTTTCGAAGTGCCAGGCCATCGAATCCACACAGTCCAAAAAACACGATTTTCCCTCGCCTCACCCTGGCTAGAGGCAGGGCCCCTCTAAAGCCTGTTTCTCTTTCTTTTCTGGGGCATACATCTTAGAAGTTCCCTCAAGAGGATCAGACATGTCATTATTAGTATCACGTTCAGCACTTTGGCTGCGAGAGACAGGAGCGGCTTTCCTTCTGGTGGAACTTCCTCTTTCAGTCTTTCCTTCCTTCAAATCCCGCACTCGTTGTGCCAGAGCAGCCGTAGGCTTCCCATCCCATCTTCTCATGTTCTCTCCAGAATCTCGCAAGAAAAACCACAATTCAGCTCGGGGAGTGTACCTCCTCTCCCAACTGGGGGAACGTCTGCGTTGGGAACCAGGGTTTCTAATCTGTACAGCTGAAATTTGGAGGAGGTCCTCCTTAATCTCCTCCCTGAGTTTCCGATGATTTTTCTCTATTTTATCTTCTAAGTCTCGCAAGCGTGTTTCCACAGCTGCAATTGTAGCATGAGTCGGGCCATGTACTGCATCCGCATATGCACGAAGCTTCTTTGCCATATCGAGTACTGTCTCATACACCTCATCTCTCTTCATTATCGCTAGGGCAGACGCATATTCAGGTGGCCCAAGCCGCACAAGTTTTCTCCACATCACCGGTGTACATGGTACCAGGTCTTAATTTCTAGTTGTTACGTCATCCGAAAAAATAATTTCTGCTACTGCCATTTCCCTGAGGCGTTGGACCCCCTGCTCTATGGTTTTCCATCGGGTCTGCTGCACATATAAGTCATCTGCACAGAGATATCTTTGTGCCACGCTATCCAGGACCCGTGCCCAAAGGCTTTGAGGGTTAGCTCCCCTCATCACACCTTGGTCGATAACAGGATCATGAGACAGAGACCCCAAATGTCTCGCTTTAGAGCCATCCAAAACCGTGGCCTCCCCTGCTGCATCCCAGAGACGAACCAGCAAGCTAATAATAGATTCATCAGGTCTCCGGGTGTAATCTTTTCTTAAACCACGAAGATCCTTCAGGGAAAGGGATTCATTATTAGTCTCTGCTCTTCCATTACTTGTTTTAACTCCTGATTTTACATCAGGAGGTGTTGAAGGTCCCTCTCCAGCATCATCATCATCATCATCTTCTACTAGCCTATCAGTCTTCTTGGTGCATTTCCCACTTCTCGTACTAGTAGCCACAGCCATTGGTTGGGGCTTGTTCTCCAGTTTAGTTGCTGGGTTTCGGCCTAGGGGGTTGGCTGCAACTTGAGTCACTGGGATAGGGGATAATTTATCTCCCTGTTCCCTCTCCTCTGTCTCCTGCTGTATCGTGCCTAGCAGGGTACGATATGCATGTGCCAGGGCCCAGCTCACTGCAATAATCCTTTTCTCTTTAGAACCATCCTGACACTTCCCCTTTAAGTACCTTGCAACCTCAATCGGATTTTGAATCTGTTCTGATGGGAATTCCCAAATTACGGGATCAGAAAACTCCTTTAAAATCTGGCCCATTTTCTCCCATTTGCCATTCCACTCAAGATTCCTCCTGCCCAGCTTGACTCCCAAATCAGGAGTCCTCCCAGCCCCTTTAGAAATCTCGGCCTTAATTTTGTATAAACTGCAAATGGTGCAACAAAGACTTAACAAATTAACTGCCAAAAAGATAATGTCCTTAATATTCAGGGAGGTCTGAATATTTTCTAATAGAGATGTAACTAATTCAGAGGAGAGGAAAGGAAATAAAGGCAGAAAATCCTCTTTTCCTGCTTCTCCTCTAAGAAATAACACAAGCCATGATTTATATATTCCTGAAGCTGATTCTAACATTCTTATAAATCTCTTATATGTCATTATCACCAAGCCTAGCTTGATGAGTATTTTGGTTAATACCCCTTTAATACAAAAACTTCGTATTAAAGAGAACACCGGAGCTATCTCTGGATAGGTAAACAAGCCCAACGACCACAACGGTATTAACACTTCAAAGAAACTTAATAACCACCCATACAGGCAGGCTCCCAAAACAAAAGACATTCTGGATTCAATAGACATACCAATACCAACAGTTGAAAACAAAATATTATTAGAATAAAGTTTTTTCCACTTTTCTGGTTTCCTCGTACAGGCCACCAAATTAATTTGTCCAAGTTTGGGACAAATTTTAGGAAAAAGACCTCCAAAGGGTCCCCTCCCCCCCTTACAATTCCTTCCTTCACCAAGCTCGGAAAGAATTTTCTTCAGGGGAAAGTGGAAAAAAACTTTTTTATTAACAAAATACAAAAGAAACACTTCCCAGCACAGACCCAGATTGAGATGAACTCGGCAGATCTTCGCCGGGAAGGGCAGCAGAGCTTCTTTGGCAGACTTCCAGAGGTGGTCTCCGAAGTTCAGATCCATTTCCTCTGGAGCCGGTGCAAATCTTAAGGATGGGGGGGGGGGGGGGGAAGGGAGAGGGGCAGTTTAGGCAGCCGGGGGGGGGGAAAGCCGCTGAAGCAGCGGAGGGAAGGGGGGCAGGGGGGCAGCCGAAGCAGCAGCAAAAGCAGCAGCAGAAGCAGCAGCCAAAGCAGCGGCAAAAAGCTCCAAAAGCCGAAAAACACCCGGCTAGATAAAACAGCCGGGGGAGGGGCCGGCAGCTCCATGGTGGGGGGTAGGGAGAGGAGCTAGTCAAAACATAACCCATAACACTTTAATACAAGAGATTTACAGAAACCGCCCAGCAGTTTAGTATTTCTGTAATTGTCCACTCATCAGTCTCCACACTGCAGCCTTGAGCTCCTGATTCCTCAAGCTGTAAATGAAGGGGTTCAGAGTTGGAGGCGCCACTGAGTACAGAACTGACAGTGCCAGATCCAGGGATGTGGAGGAGATGGAGGGGGGCTTCAGATAGGAAAACACACCACTGCTGAGGAAAAGGGAGACAATGGCCAGGTGAGAGAGGCAGGTGGAAAAGGCTTTGTGCCGTCCCTGCTCAGAAGGGATCCTCAGCACAACCCTGAAAATCTGCACATAGGAGAAAACAATGAACACAAAGCATCCACAAGTTAAACAGACAGTAACAGCAAGAAGTCCAAATTTGTTGTAATGAGGTATAAAGAATGATTCAGCAAACCTCTGTCCATCTCTTCCGGTTGGTCCCTGGCTCCCTGTCCCTCTTCCTGTCCTGTGACCTTCCCCTGTGACCTTGTAGCCCACCTGGAGTTACTGCATTACCCCCTGTGTCCTTACCCCATTGGCTGCCATCCAAGGCCACTCCCATTACCTTCTCCTGAATACCCCGCTCCCGGAGAGAATCTGTCTCTTTCCTGCCACACCATCGCCATGAAATAAACCTGGGACCTGAAAGAGCCTCTTTTGTATCCTTTTCTAACCCATGCGGATACTTTGTCTGATCCTAAGTAATTAGGAAAAAGACACAGTAATCTTAGCAGGTGGTGCCTGACGAGGGCTTACTTTTAAGACCCTACTAGCCTGGAAGTCCCAGGTTTTTTGGACTTTAAAAGGCCGTCTGTGCTGGTCATCTACCTCTGTGACTTCAGAGCTGCTTTTACCAGCCCCGAGCACACGAGGAGGGGACGGGGAACTCTTCTGAGGTACTAGAAGAGCCGTTTCTGGGTTAGAACTTTCGCTGAGTTACTGGTGGGACCGCACCTCGTCTGAGAGAGGTAAGTGAACCCCAATTTAGCCCCGAGGTACAGGGGGGGGGTTTAGACGGGGTGGCTCCAGGCCCGTGGGGGGGGGTGTGCCCCGCGGGGTGGTAGCGGCGGCGGCAGTTACAGTGCGGAGCAGGGAGCACATGCGCGGTGTTGCGCAACCCGCCGGCATTACACGTGCTCGGCCAAGCTCTGCCTGGCGTGTGCTGCCTTATTGCTGTGAGCACAGGCGCTGGGAATTCCCTGAGGAGGGTTTCCCCGGGAACGGCTGTGTGGCCCTAACGGCAGCCACGTGTTGTGACAAAGCCCAGCACCCCCACACAGAAACATCACCTGGGTTTGCGACTAACTGCTATTGTGTAACTTTTTGCGAGAGTACGGGACCTGTGCATTTTGTTTTTATAACATCGGAATGGGGGGGAATTTCTCTGCACAGCAAAAGAGTATTATTTCTCAGCTTAAAGAAATGTTAGATGCACAGGATGTTGTAATTTCTAAGAAACAGATTGGAAAGTTTGTTAGCTGGTTGTCTCGAGAAATTATAGAATTTGAGAAGCAAAATATCAATTCGATTTTATTTTGGGACACTGTTGGAAATTTATTAACTTCTAAAATACAGAAAGGTGATACCACTGCTGCTTTATTTTTGCCTATATTTTTAAATGTTCACAAACAATTATCACAATTAGAAAACAATGATCAACCACAGGAAAATTCTTTAAAGCCCCCTATACCTAATTCGGAACCTTCTGTCCCTAAATTAAAAAGTAAATTAGAAATACCTCAAGAAACTACTAATGCTAAAGATCCCCCGAAATATACAGACTTAAAAACTTCTGAACAGCCTGCTACAAACTTGCCAGTGTATCCATCTCTGTCAGCCTTGCCTTCTGAGCATGCTAATTTAGAAAATCACCCTTCTCTAGTGCAGACAGAGAAACCTGTAGTACCTTCTTACAATATGCCTTTTTCTCCAAATAATCCGTTCCTGCATCCAGCACCTATACCTCAGTATTTTTCTGGCTGTTTTAACCCATTCTTCCAACCCTGTAACCCTACACCGTCTCCTAACCCTTCTATTCACACGGGGAGGGACAAGCCACACCCAGGAGCGGGAGAGGAAGCATGTGTCTCAGTTACACAGCCTCAGACTGCAGAGGCACAGAATCAATTAACCCCTAACGTACCGGTTAACCCTGAACCTGACCGTATTTTGGATTCAGCCCCGGTTCATTATGTAGGTAAAAATAATGGTAAAAGAAGCTACCAACCATTATCATACCAAGATCGGAAAGAGATTTGTAAATTACAGCACCAGATTGGGAGACAAAGTGAAATATTTAAAGGCATTTTAAAAGCAACTTTTACATCAAATGAACTTGTTCCGCATGATTTAAAGGACCTTTTCAGGTGTTTGCTAACCCCAGCTGAATATGAATTATGGTCTAATATTTGGAAACGTTCCTTAAGCAGTCTTTTAATAGAGCTTCACCAAAATCCTGAACATTCTAAGGATTCTGATAATAATGAACTTACATTAAATCATTTATGTGGGGAGGGGGAAATACACTGCCCTGAAAAGCAAACTAAATTGTTGTCTAAATTTATTCTGGATAAGGTTTGTAATGCTGCTGAAAACGCCTTTATCAAATTGCCAACAGTTGAAGTAACTAGTAGTTATGTTAATATTAAACAATATTCTTCTGAGACTTTTTTAAGCTTTGTAGATCGCTTAAAGGCACAGGTGGAACGACAGGTGCATAATCCAGCCATGCAGGCAGAACTGATTAGAGAATTAGCAGAGAAAAACGCCAATCAAGCTTGTCGGAGAGTCATCCTCAGTCTGCCACTATACCCAGAACCAACCCTAGCACAGATGATAGAAGCCTGCACACACAGAGCGGAGATGTTCAGTTCTCCAGAGAGGACCCCGAGTCCAGCACCACCTGAGCCTTCAGCACCTGAACCACCACAGATGAAGAAGCCGCAGATGTCATCACAGCAGCTGAAAAACATCACCTGTTTCTAGTGTCAGCAGCAAGGACATATGGCTAGAGACTGTCCTCAGAACAGGAAACAGAATAAAGTCAACAAACAAAAAAACTAGAAATGAGGCGCGGGCCTGTTATAAACACCATAACGCGCCAGGATATAAATTCTGCAGGCTACACTCTAGCAAAAGACTCTCCCTTAAAAATAAAGGGGGAGGAGGGGATGGGCAATGTGGGTATAACAGATAATGTAAATGTTAAATGTTCCCTTGACCAGGTCAGGCAGTCTTGTGGCCGTGTTAGGCTCCAGACTACCAAAAGTTTTCATTTCAGATCTGCTGAGTGGACTATCATCCTGGTGGACGTTTCGAGCCCCCTAATTGATAGGATGGTTTGCCACACAGAGCGTGAGTATTTTGTTGTGGGAGACACAGCACACACACCTTTAGAACTTGAGATAGCACCTATGATCATAAAGGGAAAAATATCCAGTGTTATCATATTAGCACGATGCTCTCAGCCACCTTTCTATTTGAGTGAGGGGCAAGTTCTGGCCCAAGCTTTTCCTATTCCAGCAGATATTACAGCAGATGATAAGTCACCAGAGGTTTACTGGGCAGAGACGGTACGTGAAGAAAAGCCTTCCCTAGCATGCAACCTGACACATAAATCAGACCATCTACATGTGCAAGGTGTTCTGGACCTAGGCTCAGATGTAACCATTATACCTGAAAGGATGTGGCCTTCACAGTGGGAATTGCAGCCTGTGGCTGGGCAAATTCAGGGTATAGGAGGAGTTAAATTGGCTAAAATAGCAAAAAGCATTGTGCAGATTGAGGGACCGGACGGCAAATTGGCCAGTGTTCGTCCGTTTGTAATTGATTACAAGTGTCCCTTGTGGGGAAGAGATGCCATGTCACAATGGGGAATTAAAATGATAATTCCAAAAACTCCTCAGGATTTTTAGAAGCGGCCACTGTGCAGTGCCGGGTCCAGAAGTTAACATGGCTAAATGATACACCTGTCTGGACCACTCAGTGGCTATTAAGAAAAGAAAAGTTACAGGCACTGGAAAAACTTGTAGAGGAGCAATTAGCAAAAAATCACATAGAGGAAACAACAAGCCCCTGGAATTCTCCAATCTTTGTAATAAAAAAACCAGGGAAAGACAAATGGAGATTATTACATGACCTTAGAGAAATAAATAAAGTAATTCAAGACATGGGATCTCCCCAACCTGGGATGCCTTCTCCAACTATGTTACCTAGAGATTGGCAATTGGCAGTATTAGACATTAAAGATTGTTTTTTCCAAATCCCATTACACCCTGAAGATGCTCCCAGGTTTGCATTCTCAGTACCATCATTGAACAGAGAGGCTCCAATGAAGAGATACCACTGGAAAGTGCTTCCACAGGGTATGAAGTGCAGTCCTGCTATTTGCCAGTGGTATGTAGCTTCATTGTTGTCTCCTGTGCGTGCACAGAGAAAAGAAGCAATCATATTACATTATATGGATGATGTCCTGGTGTGTGCTCCTGATAACTTCATACTCCAAAACACGCTTGACCTAGTAGTTAAAGTTTTAACCTCTGCTGGATTTCAATTACAGGATAACAAGGTTCAAAGGATGCCGCCTTGGAAGTATCTGGGCCTAGAGATCACTGCCAGGACCATTGTTCCACAGAAATTAGAAATTAATTGTAATCCCAAAACTCTAGCAGATCTCCACTCTTTGTGTGGTTCATTGAACTGGGTAAGACCTTGGTTAGGCCTCACTACTGAGGACTTACAACCCCTTTTTAATTTATTGAAAGGGGACAGAGAGCTGGTTTCTCCCAAGGAACTGACACCTGAGGCAAAAGCTGCAATTGAAAAGGTACAGAAAGCTCTGTCTGAGAGGCAGGCTCACCGCTATCAGCCTGAACTGCCTTTCAATTTCATTGTTTTGGGGAAACTGCCACACTTACATGGTTTAATATTTCAGTGGGTTGAGGGGCAGAGGGACTCACTCCTAATCATAGAATGGGTCTTCCTCTCCCACCAAAGATCCAAAACTATTACACAACCACAGGAGCTTATGGCTCAGTTGATTCAAAAAGCAAGAATGAGGCTGCGTGAACTGTCCGGTTGTGATTTCACATGCATACACCTGCCAGTTAAACTTTCTGGGGAGGGAAAGAATTCTCCTGAAAGGCTGACAAAAGAAATGTTTGAACATCTGCTACAAAGCAATGCCAGCCTCCAGATATCTCTGGATAGCTACAGTGGACAGATATCTGTTCACAGCCCAGCACATAAGTTGTTTAATGAGGAATTCCACCTCATCCCTCGTGAGAAGAGGAGCAGGAGACCGCTCGAGGCACTCACAGTGTTCACAGATGCATCAGGGGCCTCTCATAAGTCGGTGATGACTTGGAGAAACCCACAGACTTAGCATTGGGAAGCTGATGTTGAGTTTGTGGAGGGGTCACCCCAAATTGCAGAACTGGCTGCAGCTGTGAGAGCCTTTGAGAAGTTCTCAGAGCCTCTTAATCTGGTAACAGATTCAGCTTATGTTGCTGGGGTAGTGTCTAGAGCGGAGCAGGCAGTGCTTAAAGACATTGATAATGAGCAGCTGTTTAGGCTGCTGTCAAAACTAATCTATTTGGTTTCACACAGAGAACATCCCTTCTATGTGATGCATGTGAGGTCACACATGGATTTGCCAGGTGAGATCACAGAAGGGAACTGTATGGCAGACACTCTTGCAGCTCCAGCTGAAAAGGCATGCCTTCCTGACATCTTCCAACAGGCAAAGCTGAGCCACCAGCAATATCACCAGAATGTACCAGGTTTGGTCCGTCAGTTCCAGCTAACACGGAGTCAGGCTAGAGCCATTGTGGCCACCTGTCCCAGCTGCCAGCTCCAGGCCATGCCATCGCTGGGTACAGGGGTTAACCCTCGGGGCCTTGGCAGCTGTGAGGTGTGGCAAACAGACATCACACACATTCCTAGTTTTGGACGCCTCAAATATGTTCATGTGAGTATTGACACATATTCAGGTGCAGTTTATGCCTCAGCTCACGCAGGGGAAAAGGCAGCACATGCAAAACAACACCTAGTACAAGCCTTCTCAGTTCTGGGAATCCCTAGAGAAATAAAAACAGACAATGGCCCAGCATACATATCCAAGGAGTTCCTGGAATTCACCCAGCAGTGGGGAGTAAATCATAAAACAGGCATCCCATACTCCCCTACAGGCCAAGCTGTGATCGAACGCACACACCAGACACTCAAACAAGTTTTAGCTAGGCAAAGCAGTTCAACTGTGTGGATGTCTCCCCAGCAAAAGCTCTGTAAAGCTCTGTACACAATCAATTTCTTGAATTGTTCATTTGAAAATATGACTCCTCCTGTGGTCCGTCATTTTAACAGCAGTAAACAGTTTAAATTGTCTCAGCACCCACCAGTGTTGATTAGGGATCCAGAAACATGGAAAACCAAGGGTCCCTATGAGCTAATAACCTGGGGAAGGGGTTATGCATGTGTATCCACTCCCTCAGGCCCTCGGTGGATTCCCCAAAAGTGGGTTAAACCTTTTGTTCCCAAAACTCCAGCTACAGCAGAAGAGGATGAGAAGCAAGTAACAGTTGCTTCAAAAAGAAGACGCCGCAGAGGAAAAGAAAACAAAAATTTCATGAAGGAATACCCTTCAACAGAAAGAGACTCATAACATGTTTTAAAATATTTGTTTTTCCTTTTAGAAAAACTACCCTCCAGTTAACCCTGTGAAGAACCTCATCAAAGTTGTCTTCTTGTTAACAAAAAATCAGAAAATTGACTCAATGAACTGTTTAGAAGCTGGGGGTTCTCAGGGTGGTGGACTTCTATTGTAAAACAATTTTGTTATTCTTTGTTGTTTTTTCCTTGTAATAATGGCATTTGGGATCTTATGTCATTTAATTTTAAGGCCATAAATGGTATCATTCCTTCTACCTCAGTAGACAATCATATAGAGATGACAAATATAGAACAATCTAACCCTCCTTCTTATTACAAATGGTGGGCAAAAAAATAATTCGGACTAGAATTAGATAATATCACCCCCTACTTAAAAAAAACCAAAAAACGGGGAGATGTTGTAATGAGGTATAAAGAATGATTCAGCAAACCTCTGTCCGTCTCTTCCGGTTGGTCCCTGGCTTCCTGTCCCTCTTCCTGTCCTGTGACCTTCCCCTGTGACCTTGTAGCCCACCTGGAGTTCCTGCATTACCCCCTGTGTCCTTACCCCATTGGCTGCCATCCAAGGCCACTCCCATTACCTTCTCCTGAATACCCCGCTCCCGGAGAGAATCTGTCTCTTTCCTGCCACACCATCGCCATGAAATAAACCTGGGACCTGAAAGAGCCTCTTTTGTATCCTTTTCTAACCCATGCGGATACTTTGTCTGATCCTAAGTAATTAGGAAAAAGACACAGTAATCATAGCACAAATTCCCTGAGGTAGGATTTGGAGCAGGAGAGCTTGAGAATATGTGGGATTTTACAGAAGAACTGGCCCAGGGCATTGCCCTGGCACAGGGGCAGGGAAAATGTATTGGCTGTGTGTAGCAGAGCATTGAGAAAGCCACTGGCCCAGGCAGCTGCTGCCATGTGGGCACAAGCTCTGCTGCCCAGGAGGGTCCCATAGTGCAGGGGATTGCAGATGGACACATAGCGGTCGTAGCACATGATGGTCAGGAGGAAATACTCAGCTGAGATAAAGAATAGAAAGAAAAATAGTTGAGCAGCACACCTTGCATAGGAGATTGTTCTGGTGTTCCAGAGGGAATTGTGCATGACTTTGGGGACAGTGGTGCAGATGCAGCCCAGATCAGTGAGGACCAGGTTGAGCAGGAAGAAGAACATGGGGGTGTGCAGGTGGTGGCCGCAGGCTACGGCGCTGATGATAAGGCCGTTGCCCAGGAGGGCAGCCAGGGAGATGCCCAGGAAGAGGCAGAAATGCAAGAGCTGCAGCTGCTGTGTGTCTGCAAATGCCAGTAAAAGCAAGTTCCTGATGGAGCTGCTGTTGGACATTTCTTCACTTTGGCCATGGAGTCCTGTTGAAAGGAGACATTGACAAGGTGGGATAGATTTTTTTTAGTCAATCCTGTGCAATTAAATTAGATTTCTTCCTAAAAATACTTATCTTCCTATAGGGGCACTTCACTAAAAATTTTTATTTTTGAGTTTAGGTTTCTGCTGCTGAATCACTGCCTCGTCTTTACCATTTCCTCAGCCTGAACACTGGGTATCCAAGAAAGAATACAGGACTCCCTGTGTCCCAGTGCAGTCAGACCTGTTGGTCCTACATAGCTCCTCTTTGCACATTACACTTCCCACTATTTTAGGGTGATTAGAATTATGAAGTGCTGGAAAAATATAGTGGATCCTTTGAAGGTTCCAGTATCAGATACAATCACCTTAAACATTTTTCTCTTTCCCTATGCAGCTTGATATGGAGGGATATCCGGGGCTGACCTGGCTCTGTGCTGCCTGGAGTTATAGCTATTGGGAGCTGCTTCTCTCTATGCAAGCCTTGTCCCTGCCAGTGCTGCCAGAGCCCAGCCCAGCCCTGGGGGCTTGGCTCTGCCCTGCACACCCCTCCAAGCACAGGGCAATGCCCAAGAGCATCTCCCTGCCAGCAGGGCCTTAAGGGCAGCTCAGACAAACAAAAATGCTGCAAGCCAAGGTGCTGCTGCTGATGCCTGTAGGCAGAGGAGAGTGAGGAGGCACTTTGTGAGGGAGATGTGAGGCAGATCTGCTGATGCCCAGTGGGACAGTGCAGTGGTCTCAGTGACACAGACACACCTGACAGCCCCTTTCCCTTCCCTTGAGGAGAAAGCTGAGAGCAGCCCTGGCCATGCAGCACCATCTCCACAGCAGCAGAAATCTGCCTTGTTGGGGGAGGCTGCTTCCCCCTCCAACTTCTTCCACAGTGCACGGGGAGTTGGCAGCAGGCTGAGACCTGTCCCTAGAAGGTGGCACATGCCCTGGGCTGGCCAAGAGCCCTGAGGGCTGCAGGACCTGCTCTACAGGACATCCCTGGGCAGCCCTGGCTGCAGCCTCAGATTCAGCCTTTGCAGCCATTCCTGGAAGCTGGAGCCATCCTGGAAAGGCTGACATGGAACAGAGACTAGACAAAGCAAATGAAATAAAACAGGTATTTTTTGAAAGGGTATGCGTTGGGCAGTGCAAGAGCCTGGCAGGGGCTGCACCCAAGTCAAATCCAAGATGGATACTGCTCACCAGTTTTTTACACTTTCAAAAGTTTTAGTTCATCCACATCTTGGGGTCAATTATCCAACCACAGCCCCAGAATATGGAGTCTCAGCTCCCTGGCTTGCCCCCTGCCCTTAGCCATTGTTTATGATTTTTGGGTACCGGTTGTACTTGATTTTCTAGCAGGGAATTGATTATTTTGTCTAACTAGCCCGTGAAGAGACCTTACTAACAAGTAATATGAAGTTTCAGAGTAACAGACTAAACTGTGCAGAATGTCGAAAATGTAAAAGCTAAAACCCAAGACATCATTACCCCCACAGACTCACCATGTCCAGAGCAGTAAAGGTGTTTCCCCAAGCGAAGTCTCAGCTAAATGTCTCCGCAGCTCTGATTGCCTTCAGCTTGTCTGTGTCTGGCTCCTGTCCCCTCAGTTCCTGCAGGCAGTGCCCTCAGCCCTGCTGGGCGGGGAGAGGAGCTGCTCCTCACCAGAAATGTCTTTTTGAATATTTTCATGGTTGCCAGGTGTTGCCTTTGTACCAGGAGCCCAGCCCGGCTCAGCAGAACAGACACAGCACAAGGACTTTAATGAAACTCTCAGGGCTTCAGTGCTGTTTACATCAGACTCAATCCCTGAGAGAGTGCTCAAAAAACTTTTTAAGAACTCAAATTGAGATGGAAACTCCAAAGTTTCTTGAAGTTTTAATGGGTCTCACTGAGGAACACCACTGAGAAAGTTTCCCCAGGTTGCAGTTAGAGTAGAGCACTGGTGGCAGTGATGACAAGTGGGGACAAACAAGGGAAAGGTGTCTCTGATACTGAGCAAACTTGGATGTGTTTCAGGAATGAAAAGGGCCAAGGCCTGAGCCCCAGCCCCTGGCAAGGCACATCCTGTCCCTCCCTCATTGCTCAGGGCTCTTCCCAGGCCACTGGGCTCTGGGGATGTGCAATGCCAAGGGCAGGACCATGGGGCCACCCCTGCCAGGCTTCTGAGCAGGGACAATGAGGCAATGAGGCCCCAGCACAGCAAGGATTACTTGTCCCCTTCTGGCCTCAGGCCCAGGGCCAGCAGCCATGGTCCAAGTGCTGCAGCAGTTGGCTCTGGCAGGGCCTTTCAGCTGCTGCCCATCCCTGTGCCCTCTGCAGCCCAGGCTGTGCTATGGTGTCCATGCCCTTTGCCTCTGTCCCTGCAGGCTGTCATCATTCCCCGGCTGCCCCACCTCGCTGTCCCTTTCTTTGCTGACAGCTCTGCATCCTACCTCCCTCTCCCTGGCCTCACAAAGTCTTGGCCTTGATACCAAAAGTTTTAACTCAAGTTTTATTCTGCCTGTGAAGTCTTATCACAGGCACAAGGCATGCTGGGCCTGCTTTTCCAGGAGGGACAATTGAAGGGGAAGAATACATCTGGCTTAAGGCGATGGCAATAGAAAAAACAAAGACCAATCTTGGGAATTTTGGTTGGGTTTTATGGAAATGTGTAAATTGTTACACACATGTGGTGACTGAATATAAGCAACACACTTGTAGAATCAGTTGTCCATATAAGGTTAGGAGTTATCCCAGGTTGGACCTAAGACATAAATAAATGATGTCTTCTTCCCCACCAAATTGATGTCAAGGAGTCTTATTCTGATATTTCAAGATTTGGCGACAGTGTGGCCTCTCAGAATCGAAGATTCTACTGTGCCATTTTGGAACCTCATGGAACCAAGGGTCCATTGTTACACTGTGGGGCCCTTGGAACCACAGGGACCATACAGGGAGTGTGGTTCTCCATGAAACAAAGGGACCATTCTAATACTGCCTGGCCTCATGGAACCAAGGAGTCAATTGTGACAGTGTTGGGCCTTGTGGAACAATGGAGTCTATTATGACACTGAATCACAGAATTAATGAAGATGGAGAAGACCCTTGAGACCTTTAAGTCCACCTATGACCTAACATCAGCTCATCAACTGAGCCATGGCACTGAGTGACACGTTCACTCTCTGTTTTTAAATGCCATCAGGGACAGTGACTCCACCACCTCCCTGGGCAGAAGATTCCACTTCCCAATCACTCATTTAGTGCAGAATTTTTTCTTGATGTCAAAGCTAAACTTCTGCTGGGGCATCTTAAGTCTTTGTTCTCTCTTTCTTTCAGTGGTTTCCTGAGAGAAGAGATAGACCCCCACCTGACTACAACCTCTGTCCAGATAGTTGTAGAGAGTCTCCCTGGAGACCATTGTAGACATTGGGGCCATTGTAGCATGGCAGGGCCTCATGGAATCAAGGGGATCACAATGACAGTGTGGGGCTCCATGGGACAAAGGGGCCATTCTGACACTGTGGAACCAAGGAGAACTTTGTTACACTGCAGGGAACCATGGAACCAAGGAGACCATGATGACACTTTGAGGCCTCATGGAACCAAAGGACCATTGTGGCACTACAGGGCTTCATGGAACCAAGGGCACAAGTGCGACACTCTGAGCAGCAAAGGACCAAGGGGGCATTCTCACACTGCAAACCAAGGAGACCATGATGACGCTTTGAGGCCTCATGGAACCAAATGACCATTGTGGCACTACAGGGCCTCATGGAACCAAGGGCACAAGAGAGACACTTTGAGCTCTAAGGGCACAAGAGCGACCCTGTGTGCTCCTAGGGACCAAGGGGGCATTCTTACACCGCAAACCAAGGAGACCGTTGTGACACTATAGGGCATCATGGAACTGAGGGTCCATTGTGACACAGCATGGCCTCATGGAACCATGGAGGCCATTTTTACAATTTGAGGCTTTGTGGAACAAAAGGACAATTGCTGGAATTTCAGAGCCATATGAAACCAAGTAAACCATTGTGACACTGTGGGTCTCAATGGAACTAGCGGGCCATGGTGACACTGTGGGGTCTCATGGAATCCATGGTCCATAGTGACACCGCGGGGCCTCATGGAATCCTGGAGGCCACGATGACACTTTGAGACCTCGTTGAATCAAGGTGCTCTGCAGGGCCTCATGGAACCAAGGAGACCCTTCTGCCATTGTAAGTCCTCACAGAACCAAGGGTCCCTTGTGATACTGTGGTGTGGGAAATGCAGGCGCAGAGAGTTCTCAGGGCTTTGTGCGTACAGGATCAGAGATAGAGATGGATGCAAGGTTTGTCGTAAGACCTCAGAGAAAGCTTAGAGTATTAGAGCATTAAAGTGAAACATGCATGAAACAAGAATATAAGTTGATAGGTTAAGCAGAAATATGTTTTAAGCAAGCAGATATAGGCATTATGTAAGCAAAGCAGTATGAGATAAGTATAAGATAGTAAATGGTTTTAGAGTTTAGCAATAGAATCTGTTAGAAAACTAGCTAGAAGTTTAAGATGTATCAGCATAAATTTGTGAATTATTATATGATTGGTTAAAAATAAATAATTGCATCAAAGCCATGAAAAGCAAAGCAATTAATGTTTGGTATAAAAATACACAAGCATGCTTTGTAGAAGTATTTGATTGGCTAAAATTATATAAACCATTGTAACTATTATGATATTATGGTGTTTTATTTAACACCTTTAATGTCTCATCCTTTGATGAGGCTGGTGCTGTGAGGCAATAAACCATCTTTTACAACATCTCAATTGCCCCAGCTCTCGATATATTTTGTCCCAGCTCTCGTAATATTTATATCCCAATACTGTGGTACCAATGAGACCCCCCGTGACACTGCAAGACCTCATGGAAGAAAGGGGGCCCATTGTGACACACCAAGGACTCAGGCAGCCAAGGAACCCTTGTGACACTGCAGAACCTTAGGGATTAATGGAGACCATTGTGATACTCAGCGGCCTCATGGAACCAAGGAGCCATTGTGTCATTGTGCAGTCCCATGGAAACAAGGAAAGCATTCTGTCATTGCAAGGCCTCATGGAAGCAAGGGACCATTTAGACACTGTGGAGCCCCATGGAAACAAGGGGCCAGTGTGACACATTTAGGCCTCATGGAACCAAGGATACAATATGACTACCACTGTTGTTGAGGCTTGGTTAGCAAGCAATGAACATAGCTCAGCTGAGGCCTTATTAGCAGACCATGAAAATGGCTTGTCTGAGAGTTCAGTGCAAGAATCTAGCTGCTAAACTGCATGTATTGACAAGGTCAGGCTATAGCAGCCTATTCATAAAATTGATAGTAATGCAGCTAGAGGATATGAGAGAAGGAAGAGATGGATAGTTTGTTGCTATATAGAGGATAGATGCAGTGAGTTCGCTGCTAAAATGCACATATACAGACTTAGCTAAAAAAGTAGAAGGGGTGGTCTTCTCACGCTTGCAAGAGCCAATAGTAGGAGAGGCGTATGTACCTAAAACCAATGAAATTATGCCAAATATGCTTAAGTCATTATATTTTGGATTATAAATATAGATGGTGCCTTCAATAAATAGAACTATGCTTTATTGATCACACTGAATGGTTGCATATTTCCGTCGCCGATGTTCCTCCGCAACTGGCGCCCGGAACAAGGACCCTGCAGCTCTGCAACTCTGCACCGACCCACTGCCAGAGGTATGTGAGTGGACAAGCACCAAGTAGCAGCGCTTTGAGGGCAAGGATCTCTGTATGCTGGCATACTAACGGATCCCGTGCTTGAGCCACTCCCGATAAAGGAAGCTCACCGTCCCAGTTACGCTGCCAGTCAAAGGCTGCCATGCGTGCATGTTAGCAAGCTATCAGCTTAGATTGCTGGACTGCCCCTCTCCTTCTTTTGTAAAAAGGGAGGGATATGGATAAGCAAACGGCATATGATTTATTTAAATGCTTTGTAGAAAAGGTAAAGGTAGAACTTAATCTTAAGAAAGATTTACACAAGCTGTTAGACAATGCTAAAGAAAAGGGCTTTTCTAACAACGCAGATGACTTTTTCAAAACTGAGGAGTGGCAAAATCTAGCGGATTGTTTGTATAGAGCAGTTATAGATTAGGATATAGTACCAAAAATGTTGTCTCAGCCCTGGCGGGTCATAATCAATTGCTTAGAAGCATATAAAGCAGAAAAAAAACCAAAAATGCTGCTGTTGCCTGTATGCATTTGGATGGCAAACTACCCACTATGCTATCCACCACAGGACAAACTAAAACCCTTGCTGCACAGCCAGGGATGTATATTTTTGGAGGAGACAATCTTCCTCAAGCACCAACTACACAAGTTTTATTACCTCCTAAATCTGTCTCTGAAGCAGTGCCCTCTGCCCGCCCCCCCCCCCCCCCCCCCCCCGCTGCTATCACAGCAGGAGGAACTGCCTTCAAAGGACACAGCTGAGTTAGAAAAACAAGCGGCACATTCCTACCATAATAAGGTGCCAAAAGCAGAGGTAAAATCAAGGGTAGAGTGGAATGGGGAGAGATTATGAAGGAAGAAATAGCGATGGGAGAAAGGAATTATGTGGCAAGATTACAGGAGCCGAGTACAACACAGCAAGCATTTCCAGTTGCATTTACCCATACCGGGGGAAATAGAATGGAAGCATCAATAACTCCTTTAGATTGGAAATTGTTAATGCAGCTTCGTAGTACAGTTAATGAAGCTGGCATGCATGGGGAACCAAGAAAGCAAGTGCTTAATATTTTTGGGGATCAGGGTTATTGTTGCAAGAGGATGTAAAAAATGTTTTCAAACTAATTATGACAAGCTCACAATTTATGCTATGGCAGGCTCACTTCCAGGGTCTTTGTCAGGATGCTGCACTTATTCAAAGAGCACAGGATGATCCGCTTCACGGGATCACATTAGAACACTTTATGGGGATTGGTCGATTTGCCACACCCGAGAGTCAAGCTCTATTGGGGCCAGATGTTGTAAAAGAGGCAATGCAGTTAGCTCGGGTTGCATATGATAAGGTTAGACCAGAATGAGGGGAATTGCCATCTTATATGAATATTAGACAAGACCCACAGGAGCCTTTTTCTAGTTTTGTTGACAAACTTACTGCAGCGATAGAAAGGTCAGGGTTACCCCTGTTTATGCAGGGATCTCAACTTTAGGAGTGTATTACTCAGAATAGCAATCCCCGGGTAAAATCACTGATAGCTACTTTACCAGGCAATTGGGAAGTAGTAGAGCTTTTAGAACGTATGAGTAAAATTCCTCAGGGAACTCAGGCTATGTTAGTTGAAGCAGTAAATAAGTTGACATCAACCTTAAAAGAGAGGCAATCTCAGAGTCAAGCCTTTGCTGCTGTGCTGGAGTCCCAGAACCAAGCCCTTGGTGGTGCCAGTCAAGCCTTTGCTGCTGTGCTGGAGTCTCAGAGTCAAGCCTTCGCTGCTGCACTGACACCACTAAAACCTCCTGACTCCCAGAGTGCTGGCAAGCCTCGTTCAACTAGCAACTGCTTTCAATGTGGTCAGTCCAGCCACATATGCCGGGAGTGTCGTATTACAAATGTGTGGTGTCATAACTCTCAGCTCAACTCTCATGCAACTGAAGCCTGCAGATGGAAGACAAAAAACGGACAGGCAAGTGCAAAGGGACACTGCGCCAGGACACAAGCTGTGGCCCACACCTCCCAGGCATTCCAGGGGGCCCCTCCCTTTTCCCAGCCAGCGAACTCTGGCCAGCAACAAGAGGCAGCCTCAGCTTGGACTTGGCGGCCGCAATAGATATTGTTTTAAAGGATACTATGCCTGTAAAAATCCCTACTGGAGTGTGTGGAACTTTAATGTTAAATGGACAATCTTATGCAGCTTTGTTGTTGGTTAGATTCTCAACCAACTTACAGGGTTTGACTGTGGAACCTGGAGTTATCGATGCAGACTATACAGGGAAAATTATGGTCATGGCTCATACACACTTCCCTCCTATCAGTGTTCCTGCAAGAAGCCGTATAGCTCAGCTGGTCCCCCAGCAGCAACTGATAAAGGAGGCACAAGAACCTATGTTAGGAGCCGGTGGATTTGGATCTACAGGAGGCTTGGTACTACTGACCCTCACAATGGAACAATGTCCGGTAGTGGAAGTTATGTTACAGCATAGCCCTCAAGATAAATGGCTCGAGCCTTATTGGAGACTGGTGTGGACATTACGATTATTGCCCGGCATCACTGGCCATCCACCTGGCTTTTGCAAAATCGCTTGGAGGCAGTTGAGGGGGTCGGTGGAGCAGGACGGGTCCAGAAAAGTTGTGAACCAGTATCCATTACTATTGAACAAAATACAGTATCTATTGTGGTGACAGTAATGGACCTCCCTACTGGAGTACAGACATTAATTGGGCGAGATGTGCTTGCTCAAATGGGACTGGTCCTATGCATGGACAATGGTCCTTTTTGATGGCGGCCACTACTTTGACTTTCCTGATCCAGCTTACCTGGCTTACAGAGAATCTAGCTTGGATAGAGCAGTGGTTGCTAAAAAGGGAAAGTCTTGAGCAAGCCCACCTTTTGGTACAAGAACAACTACAGCAGGGACATGTACGGCCCTCAACTAGCCCTTGGAATACCCCTATCTTTGTTATTCCGAAAAAATCAGGAAAATGCTGGCTGCCCCAGGATCTTCATGCTGCGAATGCACAGATGCAGACCATGGGTGCACTTCAGCCAGGTCTGCCTAATCCTGCCATGATCCCTCGTGGATGGGATATTCTAATTGTGGACTTAAAGGACTGTTTCTTTACAATTGCCTTGCACCCTCAGGACATGCAACGCTTTGCCTTTACCTTGCAAGCCATTAATAGAGAGGCAATTGCTCAATGGTATGAATGGACTGTTTTGCCACAAGGCATGAGAAATTCACCCACACTTTGTCAACTGTTTGTAGCAGCTGCATTACAACCCCTGCGAGTGCTGTGGAAGACCACATTGATATTCCATTTTATTGACGATATCCTGTTTGCACAGGAAAAAATCTTTACAAAAGAACATGAGCATAAAATAATCAGCATTCTGGAAAAGCAGGGACTGGTGGTTGCTCCTGACAAAATACAGCACACTGCTCCTTGGCAGTATTTGGGCTGGCAGATATCTAATACTACAATATGACCCCAGAAACTGGAGTTAAAAACAGCTATCCACACATTACATGATGCTCATGCTTGGATACCTCCAGTTGCTCCGACCAGTAATTGGATTTTCCAACCATGAGCTGGAAGTCCTTCGGCCTTTGCTGAAAGGTACTGACCCTGCTGCATCTCTATCTGTCACTGTTCAGCGAAAACAGATGCAACAGCAGTTAACCACCTCTATTATGGAATGGGCTGTCTCCCGAAGGATAGCAGAAGTACCTATAGACATTACTGTTCTACTTGGAAAAAAACATATGGTGAGTGCCCTTACATAGACTACACCTGACCATCAGACACTTGTCTTGGAGTGGCTTTTTACATCTTTGCAGCCTCGCACTACAATACAAAGTCCTGTTGCTAACCTTGCTGCTTTAATAAAAAAGGGGAGATTTAAATGTCTCCAAATAACAGGACTTGAACCAGAAAATATCTATGTGCCCCTGAGAGCTGAGGACTTGGCATGGTATATGTATCATTCTCCAGACTTACAGGCAAGTGTCCTGGAAGCAGCACAAAATGTTCAGCTGAAATCGACAAAAAATACGGTTTTACAGTGGATGCAGTGTCATGCCATGGATGTGAGGACTTTGAAGGAATGCACTGTATGAACCTTTCTGACCATTCTGTCTCTATTCATGCACAGCTGAGCAGGCTGCAAGAGCTTAGCAATCATTTGCAGAAAAACACTTGGTTAGGATTGACTGATTGGTTGAAGTCTTTACCTTTGGGGCCATGGTTAATTTCTTCAGCAACTTATAATAGTGGCAATAATTTTGGTGGTAACCCTTTTGTTTATTCCTTGCATTTTACAATGTTTGCGGCGTAGTATGGAAAGCACAGCAGAATCAGTGATGAACCGAGTTTTTATCGCAAAAAATGAAAAAGCGGGAATTGTCGAGGCTTGGTTAGCAAGCAATGGACATGGCTCAGCTGAGGCCTTAGTGGCAGGCCATGAAAATGGCTTGTCTGAGAGTTCAGTGCAAGAATCTAGCTGCTAAACTGCACGTATTGACAAGGTCAGGCTATAGCAGCCTATTCATAAAATTGATACTGCTGCAACTAGAGGATATGAGAGAAGGAAGAGATGGTTAGTTTGTTGCTATATAGAGGATAGATGCAATAGGTTTGCTGCTAAAAAGCACGTATACAGACTTAGCTAAAAAAGTAGAAGGGGTGGTCTTCTCACGCTTGCAAGAGCCAATAGTAGGAGAGGCGTATGTACCTAAAACCAATGAAATTATGCCAAATATGCTTAAGTCATTATATTTTGGATTATAAATATAGATGGTGCCCCCAATAAATCAAACTATGCTTTGTCACTCACACTGATTGGTTGCGTATTTCCCTCGCCAAAGTTCCTCCACACATTGTGACACTGCAAAGCCCCATCGAAACAAGGGGCCACTGTGACACTGCAGGGCCTCATGAATCCAAGGGAACAAGTAACAGGTCTGATTGGCTTGGTCTGACTGGTCCAACTGCCCTTAGAATGTCATGTGAGGAGAGAAGACAAAAGACTGTGCATGATTCAATGTGAATCATGAAAAAACTGTTTATTTTGCCTCTAAACATGGTTTATATTTACTTACTCTCTTGGATTACACAGTCACACATTATTTCATTGGTAACTCCTTTTTCTCCTTGCATCTCTGGATTGGTAGCTTCACTTTGTCCACAAGGCAGGCACACATATTTTTCTTAATCTTACTGGTTGATATCGTAAGCCTCATTTTACTCTGTTTGACACCCCTGTGTTTGTCAGCAACTTCCTGCTTCTTCTTTCTTCTTGCAATATCAGCTTTTTTATCCACAGAGATAACCTCATTCAGAAGGTTAGGCTGTTTCATTTAGGACATATCTGTTTTCCTGTCAATATGATCCTACAATTCCCTCTTCTTTCTTTCTTTCTTTCTTTTTTTTTTTTTTTTTTTTTTTTTTTTTTTTTTTTTTTTTTTTTAATCAGCCAAGCCTTGTTTATAGCATTTTCAATCATATTTGTAATTCCTCTAAGTATACATGGCACAATGATTAATAACAACACTATTACAATCAAAATAGTATGTGCCTGGATGAGAATATCTATCAAACATCCAGTAATTCTCCAGCCTTTAAGCCATTCTCCCAATCCTCCAACAGTCACCGATAATTTTTTCATATTCTCTTTCAATTGTGCCAGTTTCCTGTTAATTGATTCTTAGTGATCAGAAAGTTTCATACAGCATATTCCTTCAAAATCTTCACATCCTTATCCTTGAGCTAAAAGTAAAAAGTCAATAGCTGCTCTATTTTGTAAAGTTGCCTGCCTTATGGTATCTACATCTGTCAAGAGGAGTGATATTACTTCAGAGGCTAAGTTGATTTGTTTAGCAGTCCAACATCCTAGGTTGTTGAGAATCGTAAGCACCTTTCCTGATGCAATTTGGAATAAAAACAAAGACTTTAGGTTCATCCCAAAACTGTATCATCACAGTGTGGGCCTAACTGATTTACATCTCTCTTTCTCCTTACCTTGGTAACATTCCATATCATGTGATTCACTAACTGTTTATGGTCTGGCCCAAACATGATTAATTTTCCATTAAAACAAGATGCACCTACCAGGTTACTTGGATTTCCAGCCCAGGCCCTATCTCCTCCAATCAAAAAATTCCATTGGGTAATTGTAATCCCTGTGTATTTTTGTCCCACATTTTGCTGGATACCCTGTTTCTGGGATAGTAGCTGTTAGAATCATCCCCTCTGTGTCTATAAAATACACTGCTAGGCTGTACAATAACTTTTATTGACTTGCTATTGCCTTCTATTAGCTATTTCACCTGTTGTGCATTACCTTCAAAATACAGACATCATCTTTTGGCCGTAAAGATCCTAATAAATTTAATTCTAAATTAAACCAATAGTGGCTAAACCAATGTATAATTCAATTGCATTATTATTTGTCCCATCCAGCAGGCATTCCCATCAATCTCAGGTTTCAAAGTTTGTCATATTACACTAGCTTGAGTCAGATTCATTGTTGCCCATGTTTTGTTTTTTACCAGGTACCTAAATTGTGTAGCCTCAAGCCATGGCACCCCAATCAGACAGGTCATAAATGGATCCCCCAGAGTTGCCATAGGAAAACAAAAGTATTATTGTCCTGTCTGGTTGGCAAATGTGACCCTTATGTTTTCCCTGGGGTTAATTTTCACTGCTGGATGTTTATTAGGTATTGTTACCCATAGCCCAATCAAGAACATCCTTAAATTCCCATTGATTAACCACATTTTTGCAGCTTGTTGATTTCACTTAATAACGGATTGGAATCCAAATATACTTGCCACACTTCTTGGTTACAGGTATTGCATCTTTAGCCAATCTCCCTGTCGCACCATGCCAAACCATTATTTTTTATCATTTGGCTTCTTGGATGCTAATACTCTGCTACAATTAATAAATTAGTAACTTGTTCTCTTACCTCCGATTCCTTTGTAATACACTTTCTACATAAGGTACAAATCAAAAAATGACTATGCTTATACCATTGCTTTTGACACCCTTCACACTGATAGAAAATCCAACAGGTACAGTCGCAATTGGCCCTGCAACTAAATACACTCATTTAACTTCCATCTGGCTGTTCTCTGGTGTCATACTTTTATCAATTATCCAAAGTCTCACCCATTTTGCTGGGATCCATCTAATGCCAGAATCACAACTGAAACATTTCAGACCTTGGTGTCTTTTTCCTTGTTGTATCAACAGCTTAACAGCCACAGCAAATGCAGTAGCAATGTATCCTGCTTTTTCCTCAGTTGTACCTTCTCTGGAGCAAGCCTCAATCATTTCCGCCAAGGTTGCAGTTCTTGGCAGAGCCTACAACAATCTCTTACAAACTGGATTTGCATTTTCTACAGCCAAGGTCATAAGCCAAGTCTCTGTTACAGAGTCAGAAAGTGGAGCTTTTTATAAAAACATTTTTCAGCCTATGTAGGATCTGCACGTATGGTTCTTTAATATCTTGCCGAATTTTCACATAAGAGGGAGTTGGTTTCCCAGATGCTGATAATGTTTTAAAGCTAAAGACCTTGTGACTGCCATAAAGCTTCTAAGTGCAGTCATGCTTGTACTTGTGCGTCGGTAAAGGGTCCCTGAGCTAGTAACGTATCTACAGAAATTCCCTTTAACAGATCCCCATCATTCCTTTCCAGATTGCTAACTGCGGCAATGTGACACAAATCAGACCACCTTGCCCACCAAATCAACTCTTTCATAGGTTTTAATATCAGTCTAGCTATTTGCATGTGTTGGGGATTGAGTGTTTTTTCTATTACTGTGTCAATTTAAAGAATTTTTCCCATTATCATGCCAATGGACCTGGCCAGGTTACACCCAAGATCTTTGATGACTCTAGACAAAGGGGGTAGTTGGGGGCGACTTCCAGAGGGGCCTCTCATGCTTCTGGAGGGGCCTCATATTTCCAGCGAGCTCGGAGGAGGATGCCCTGTCTGCAGCCACACGGCTGAATACAGGAGAGCCAGACCGCTCTGCTTTCACCTGCCTTGCATATCCCCCATCCCAACCTCCTGCCTCTGTGGACACAACTGACCACCAGAACACAAACGGTGGACGAGGAGCTGCCCTCTCCATCCCGCTCTCCCCCTGAGACAGGCGTAGCTGCTGCCGCCCCCTCCCACTTCAGCTTCCACCACTTCTCTGCAGCTGCTGGGCTTTGCTCTATCTGCAGCACCAGGACCGAGTGCAGAGAAAGTGTGCCTGAAACTAAAGAAAGGACTGGAACTAAGTTATCTGTTCTGTTTCATTGGTACTTTTAATAAATGCTGTTGTTTCTGCTTTTACAGTTAGGTATATTAGCAAAGGAGCTGTTATTCCTACCCCCTTATCTCTGCCTCAGAGTCCTTGATTCAAACAATTATAATACTTGGGAGTGGAATTAAAGCCTCTATTTCAAAAGAAAACTTCTGCCTTTACTGGCAGACACCTGTCCTTCAAACCAGGACAGCCTGCTATCAAAAGGGGTTAAGAGTGATCCAGTAAAACTACTGTCAATAAAGGTCTGTGTATAGGGGGAGGTTAAGCCATACTGCAAAACCCACTGTCTAACTTCTTTAATAATTTTCCAGTCTAGTACAAACCATGAATTAGGATGTTTCCTCCATTCCCACCACTCCCCCTAAGTTGCACCAGATACGCCATTTGAATGCATTTACTCTCAGTCAAATCGTCCTCTATCAATCCTTTCCAATCTGGAAATCATCACTGCCCCTGGCTCTCTCCATATTTTTAACGTAACTCCCTGTTAGCTGATCCATGGCTGCCTTCTCATCTCGTATGAATGACTCATGCATTTTCTTTTGTTGTTCCAACTCCCACAATTTCTTAAATAACTCCAATGCTCATAAAGATTGATCACCCATTGCTTGCTGAATGCACTGGCCATCAGGTGATGGTGAAGTTGATGGAGGGAGTGATGGGTACAGGCAGTGAGTGTGAGGGACAGGTTGTGGTGGAGGGATTGCAGCTCCCTCTCCCTCAAGCTCAACTTCCATTGTTGCCCGATGCCCCAAACAGAACACAAACTAACAGAGTTAGTTTATGCGGTGCTTTATTCAGGACCCGGGGAACCTGCGGACTAGCGTCCAAAGTCAGGATCCCACAGCTCCCTTTTTCCATCAGGTTTTTATACCTTTTTACAAAGTGGCCTACGTGCAGAAATACACATTCTTCAGAACAATACAGATACATAAATCTTGCAGGTATCATTCCTAAAAGTTATAAATTCTGCATGCTTGTCTACTTAGAACTATAGGCTACCCCCCTTAATCCCCCTTGTATGTTTGCCCATCACCAGAACCCTTTATTTATTATTATTATACTTTAGCCTTATCTTGAAAGTTTCTAGATGTCCTATATGCTCTACTAAATCCTTTGATTATTGTTTTCACAGTTCTAAATGTTCTATATGCTCTACTAATTCTTTTCACTATTGTTTCACAAGGTAGGTTCTCAGGGCCTGTCCAAAAACTGCAGTTTTCTAAGCCTTAGCATGACTACTACTATATCTACATTAGTCCTTTTTCTCATTATTTCGGTATCAACTTCCCCCTTTTGAGCATTCTTCAGATTTTCTGCAAGGATGCTCAATTCTTCAAGTTGTGGTTTCTATGTAGAACGGTGAGTCTTCTTTTCGAGTTGGCAGGATTACTTCTTTCTGGGTCAGTGCTCTCATGACACGTCGAGTATTAGTTCCTTCTCTGGCAATCATTCCTAAAAGACATCTATACATAATCATGCATACTACAATAATTAATACAATCATTATTACATATTGTACAATTGATGATATCTAACCAGAGACTTGGATTCCTAGGGAGCTAAACAGTGCTCCTACCCAGTTATGTTCAGCTTCCTCCTGGACTTCATGCACTTTTGTTTCAATTTGTTCCAATTGACTTATGTCTTTTTCTACTTCTTCCGTGACATTTGGGATATGTATGCAGCAATGATCAACCTTTCCTTGGAGGTATCCACAGACTCCATGTTCTTTTAATAAAAGCAAATCTAATGCCATTCTATTTTGGATTGTCATTCTTGTTGTTGCCTGCAATTGTAAATTTAGATCCTTAAATCCTTTCTTTGTAACTGTAGCTAACCTCTCAGTTTGTCCTAGTAATTTGTACAGCATCTCCCGGTTTCTATATGTAGAAATTGGTGCAAACAAGGATTTCAATACCCACCCAAATTTAACTCCTGATGAGGGTTCATGCCATTCATCTTCATTTCCCTGTCCTAGTTTTTCTGCTACTTTATTTGTTTCTCTCTTTGCTCGTGACTGCATCTCTTTCTTCGTTAATTTAGACTGTTTCCAAAAAGGACATAATGTGGGAACCCCTAAGGTAATTTGTGTTACAGGCCCGTCTAATGGCAAATGTGTTGTCCATTGTCCATGTCCCATAATCCATACTAAATTTCCTGGACTCCTGATAGTTGTATCCTTACAGCTCAAAGTTTTACCTTTCTGGTCCTGCGGGAAAGCACTTCCTGGAATTGTATGGTTAAGTTTTCTACACTCACAACCCCATTTTATAAGCATTCTGACCGGTGCCAAACTAATTTGATTCTCTGGAGTGTCACAGGTGAGAATTTGGGTGCAGTTCCAATTTTCTTTTGTGGCGCTCAAAGTTTTTGTAGAAGTGCTGGTTTGAGATAGTTCTGTGTGAGTGGCATTTCTGCTTCCCATCCATTGGACACACCAATTAACTTGTCCAATGTAACTATAATGTTTTAATATGCTGGCGCCCCATACCGTTTTCCAACTGTCTCACGAGGATTCCTGCCGGGATGAGTTCTGGCATATCATTTCATAATAGCTTTCATTTTTAGGTATTCTTTTCTTTTGCCAATGTGGTATAAAACATTCCCACTTAGCATCTTCAGGTCTTACTTTTCCCCCTGTCGCTAATTGAATTCCCCAATCCCTAATTTGTCCTAACCTTCCATGGCTAATTAGACAATCCTTATAGGTTAATATTCTTAATGTTTTTCCAACCTTTTCCCATTTTACTTCAATTTCGATTTTATTTCGTAATTTTAATTCACAACTTCCATTCTTACTTCTTTTTATTAGGGGTAAATTTCCTACTGGAATCACTCCCCAAGGGATTGGTTCCCCTGCAGCTTGTGGCAGAGGTAAACATGCCGTTATTTTTGATACGTTTTGTATTTGTCCAAAATCTCGAATTAACCCTACTACTAAATTTTGTTGTTCCTGGTTTCTTTGTAGTGCCAGGCTTGTATCTCTCAATCTATTCCACATATTTACTCGTGCACTGACTGGTATTACCTGCACCGAGTACCCCCTTCGGGTTTTATTTTCCTTTAAAATACCTACATTTATGTCCCCATAATTAAAGTTTTCTCTAATCCACACAATGCATGAGAATTGTCCTACCTGATCAGCTTGCATATGAGATATTGTCAATGTGGTGTTACTTATTTGCTGTTCCATATCCCAAAATGTCACGATTCCTTCTGTAAATACTTCATCTGTGGTGATTTGTCTCCAGGCTCCCTTTACTTCTTTTAATCCAGCTCTCTGGTTGTCAGAAAACAGACAGGTTAAATTTATTCCCGCACCTTCTGGCACCATTACATCTGGCTCTGGAACTGTAATTTTAACAAATGCTTCTCCCACCTGCATTATACAGACTAATGTTAAAAGAACTAAGTCCTTGCCCTGAACACCAGCTTTGTTGCTGACAGAGGCTGTACTTCCCATCTTGACGGGACCTTCTTGATTCGAGTGTAGTGAATCCAGTTGTCGATCCCTTGGACTTTCACTGCCGTGTAGGTAGTCATGATCACTTGGTGAGGACCGCCCCATACTTCTTTCAAGGGTTCTGTATTCCAGTTCTTTACATATACTTGATCTCCTGGCTGGATGTCATGGACAGGATTTTCCAAGGGCAGAGGCCGGTTCCACTGCAATGCTCCCCGCAGCGCTGTAAGGACTTTATTTAAAGACAAAATGTAACTCAACAATACTTGATCTCCTACTAAGTGAGGGTCCCCTTTGTAAGTTGCAGCATGATATGGCTTGCCATACAAAATTTCGTATGGACTTACTCCTATCTTTTCTCTGGGTTTAATCCTGATTCTTAGCAAGGCTAGAGGTAGTGCCTGGGGCCACTGTATCTTTGCTTCCTGACAAATTTTCTTAATCTGCCCTTTTAATGCCTGATTCATCCGTTCTACCTGGCCACTAGATTGTGGTCTCCAGGGCGTATGGAGATCCCAGGCTATCCCTAATACTCTGGCTACCTCTTGGACTACTCCAGCTACAAAGTGAGGTCCCCTATCTGAGGACATTCCTAATGGGATCCCAAATCTAGGAATGATTTCTCGTAGTAAGGTTTTAATTACTTCCTTTGCCTGGTTAGTCCTGCACGGGAAAGCTTCCGGCCACCCTGAAAAAGTACACACGTACACCAGTAAATAACGGTACCCTTGTGCTTTTGGTAGCTCTGAGAAATCTATTTGCCAATAGTCTCCTGGTTGCGGCCCTACTTGTAACTTTCCTAGTTGTATTTGCCTTCGTGTCACTGGGTTATTTTTAATACAGACAGGACACGTGGCGTTAATCCGTTTTGCCATTGTTAACATCTGGTTGGAAATCACCTCATGTTTTAAAAATTGTACCAATGCGTCTGCTCCCCAATGGCACTTGTTATGTTCGATTTCTAAAATTGTTTTCATTACTTTTGTTGGCAGTACAACCTGACCTACAGCTGTGACATACCATCCTTTTTCATTCTTCTGGGCCTGGAGAAATTGAGCAAGCTTCTCATCTTCATGTGTATACCATAGTTTCTGCTCAAGAAAAGAAGTTGCAGGGTTAATTCGCACTTGCAATAAAGCTAATTGTGTCCATACCTCTCGGGCAACCTGTTTGGCAACTCTGTCAGCCAACTGGTTTCCTTGGAACGCTTTTCCCTCTTCCTTTTGATGTCCTTTTACATGCATCACTGCCACTGCCTGAGGTTTATGCACTGCTTCCAATAGTGCTAATATTTGTTCTTTGTGCTTAATTTCTGATCCTTGAGAATTCAACAGTCCTCTTTCTTTCCATAGTGCTCCGTGTACATGTATTACTCCAAAGGCGTATTTTGAATCAGTCCAAATGTTTACTCTTTTCCCTTGACTCAATTCTAAGGCTCTCACCAGAGCATGTATCTCGGCTTTCTGGGCTGAAGTTCCCGGGGTTAAAGCTTGAGCTTCTATTATTTGTGTCAAAGTCACTACTGCATATCCCGCATACCTGGTTCCGTTTTCCACAAAGCTGGATCCATCTGTAAACAGTTCCCATTCTGGATTCTCCAAAGGCTCGACTTTCAGGTCCTTCCGGCTGGCATACACCTGTTCAATGATTTCTACGCAGTCATGTGTCAATTCGCCTCCTTCTTCCTGGCTGCTGCTCCTAAGAAATTCTGCTGGGTTGAGATGATTAGTTATTTTTAATTCAATGTCATCTTGTTCTCGGAGAAGTGCCTGGTATTGTAACATGCGGCTTGATGAGAGCCAATGCCCCCTCTTTTGTTCCAAAACCGCAATGACCATGTGGGGAACAAATACTTCCATCCTTTTCCCCAGAGTCAATTTTCTGGCTTCCCGAATTAGAAGCACTGTTGCTGCCACAGCTCTAAGACAACCTGGCCATCCGGCACTTACAGTGTCTAGCTGCTTTGAGAAGTACCCCACCGGGCGCTTCCATGAGCCCAGTTTTTGGGTGAGCACTCCTATTGCCAGTCTCTGTCTCTCATTTACGTATAGTTGAAAAGGTTTTGTAAGATCTGGCAATCCTAGTGCTGGGGCTTCCTTTAAGGCTTGTTTCGGACTCTGGAATGCTTTTTCTTGAGTTTGTCCCCACTGAAACACAGGGCTTTTGGCTGCCTCATACAGGGGTTTTGCTTTTAGTCCAAATTCTGGGATCCACAAGCGGCACCACCCTACCATGCCCAAAAAGGATCTTAACTCTTGTAGATTTCGTGGTGTGGGTATGGTGCAAATTGCTTGTATTCTATTAACTCCCAACTTTCGCACCCCTTGTGAAATTTCGCAGCCTAGGTAAATTACTTGGGTTCTTACCAGCTGAGCTTTTTCTTTCGATACTCGGTATCCAGCTTGTCCCAGCATATTAAGTAATCCAATAGTGAGTCTGAGGCAAACATCCTTTTCTGTGGAGGCTATAAAGATGTCATCAACATATTGTAGGAGAACATATAAGAAAGGTGATTCTTTTACCTGAGTCGTCTTCCATTCTTCTAACTCTCGAGCCAATTGATTTCCAAAAATAGTTGGTGAGTTTTTGAATCCTTGTGGTAGACGCGTCCAGGTGAGCTGCTTCTTGCGTCCCGTGTCTGGGTTCTCCCACTCAAAGGCAAAGTATTTCCTACTTTCAAGTGCCAAGGGGATACAGAAAAATGCATCTTTCAAATCAATCACTGTGAACCACTTAAACCTTTCCGACACAGCTGTCAACAATGTATACGGATTAGCTACTACTGGGTGTATATCTTTAGTGATGTTATTAATTGCTCTTAAATCTTGAACTAATCTATACTTACCATTTGGCTTTTTGACTGGGAATATCGGAGTATTGAATTCTGACTCACATTCCTGTAAAATTCCCAAGCTAAGAAATTGTTCAATCATGGGTGCTATTCCTATTCGTGCTTCCAATTTCAAAGGATATTGTCTTACCCTTACTGGGGAGGCTCCTTCCTTTAGTTCTATTACAACCGGTTGTGCTGCTTTTGATTTTCCAGGTACTCCTGTTTCCCATACCCATGGTACTACAGCTTGTTCTATTTCTTGTGGTATTTCTGCTGCTTCAACTTCTTTTACTACAAACAACTTAGCAATATTCTCCTCAGGAAATTCCAATCTTACTCTACCTTTTTCAAATATTATCTTTGCCTCTAACATTGACAATAGATCCCTCCCGAATAGCGATTCTGGGCTATTTGGCATATATAAAAAGTGATGATCAAATTCTTTCCCCCCAAATTTTATATCTAATGGCCGCAAAAATGTTCGTTCCTCAACTTGTCCCGTAACCCCTACTACTTGGATAGTAGAATCACTCAAAGGTCCTAGCTTAGTGTTAACAGCTGAATATGATTCCCCCGTATCTACTCTAAATTCTAATGGTTCCCCATCTACTTCCATTATTACTTTTAAATCCTGGTCTAGTCAGCTCTGATTTTGGTAATTCCCCATCATGAGGGCTTGGGCGACACCTTGGGGATTTCCCGGGAAAGCACCTGTATTATTCATCAATCCCTGATTTCCATTCCCACTGGCTATAATTCCTCCCCCAAAACCCATTCCTTGGTTGAGAGGACACTCATTTTTCTAATGTCCTCTATTTTTACATAGAGCACATTGATCTATCCCTAGCTGTATTCTCCCTCTTCCCATATTCAATTGACCCATAAGTCCTCCCGCACCCATTGGCATTCTCCCCTTTGCTATTCCCCTTCCCCCTCCTCGTCCACGTCCACGACTTCCCTCTCTCATATTATTTCCGGCTGCTTGCTGTAACACCGCCAACATAGTAGCCTGCTGTTTCCTGGCCGTTTCTTTTTCCCTATTATTATATACCTTCCACGCAACTTCCAACAGTTTATCTAAATTCCGAGTATCCTCTCCCTCCAATTTTTGTAATTTCTTTCTAATATCTTCCTGAGACTGCCCCATAAAAATTAATGCTAGCTGTAATTTTCCCGATTCCCCTTCAACTTCTAAATTAGTGTATCTAAGAGCTGTCTCCTTAAGCCGCTCTAAAAAGGTTGACAGAGACTCATTCTTTTCCTGCCTGACCGAATACAACTTAGACCAATTCAAAGTTTTTGGTATTCCATTCCGTATTCCTTCTGTTAACAAATCCTGATAAGCTTTAAGTCTCCGAGACCCGCCCGTCAAGTTGGGATCCCACTCCGGATCTTCCCTAGGTACTAAATCATTTACTGTACCATCCACAAGCCGCAACCTAATCATTTCTCGTGCTTTCTCTGTCATAGCTTTAAACACCATTTCCTTTTCAGTAGAATCCATTATTGTGTCTAACAAAACTTGTAAATCATTCCAATCTGGGTTCTGAGTCTTAATTACCATTTTTACCACCCGCGCAGTTCGTTCAGGATCCTCCCGATACGCCCCCGCTGATTGTTTCCAAATTAGTAAATCATTCGGCGAGAAGGGAACTTTCACTATGACCCGTTCCCCCTGCGGCCCGACAGCTTCACGGAGCGGAACCATTAAATGAGCACCTTCTTCCTTTTTCTTCCTTTCCACCTCCCACCGCCCTCTCCGAGTTCTTTCACATAAGGGGGTCCGTGGTATATCAGTGGTTTCTATTTTTGCTTCCCGATCCTTCCTTTCTACCTCTGGCATACTTCCTCCATGTTCCTCCACCGGAGGGGCACTAGGGGCTATCAGCAAAGAAACATCCTCCTCAGGTTCCGAAAACCTAACCGAGCATTTCCTTCTCTTTCTGCCAACCCTTACATCCATCCCAATTCTGCTTTAATGTTTTCAAAACCATGATCCCACACTCCTTTTGCCACTCCGGTTTATCTTTCAAATAATAAAAGAGGTCTAGATACGGTATTTCATCCCATTTTTCATTACTTTGCAGAAAATGCATCAAAGGTGTAATAATGTCAGGATTCAGTGTACCGTTCCTAGGCCATTGCATACCATCGGGTTCATATAAAGGCCATACATGATTACAGAAATCAATCAATTTCCTTTTACTTAGTTCTTGACCAAAATTCCTCACATTCCAATGTTGTAATAAACAGCCCAAAGGCGAAACGTCCGGGATTTCTATCCCAGAACTTGCCATAGTTCTAAACGTTTTTAAAGACATCATTTCACCTCTTTTTTTTTTTTTTTTTTTTTTTTTACAATATACACCACACAACACTCACACCCTTTCCACAAACCTTACCACACTGCACACCACACACAACACTCACACCCTTTTCCACCAATCCACCAATCTTGCGAGTGGCAAGTGCTGAACCTGCGCAGTCACTGCCGCGTCTGACGGTCAGCGCCTAGGCTTTTCCACAACCTTAAAGACGTCTGTGACCCCCGTGCGGAATCGCCGTTCCGACTTAATCGGCAGGCCCCCCTTTCCCTCAATAAAAGAATAAAGCACCTTCGGGCTTACCTCCAGGTCGTCCGTCAGGCGCGGGGTCGGGCACGGGTTGATGTTCTCCCCAGAAATCACCTGGTGCCGGCGTGGAGTGGATCAGCCCACGAACCGCCCCAGCCACCTCCGGAGTCCCATCTGGGTCGCCAGGAAAACTGTTGCCCGATGCCCCAAACAGAACACAAACTAACAGAGTTAGTTTATGCGGTGCTTTATTCAGGACCCGGGGAACCTGCGGACTAGCGTCCAAAGTCAGGATCCCACAGCTCCCTTTTTCCATCAGGTTTTTATACCTTTTTACAAAGTGGCCTACGTGCAGAAATACACATTCTTCAGAACAATACAGATACATAAATCATGCAGGTATCATTCCTAAAAGTTATAAATTCTGCATGCTTGTCTACTTAGAACTATAGGCTACCCCCCTTAATCCCCCTTGTATGTTTGCCCATCACCAGAACCCTTTATTTATTATTATTATACTTTAGCCTTATCTTGAAAGTTTCTAGATGTCCTATATGCTCTACTAAATCCTTTGATTATTGTTTTCACAGTTCTAAATGTTCTATATGCTCTACTAATTCTTTTCACTATTGTTTCACAAGGTAGGTTCTCAGGGCCTGTCCGAAAACTGCAGTTTTCTAAGCCTTAGCATGACTACTACTATATCTACGTTAGTCCTTTTTCTCATTATTTCGGTATCACCATCAGCTCATTTTCTGCTGAGCTTGGTGTCCCTTGAGGGTTAACAGTGCCTGGGTCCTGTGATGGAGATAAGTTCTTTATCTGTGACCCTCCTCCTTTTGCTTTTTTCAGCACTGGTACCGATGGAAGAGCAAAGGAAGGAATGCCTGGGTCATTGTGAAATACTTTTATTGGATACGTGGACAGTGGGTTCGGCTCCAGAGTGGCAAATTCTCCAGAAGCAGCATTGTATTCTACGTTAATTTCCCAGACTACAGTAATTACTGATTTCTAAGTTGGTGCTTGTTCTTTTACCTCCTTTGATCCATTACTTACTTCATCCTACAGAATATGTACTATTTGTTCCCATGTCTTTATTTTAAATGCAAAATTCGCTTTTGTGTTAGCTTCAGGGGACACTCGCGTTCTCTGCTCCATAGTAACAGTTTCCGGAGGATACCCTCATCATATTTAATCCCTCTATTAGAAAGGATATGGAGGAGAAGTTTTACTACTGCACTTTTGTCTTGAGTCAGATTTTGTACCATCTCCTCCTCCTGGCTTCTCCCCCCACTGGGCACCAATTGCAACGTATGTTATTCAGTCCCAGGCTGCCCTCCAACCTGCTGATCTCAATCCCCTGAGCCGTCCTCCAGCCAGGCTCTTCTTCTGGGTTGCTCTGCCAACTTTCCTCCGATTTCGATCATGTTTGGGTCAACATAGGAGGAGAGGACACAAAGGACTCTCTGCACGATTCACTGCAAATCAAGCAAAAGCAGTTTATTGTGCTTCTAAATATTGTTTATATTTACTTCTTATCTTGGATTACACAGTCACACATAATATAATTTTACCTCCGCTTTGTCCATGCATCTCTTGATTGGTAGCTCTATATTTTCCACAAGGCAAGAACACATTGTTTTCTTCATGGTTGATATCATAAACATCATTTTACTTGGGTTGACACCCCTATGTTTGTCAGTAACTTTCTTCTTTCTTCTTGCCACATCAGCTTTTTTATCCACAGAGATTACATCATTCAGACGGTGAGGCTGGTGCATTTAGTACATATCCATTTTCCTGTCAATATGATCCTACACAGTCCCTTTAGATGCAAGCACGCTGTCTCTGTGCTTAGTCCAGAGCCCGGATCTGCTGAAAAGCAAGCGGGAACAAAGGCAGGAAGGAGGGGGGGGGAGGGGCGGCAGCGGCTACGCCGGTCTCGGGAGGGAACGGGCAGGAGCGGTGGCTCCTCGCTCACCGTGTGTGTCTGGGTGATCAGCTGTGTCCACAGAGGCAGGAGGCTGGAACGGGGCAGATGCAGGGCAGGTGATCGCAGAGGGTCTGGCTCTGCTGTGCTCGGCCGCGTGGCTGAACGATCCCAGGCGTCCTCCTCCCAGCTCGCTGGAAACGCGAGTGCCCTCCCGGAAGCCTCAGAGGCCCCTCCGGGGGCCGTCCCCACCCACCCCTTTGTCTGGACTAATCAGGGACCCTGGGTGTAGCCCGGCCAGCTCCATTGGCATGATAATGGGAAAAATTGTTTCAATTGACACAGTAACAGAAAAAAAACTCAACCCCCAACAGTTGTTAAAAGAGCAGTTGGAAAAAAATAGGAGATGGGAATTTGCAGCAATGAAGAACCCATCTTAAAGATGTGCTCCATCCCCTTAACAATGGGAACACTGGGAAATGGAAACCCTCTGGATGTGTATGGCTGCACCTAATTTGCAAATACATCCATGGACAGGGACACTTGGAATGCCTGGGAAATTATTCTGGGTGTGATGGCCCCTGACAGGGCCACCCCAGGGGCTACAGGGCTGGACCTTTATACATTGGAATTAATTAGGATAAATCAGAAGCAGATGAGAGTAAACAATACCGGAATGGGAAATTAGATTTTTCCAGGACACTTTATGTTTGATAAATGCTCACAGAGCTCAGCCTTGAAGTGCTCATGTCTTGGGAGCAGTAATTGGTGCAGGTTATCAAAGAGAAATTAAATCAATTCTGTTAAAACAATAGTGAACAATTGGATTATTCAAGCCAATGGCAGGGTAGAACGATTATTGATATGGCAGTTTTAAAACAACTTTGAAGAAAGAACATCCTCCTTAAATCACTGCTGTTCATGGAGACAAAGGGTTTGAATGCACCAGTCCTAATAATGGAGCCAGAGTGTGGGTGCAGAGGCCAAATGGGCCTCCTGAGCCAGCTGAAGGAACAGCTCTGGAAAAAGACAACACTGTTTGAATCCTGAAACCTGGGTGAGAAGGATGGGAATATGTCCCTGCAGCCAAGTGTTCTGTGCCAGAACAAGTGGATGTTATGGAATATTGTTTTACAGATCCTGTAGGACCAAATCTCCCTGTTTGTCCCAACAGGTCTTTGGAAAATGCTCTGATCCACAGGGTTCCATGTGAAGTCTGATGTGACACTGAGGGGTTCCACACAAATTCCATCCAGGACCCTGGGTGCTCTCAGAGACTGGGACCCGGCACCTCTCCAGCTGGAGGGGAAAGGACCCCACCAAGCCTTGTCACCCACAGACAGTGCAGGAAAGCTGAACAGCAAAGAGCCTTGGGAACATTATTCTGGAATGAAACAGGTGTCAGCTCTGTGGACAACAGAATTATCATTCCTAACCAAAATGAAATTGAGGAAAAACAATGAAAAACCGTGTCATTAAACTACTACTGATGCCTGCAAATTTTATCTTGATAGTCAGCCAGAATCTTTGCCAGAAACACCTCTAGAATTTTACCAAGGATTAGTAATGAAAATGGTAATGAAAATGTCAAGATGAAAGCAGCCAAAATACTCAATCTAACTAATTGCTGGTTATGTTCTCAACCAGAGGGAAATCAAGGCAGAGCCATGGTTTGTCATGTTTGTCATGGTTTGATTTCTTAAAATGAGACCCAAGGTGGATTTAGTGCTGAACCCTTGAACCTCGGGCCTGAGAGGAGAATGCACAAACCTTTCCAGGAGTCCAAGTCAGAAGAAAAACCCAAAGTGTCTCAGAGCATTAATGGGTCTCACTGAGATCCATCCCCAACACAGGCTCCTCGTGGACTCCTTGGAGGAGAGAACTGGAGGCCATTATTGCCCAAAAACCACGCTCAGAGAAGCTGTGCCTTGAGGTCTGAGCCAATGTGGACAACCTTGCTCCAGATTACCCAACTGCATCCTGTTGATGCTCACACACTTGGGACCTGCTTTGCTTGGAGGGTTGGCTGGTCTTAGGGAAAGAGGAGTTTTTACTTTTTGTTATTTTTGACGCAATCTAAAACTCCTAATTTTCCCCAGTGCAGACACACTCCTCAGGTGTGTGCCAGCCCAAGGTGCCACCAAGGGGGTTCAGCGCCAGGGATCGAGGCCTCAGGGATGCTGTCTGGTGTTGGCGCCATCTTTCCTTTCTGCCTCTAACTCCCATCAAGCCCCGCAGCCCCATAGAGACTCATCGGAGCCGGGACTACAATGCCCATCACAGCCCATGCGCCACATAACCCCGGTATCCCCTCCATATGTCCAATAGATGTTCTCCAGAACCTCTAGAAACACCAAGTGTCCCCTCAGCGCCCATTTGGGAACCTCCCAAAAACATCCTAGAATCCCCAAATGCTCCCAAGCCCACAGACATCCAGTACAGCCTCTTCTGGGAATTCATCTCCTGCCATCCCCTGTGAGCTCAGAGCACCTCATAACCCAGTCATGCACCTAAAATTCTTGTCGTGCTCCACGCACTAAAGAGCCCGGTTTGAGCTCCTCAAGCTCCCCCAAGTGCTCACAAACATTATACGTTCCCCCCTGAGAACGTGAATTCGCCGCTCAGAGACAAAAGTGTCCCGCAAGTGCCCTCCTGGACCCCAAACTCTCAGAGAGAATCACTTCCATTGCACTACAGCTCCCATCATGCTGCGCAGTTCCAGTAAAACATCGTTCCAGCCGTGACTTTTTCTCCCATCATGCCCCGTGCCCCAATGAGAGACATGGCAGCTGAGCCTCAAACTCCCATGATGCTCCATGGCCCCATTAAACTGTATTATACCCACACCCAGAATTCCCATCATCCCTCACAGCACTTGGAGCCCCTTTACAGTTCCCCAAGTGCCCACCCAGACCCTGCAGGGCCCCACATTCCCCTCCATGACCCCCAAGTGCCCCCTGGACACCTGAGTCCTGCTGTGAAGCCCAGACCTTCCCTCAGGGTCCCTAAGTTCTAACTAGATCCAACTCTATGACCTCAAGTGTCCTCCCGTCCTGGAACTTCCTTTCAAATTCTTTCCCCAGAGCCAAAACTGCCCCAAATGTGCCCCAGAAATGTCTCCCTAAACCCCGAAGTGCCCACCTGGACCCTTTCTGAGAAAAAGATGATAATAAAATGACAAAATGACTACAAATATTACCAATTATCTTATAAAGGGTGAAATCAATAGCAAAGAGAGATTATTTAATGAATGAAATGAACTGTGTAACTTAGAAGCAATGACCAATAATATTATTCCTTGCCAAAAATGTATAGAGTTTTATATATATATAAAAAATTAGGTTTAAAATATAGAATAGTAATATTATAAATAGGAAATATAATACGGGAATTTTAAAATTTAACAACAGTTTTTATTTTAAAGAGAAATTAGATATTTTTTTATGATGAAATGTCAGTCCAAGGTGGCAGATAGCATGACATGGTGAGGTTGGGACTGAGCAGCAGGTTGTCGAAACAGGGTCAGCCCACAAGAGGCTCTATCTTCAATGTGCCCAGACCTCCTAAGGAAACATTCAGAATTAAGATAATTTGGGAAATTCTTCTATCAGTTTCTCTCTGAACTGAAAAGTAGAATCAAATTGCCTTGAGGAAAATAAAGTCGTGAGATGCAATTTGGAATCTTCCTCCTTAGCAGAAATCCAAACTGACTCCGAGCAGCTGCACAAGCCCTGGAGATTTGAAGACGATGGAAGGAAGACAAAGAGCTCCTGAGGGCTTTCTCTATTTTAATGATCCTCAGTGTAGATTTGGGGCTGAGTCCAGGAGCCTCAGGCACTGAGAGAAGGTTGAAGAAGCTTCTGAAGGAGCCAGAGGCAAAACTCCAAGTCCCTTAGAGCATCCCTGGCCCCACTGAGGTCAGGGACTGCCAAAGGCTCCCCAGAGACCGGTCAGAGCAGATCCTTGAGGGCAGGATTGCAGGATCCAAAGGCTGTGAGCAGGAACTGCATTGCTCAGCAAGGCCTGGGCTGGTTGGTGGCAGCACAAAGGCCAAGGGCTGATCCCAGGCCTAGCCCAGCAGCGCCTGACCCTCACAAGTGGCTCGGGGCTGTTCCTGGGGCACTGGGATGGGAGGGGTAGCAAGGACAAATGGCATCATCCTGCAAGCCCTGCCAGCCTGCTCAGGGAGGGTCGAGGCAGTAGCAAAGTGCAGCCCCTGCAAGGAAAGTTCCTTCTGTGGGGCTCCAGAGGTGCTGCCCAGCCCAGGGCACAAAGGCCTGGGTGCCTGTGGCCCTGCCAGCCCTGCCCAGCCCTTGCCCATCCCTCCTGCATCTTGTGCCCCTGTGCGTGCTGCTCCTCTGCCCTGGCCGGCTGCACACGCCCGTCTCGCTGTCCCCCCAGCATTTCTCAGCCCAGCATTTCTGTGCCCTCTCTGGGCTCCCTGCACTCAGCGCTGACGGCTCCTGGCACACAGAGCCATGGCATGGCCCAGCCTCAGCTGAGACACCTCGGTCACCAACATTCTGCCCTGGCAGGGACTTTGCTGTTTCCTCACCTGCAGGCTGAACCTTCCAGGCTGCACTTTGGGGAGGTTTCCTTCTCTTGCCAATCCCCAGGATAGCTCTGTCTCCTGCTGTTCAGAAACAGAGAAGGGCTAGTGGGAGATGTGGTGGTCAGAGGTTGTTTGGGGTACATTGACCATGAAATTTTAGAGTTTTTAAGAATCCCGTGAAAGAAGGATGGACATCAACAAAGGTTCTGCACCAGACTTGGAGAGAAAATAATTTGTCCTATTCAGGAGGAAGATTTGAGGAGTACCAAATGAGGTACTGCTTTTTTTAAGGGAAACAGCCTTTTAAAAATGAAGGATTCCAGGAAGGATGAACACACTTCAAGAAAGAAAGGTGAAGGATCAGCCAGTCCCTCTGTGCCAAAAAGTGAGCAAGGTAGGATAATGACTGGCCTGGGACCTCATGGATCTTTTTCCTTGAACTCAGGGGTAATAAGAGGTTGCATCACATTTGGATAGAGGGACAGACAACTCAGGAAGTGTTTAAGGATTTTGTTATGTCATAGAGAAAGAAAATTAGACAGGTGAAAGCCCCATTAGGACTTTACCTGGCTGCATCGGTGAAGGATATCAAAAAATTTTTGAGGCAAAAGGAAGGACAAAGAGAACCTCCAATGTTTATTGATAAGGATATTGTTACCAAAGATGAGGAAAAGGCTGAGGTACTTAACCCCTTCTTTGCCTCAGTTTTCATCAATAAGACAGGTTGTCCTCAGGACAAGTGTTCTCCTGAGCTGGTACATGGGGACAGGGAGAAGAACAGACCCCTGTGATCCAGGAGAAAGCAGCTGAGGACCTGCTGAGCCCCTCAGATGCTCACAGGTGTCTCTGAGACCAGATGGGATCCAAACTAGGAGAATGAGGGAGCTGTTGGATGAGCTGCTCAAGCTGTTCCTAATCATTTATCATCAGTGTAGATTTCAATATCTGCACTGATGATCTGAATGAGGCATTCAGTGCACCATCAGCAAATTTGCAATTGGCAAAGTTCATTGTGAGTGTGGATCTGCTAAAGGATAGGAGGGATCTGGAAAATTTTGATCCAGGGCCCAAATCCAACAAGGTGAGGTTTAAATAGGCCAAGTACTGGATCCTCCACTTTGGCCAAAACAACCCCTGCAGTGCTCCAGGCTGGGGACAGGGTGGCTGGAGAGCAGCCAGGCAGAAATGGACCTGGGGACCCTGATGGACAGCAGGCTGGACATGAGCCAGCAGTGTATCCACTTGGGCCACTGGCACCCAGCCTGGATCAGGAATGGTGTGGCCAGCAGGAGCAAAGCTGGTGTGCCATCACTGACCTGTCCCCAGCTCTGCAAACGGACATTGGTGCTGCAGCTCCAGAGAAAGGAACAATTAGGAGATCTCCAGTGAAAACCAGAGATTATTTATTGCACTTAAAGCCACAGAGAGCACACATCCTCATTGACACAGTCTGTGGCCACAGCAAAGGTAGAGAGAACACAATTAATGGCACAAAGAATGGCCTTAATTTGTGGACAAAACTGAAAAACTAAAACACAGGGAAAAAACACCTGCAACCAAACACACAAGAAGCTTTTATTACAAGTGATTTGATGAAAGAGTTCAATGTTTGTGAAATGCACCACTTATCAGTACCCACACTGCAGCCTTGAGCTCCTGGTTCTTCAGGCTGTAGATAAGGGGGTTCAGGGCAGGAGGCACCACTGATTACATAACTGACAGTGCCAGATCCAGGGATGGGAAGGACATGAAGGGGGGCTTTCGGTAGGCAAATGCTGCAGTGTTGAGGAAAAGGGAGAGCACAGCCAGGTGAGGGAGGCAGGTGGAAAAGGCTTTGTGCCATCCCTGCTCAGAGGGGATCCTCAGCACAGCCCTGAAGATCTGCACATAGGAGAAAACCATGAACACAAAACAACCAAATACAAAACAGGCAAGGTATTCAACTGCTTAGTGCTCTCTGTCGCTATAGCAGCTATTCCAAAAGCCCACCTGAACCTCTTTGGGTCTTTTTAGTAACCGTTCCTGAGGAAGTCTATGCGTAGAATGCACGGTGCCCCTGGGCCAGTTACAATTGGATGTTTCAGCCATCCCTTCCCTGTCAGGCTAATCTCAGCTTCCAGCAAAGTGAATTCCTGTGATTCCCCCCGTCACCCCAACAATGGAAACAGGTACCTTCCCCACATGTTCTGATGGTATCAGCGTGCATTGTGAACCAGTATCAACTAGCACTTTATGTTTCTGTGGCTTTGATGTGCCAGGCCATCGCACCCACACTATCAAATAAATCTTGCCATCCCATGCCTCTCCCTGGCTAGAGGCAAGGCCCCTCTAGCCCTGGTTATTATTTCTTTCCTGGGCATACATGGATCCCCTTCCAGGGGATCTGACAGAACATCCTCCTTGCTGTAATACCCTGCACCTTGCTTGTGGGAGGTTGAGGCTACCTTCATTGTAGTGCGGTTCCCAGGGTTAGCATTTCCCTCCCTGAGCTGACGCACCCGTGCTGCCAGGACAGAAGTGGGTTTCCCATCCCATTTTCCCATGTCTTCCCCATGGTCTTGCAGGAAAAACCACAGGTCAGATCGTGAGGTGTACCCTCTCTCCCTAGCTGGGAGGCATGAAGCTCTGACTTGGGGGCCTGTGACTCAGGCTGATGCTTCACTGATCTTCCTCACCTCCTCCCTCAACTCCCTCATCTCCTCCATCATCTCCTCCCTCATATCCCTCATCCTATCTTGGACCTGTTGGTGGTCTCTGGCCACGGCAGAGACATTGGCCTGCATTGGGCCATTCATCATGCTCTCAAAATTTCTGAGTTTGTTGGCAACAGAACACACTGTCTCTGGACTGTTATCGGCATTAATCATTGCTATGTAGGTGGTATATTGAGATGGACCCAAGGTTGCCAAATTCCACAGCATCTGCCCTGTGCACTTGACCTTGTCAGGGTCATTGTCATACTGTCCATCCCTCCCAAAGAGTACCTCTAATACTGCTGTCTCTCTCAGCTGCTGGATCCCTTCCTCAAGGGTCTTCCAGCGCATTCTACGGTGGTGCTTCTGCATTCTCTCTCTGTGTACAAACTTCTCTCTCACTCTCATTAAAAGCCGGTCCCAGAGGGAAAGGAGGCCTTGCTCCCTTAGGAATATCTGTTCCACACCTGAATCCTGGGCCAAGGATCCCAAATTCCTGGCCTCAGTTCCATCCAGTTGTACACCTGTTCCCGTAAGGTCCCAGACCCGGAGTAACCAAGTTATTAAGGACTCACGGTCCCGCTGTGCAATGTCTTTACACAGGTTACGGAGACTATTGTATGAGAGGGACTCAGTGACAATCTCAACCTCTGGCTCCCTTGCTGGTTGTTAGGACCCTCCTTGCTGATCCCCATTATCTAAGTGCCTCGTTTTAATCTTAGATTTCCTAGTTTCCACAGGAGCAACTGCTGCTGGCTGTGGCTGCTCCTGTGATCCAGCTGGAACCTGGACAGATACAACATCTACGGGTTCCACTGCAGCACCATCTGACTCTCCCTCTTTAGGGCAGGGGGAGGGTTTCTCACCAGCTGGAGAAAAATGCTCCTTCATCATCTGGCTATGCTCCCTAAACATCTGGCTATGCTCTTTCAACATCTTTCTTTGCTCCTTCAACATTTGGCCTATATCCTTCACTAGAGCCCCCACCCACTCTGGGTGGCTCATTTCTGCGGTGGGCTGTGGGGCAGGGTTAGGCTCTGGGGCAGCATTCCTAGTCCCTGGGGCAGGCTCTGGGGCAACATCCTTAGTTCCTGGGGCAGAGGCAGGTTCTGGGACAGCATCCCTAGTCCCTGCAGCAGAGGTAGGTTCTGGGGCAACCTCCCTAGTCCCACGGGGCGGGCTCTGGGGCAATATCCCTAGTCCCTGGGGCAGAGGCAGGTTCTGGGGCAACATCTCTAGTCCCTGGTGCAGGTATCAGAGTTGTTTTCCAAGCCAATATTCCCTTGTTTCTGAATGCTAAGTAGAACAAGCCTATCAGCAACACCAGCCACTGCATAATAACACTAGACATTAAAGCAAATCTGAAATCCTTGAGAACCAGTGGGCTAGCCTCAAAAAACTGGGTGATGGGTTGGGAGAAAATTTGCTTTGCGCTCGTTACCTAACAGTAAGTTCCATTACTGAAATAACCCCAGAAACACGCAGTTAGAGTACGATAGCTCCGGATCCATGCAACCGCTTCCCAGAAAAAATTAAAAACCCATGAATTTCTGACATAATCAATCCACCAAACGAATCGGATAATAGCTACAGTAGCTTTTGTGAGGGGGCCCATATTCAAATAAGGGCTTGCAAATGGGAGGGAGATGGCTGTGACCACATGGAACCCAAACCAGATTAAACCAGACAACATATTGCCACTTAAGAGAGCTGTTATTCCGGTCTTAACTCTCAACTCAGTGCCCTCTGCCCCACGTTGGGCGCCGAAATCTGTCCTGGTTTGAAAGGACAGGTGTCTGCCAGTAAGGGCAGAAGTTTCCCTTTGAAATAGAGACTTTGGTTCCACTCCCCGCAAGAATTATAATTGTTTCAATCAAGGACTGTGAGGCAGAGATAAGGGGGTGGGAATAACGGCTCTTTTACTAATATATCTAACCGTACAAGTAGAAAACAACAGCCGTTGTTAAAATTGCTTACAGAAACAGAATAAATAACTCGGTGTCAGTCCTTTTAGATGCAAGCATGCTGTCTTTGTGCTTAGTCCCAGCCCGGAGCTGTCGAGGGAAGGCAGGGGGGCGCAGAAAGGAGGGGGCGGCAGCGGCCACGCCAGTCTCGGATGGGAACCGGCTGGAGCGAGCGGATTCTCGCTCACCGTTTCTGTCCGGGTTATCAGCTGTGTCCGCAGAGGCAGGAGGCTGGAACGGGGCAGATGCAGGGCAGGTGATCACAGAGGGTCTGGCTCTCCTGTGCTCGGCCACGTGGTTGAAGATCGGGTGTCCTCCTCCTCACTCGCCAGAAACACGTGTCCCCCTCCCCCCCCCCCCCCCCGGAAGCCTGAGAGGGCCCTCCGGGAGCCGCTGCAATTGCAAACTTTTGTCTGGAGTCATCAGAGATTCTGGGTGTAACCCAGCCAGCTGCACTGGCATGATAATGGGAAAAATTTTTTCTATTGACACCGTAATAGAAAAACACTCAACTCCCAACAAGGACCCTAATGAATTTGTGACACCAAGAGGGCCCACAGAACCAAAGGAACACTGTGATCCTGGTAGGCCTCATGGACTCATGGGAACTACTGTGAAAATCTAAGGCATCAGAGAGCTCTGGTGACACCAAGTTGGCTGGAAGTGTTGATGTGCTGGAAGGTAGGAGGGCTCTACAGAGTTACCTGGACAGGCTAGATCCAGGGCCCAAATCCAAAGAGTGAGGTTAAAGAAGACCAAGTGCTGGGTCCTGCACTTTGGCCACAACAACCCATGCAGCACTCCAGGCTGGGGACACAGTGGCTGGACAGTGGCCAGGCAGAAGGGGACCAGGGTGCACTGATGAACAGCAGGCTGGACATGAGCCAGCAGTGTGCCCAGGCGGCCAAGAAAGCCAATGGCTCCTGGTCTGGATCAGGAATGGTGTGGCCAGCAGGACCAGGGCAGTGATTCTTCCCCTGTACTCGCCACTAGTGAGGCCACACTTCGAGTGCTGTGTCTAGTTCTGGGCCGCTGTTATGGGTTATGTTTTGACTAGCTCCTCTCCCTACCCCCCACCATGGAGCTGCCGGCCCCTCCCCCGGGCTGTTTTATCTAGCCGGGTGTTTTTTTCAGCTTTTGGGGCTTTTTGGCTGCTGCTTTCGCTGCTGCTGCTTGCTGCTGCTTCTGCTGCCCCTCTGTCCCCCTCCCCTTTGCTGCTTCAGCTGCTTCTCACCCCTCCCCGGCTGCCTAAACTGCCCCTCTCCCTTCCCCCCCCCCCCCATCCTTAAGATTTGCACCGGCTCCAGAGGAAATGGATCTGAACTTCGGAGACCACCTCTGGAAGTCTGCCAAAGAAGCTCTGCTGCCCTTCCCGGCGAAGATCTGCCGAGTTCATCTCAATCTGGGTCTGTGCTGGGAAGTGTTTCTTTTGTATTTTGTTAATAAAAAGTTTTTTCCACTTTCCCCTGAAGGAAATTCTTTCCGAGCTTGGTGAAGGAAGGAATTGTAAGGGGGGGAGGGGACCCTTTGGAGGTCTTTTTTCCTAAAATTTGACCCAAACTTGGACAAATTACTTTGGTGGCCCGTACGGGGAAACCAGAAAAGTGGAAAAAAACTTTATTCTAATAATATTTTGTTTTCAACTGTTGGTATTGGTATGTCTATTGAATCCAGAATGTCTTTTGTTGTGGGAGCCTGCCTGTATGGGTGGTTATTAAGTTTCTTTGAAGTGTTAATACCGTTGTGGTCGTTGGGCTTGTTTACTTATCCAGAGATAGCTCCGGTGCTCTCTTTAATACGAAGTTTTTGTATTAAAGGGGTATTAACCAAAATACTCATCAAGCTAGGCTTGGTGATAATGACATATAAGAGATTTATAAGAATGTTAGAATCAGCTTCAGGAATATATAAATCATGGCTTGTGTTATTTCTTAGAGGAGAAGAAGGAAAAGAGGATTTTCTGCCTTTATTTCCTTTCCTCTCCTCTGAATTAGTTACATCTGTATTAGAAAATATTCAGACCTCCCTGAATATTAAGGACATTATCTTTTTGGCAGTTAATTTGTTAAGTCTTTGTTGCACCATTTGCAGTTTATACAAAATTAAGGCCGAGATTTCTAAAGGGGCTGGGAGGACTCCTGATTTGGGAGTCAAGCTGGGCAGGAGGAATCTTGAGTGGAATGGCAAATGGGAGAAAATGGGCCAGATTTTAAAGGAGTTTTCTGACCCCATAATTTGGGAATTCCCATCAGAACAGATTCAAAATCCGATTGAGGTTGCAAGGTACTTAAAGGGGAAGTGTCAGGATGGTTCTAAAGAGAAAAGGATTATTGCAGTGAGCTGGGCCCTGGCACATGCATATTGCACCCTGCTAGGCACGATAGAGCAGAAGACAGAGGAGAGGGAACAGGGAGATAAATTATCCCCTATCCCGGTGACTCAAGTTGCAGCCAACCCCCTAGGCCAAAACCCAGCAGCTAAACTGGAGAACAAGCCCCAACCAATGGCTGTGGCTACTAGTGCGAGAAGTGGGAAATGCACCAAGAAGACTGATAGGCTCGCGGAAGATTATGATGATGATGATGCTGGAGAGGGACCCTCAACACCTCCTGATGTAAAATCAGGACTTAAAGCAACTAATGGAAGAGCAGAGACTAATAATGAATCACTTTCCCTGAAGGATCTTCGTGGTTTAAGAAAAGATTACACCCGGAGACCTGATGAATCTATTATTAGCTGGCTGGTTCGTCTCTGGGATGCAGCAGGGGAGGCCACGGTTTTGGATGGCTCTGAGGCGAGACATTTGGGGTCTCTGTCTCATGATCCTGTTATCAACCAATGTGTGATGAGGGGAGCTAACCCTCAAAGCCTTTGGGCACGGGTCCTGGATAGCGTGGCACAAAGATATCTGTGTGCAGATGACTTATATGTGCAGCAGACCCGATGGAAAACCATAGAGCAGGTGGTCCAACGTCTCAGGGAAATGGCAGTAGCAGAATTTTTTTTTTTTGGATGATGTAACAACTAGAAATCCAGACCTGGTACCATGCACACCGGTGATGTGGAGAAAACTCGTGAGGCTTGGGCCACCTGAGTATGCGTCTGCCCTAGCGATAATGAAGAGAGATGAGGTGTATGAGACAGTACTCGATATGGCAAAGAAGCTTCGTGCATATGCGGATGCAGTACATGGCCCAACTCATGCTAGAATTGCAGCGGTGGAAACACACTTGCAAGACTTAGAAGATAAGATACAAGAGAATCATTGGAAACTCGGGGAGGTAATTAAGGAGGACCTCCTCCAAATTTCAGCTGTACAGATGAGAAACCCTGATATCCAATGCAGACGTTCCCCCAGTTTGGAGAGAGGGTACACTCCCCGAGCTGAATTGTGGTTTTTCTTGCGGGATTCTGGAGAGAACATGAGAAGATGGGATGGGAAGCCTATGGCTGCTCTGGCACAACGAGTGCGGGATTTGAAGGAAGGAAAAATTTCCAAAAGGAAAGCCGCTCCTGTTTCTCGCAGCCAAAGTGCTGAACGTGATACTGATAATGACATGTCTGATCCTCTTGAGGGAACTTCTAAGAGGTATGCCCCAGAAAAGAAGGAGAAACAGGCTTAGAGGGGCCCTGCCTCTAGCCAGGGTGAGGCGAGGGAAAATCGTGTTTTTGGAATGCGTGGATTCGATGGCCTGGCACTTCGAAACCACGGAAATATAAAGCTTTAGTGGATACAGGTGCACAGTGTATGATACTTCCATCAAGACACATGGGAGCAGAACCTGTTTCAATTGCTGGTGTGACAGGTGGATCGCAGGACTTCACCCTGGTGGAAGCGGAAGTAAGTTTAACTGGAAAGGATTGGGAGAAACATCTTATTGTGACTGGTCCAGAGGCCCCATGTATTTTGGGCATAGATTACCTCTGGAGTGGGTATTTTAAGGACCCAAAAGGACTAAGATGGGCATTTGGAATTGCAACTGTGATGGCAGAGCGTATTCGACAATTGAACACCTTGCCTGGACTATCTGAAAATCCAATTACAGTAGGACTTCTGCAGGGAGAAGAACAATGAGTACCAATTGCCACTTCAATAGTGCACCGCCGGCAGTACAGAACAACGCGAGATGCTGTGATTCCTATTCATAAGATGATCCGAGAGCTGGAGAGCCAAAGGGTGGTTAGTAAAACCCACTCACACTTCAACAGCCCCATTTGGCCTGTGCGTAAATCTCATGGGGAATGGAGACTGACTGTGGACTATCGGGCATTGAATGAAGTGACTCCACCGCTGAGCGCTGCCATGCCGGACATGCTGGAACTCCAGTACGAGCTGGAGTCCAAGGCAGCAAGGTGGTATGCCACCATTGACATTGCAAATGCATTCTTCTCCATTCCTTTGGCATCAGAGTGCAGGCCTCAGTTTGCTTTCACCTGGAGGGGCGTGCAGTACACCTGGAACCGAATACCCCAGGGGTGGAAGCACAGTCCTACCATCTGTCATGGACTGATCCAGACTGCACTGGAAAAGGGTGAAGCTCCGGAACATCTACAATATATTGATGATATCATCGTATGGGGAAACACAGCAGCGGAAGTGTTTGAGAAAGGAGAAAAAATTATCCAAATTCTCCTGGAAGCCGGCTTCGCCATCAAGAAGAGTAAAGTTAAAGGACCTGCTCGGGAGATTCAGTTCCTGGGAGTGAAGTGGCAAGATGGACGGCGTCAGATTCCTACTGATGTTATTAACAAGATTACAGCTATGTCCCCACCTACTAACAAGAAGGAGACACAAGCTTTTCTAGGTGCCATCGGTTTTTGGAGAGTGCACATCCCTGAATACAGTCAGATTGTGAGCCCTCTTTACCTTATTACCCGCAAGAAGAATGATTTCCACTGGGGCTCTGAACAGCAGCAAGCCTTTGCTCAGATTAAACAGGAGATTGCCCATGCAGTAGCCCTTGGCCCAGTTAGGAGGGGACCAGATGTGAAGAACGTACTTTATTCAGCAGCTGGGAGCCATGGTTTGTCTTGGAGCCTGTGGCAGAAGGTGCCTGGTGAGACTCGAGGCTGACCCCTGGGATTCTGGAGCAGAAGCTACAGAGGGTCCGAAGCCAACTACACTCCCACAGAGAAGGAAATCTTGGCTGCCTATGAAGGAGTTCAAGCTGCCTCAGAGGTGATTGGCACAGAAGCACAACTTCTCCTGGCACCTCGACTGCCAGTGCTGGGGTGGATGTTTAAAGGAAAGGTTCCCTCTACTCACCACTCCACCGACGCCACATGGAGCAAGTGGATTGCCCTCATCATGCAGCGCGCCCGTATTGGTAACCCAAGTCGCCCTGGGATTTTGGAGATAATCACGAACTGGCCAGAAGGTGAAGATTTTGGTCTCGCTGATGAGGAGGAGCAGAAGCAAGTGACCCGGACTGAAGAAGCTCCACCGTACAACCAGCTGCCAGCAGATGAAACACGCTACGCCCTTTTCACCGACGGTTCCTGCCGCATTGTGGGGATGAACCGGAAGTGGAAAGCTGCCGTATGGAGCCCCACACGACAGGTTGCACAAGCTACCGAAGGAGAAGGTGGATCGAGTCAACTTGCTGAACTCAAAGCTGTTCAGCTGGCCTTGGACATTGCTGAGAGAGAGAAATGGCCAAAGCTCTACCTTTACACTGATTCGTGGATGGTAGCCAATGCTCTGTGGGGTTGGCTGGAAAGGTGGAAAAAGGCTGACTGGCAACGTAGAGGAAAACCAATCTGGGCTGCTGATGAGTGGAAAGACATTGCCACTCGGGTAGAGAAGCTCCCCATGCAAGTCCGTCATGTGGATGCCCATGTTCCCAAGAGTCGGGCTAATGAAGAACACAGGCACAACAAGCAGGTAGATCAGGCTGCACGGATAGAGGTCTCAAAGATAGACTTAGATTGGGAACACAAGGGAGAACTGTTCCTGGCTCGATGGGCCCACGATGCCTCAGGCCACCAGGGTAGGGATGCCACCTATAATTGGGCACGAGACCGAGGGGTGGATCTTACCATGGACAGCATTACCCAAGTCATCCATGACTGTGACACTTGCGCTGCCATCAAGCAGGCCAAGCGGGTAAAACCCCTCTGCTATGGTGGACGGTGGTCCAAATACAAGTATGGGGAGGCCTGGCAGATTGATTACATCACACTGCCTCAGACCCGCCAGGGAAAACGTTATGTGCTGACCATGGTAGAAGCCACCACCAGATGGTTGGAGACCTATCCTGTGTCCCATGCCACTGCTCGCAACACCATCCTGGGCCTGGAAAAGCAGGTCCTTTGGTGGCATGGTACCCCTGAGAGAATTGAGTCAGACAATGGGACTCATTTAAAAAATAAGCTTGTCAACACCTGGGCTAGGGAACATGGTATTGAGTGGGTGTACCATATCCCTTACCATGCACCAGCTGCAGGTAAAGTGGAGAGGTACAATGGATTGTTGAAGACCACATTAAAGGCATTGGGTGGGGGATCTCTAAAAAACTGGGAGCAGCACCTGGCAAAAGCCACTTGGTTAGTTAACACTCGAGGTTCCACCAACCGAGCAGGTCCCGCCCAGTTTGAAGGCCTTAATGTAGTAGACGGAGACAAAGTCCCAGTGGCCCATGTTAGAGGGTTGCTGGGAAAGACAGTATGGATTCATCCTGCCTCGAGTACAGGCAAACCCATTCGTGGGATTGCCTTTGCTCAAGGACCAGGATGTACTTGGTGGATTATGCAGAAGGATGGAACAACCTGCTGTGTACCTCAGGGAGATCTGATTATAGGATAAAGTTGTACACAAATATTATTGTTGAGTGCCACTACCATTGTATGCCAGATTTTATGCATAGAAGGAAATGTGTAAGTGACAAAGGCCTGAGCAAGTAAGAAGGAGGAGATGTGTAAGTGTTGAAAGTTTTGAGCAAGTCAGAGAAAGTTTGTGCCTAGTAAGTGTGTATCCCAATCGTGTGTCAATGATCACGATATGGGATAAGGGGTGGAATGTTATGGGTTATGTTTTGACTAGCTCCTCTCCCTACCCCCCACCATGGAGCTGTCGGCCCCTCCCCCGGGCTGTTTTATCTAGCCGGGTGTTTTTTCAGCTTTTGGGGCTTTTTGGCTTCTGCTTTCGCTGCTGCTGCTTGCCGCTGCTTCTGCTGCCCCCCCGTCCCCCTCCCCTTCGCTGCTTCAGCTGCTTCTCACCCCCCTCCCCCGGCTGCCTAAACTGCCCCTCTCCCTTCCCCCCCCCCCCATCCTTAAGATTTGCACTGGCTCCAGAGGAAATGGATCTGAGCTTCAGAGACCACCTCTGGAAGTCTGCCAAAGAAGCTCTGCTGCCCTTCCCGGCGAAGATCTGCCGAGTTCATCTCAATCTGGGTCTGTGCTGGGAAGTGTTTCTTTTGTATTTTGTTAATAAAAAGTTTTTTCCACTTTCCCCTGAAGGAAATTCTTTCCGAGCTTGGTGAAGGAAGGAATTGTAAGGGGGGGAGGGGACCCTTTGGAGGTCCTAAAATTTGTCCCAAACTTGGACAGCCGCTAGTTTACGAAGGACATGGAGGTGCTGGAGGGTGTCCAGAGAAAGTCACCAAGGCTGGTGAGTGGTCTGGAACACAAGTCTTGTGAGGAGTGGCTGAGGGAGTTGGGGTTGTTTGTCCCAAAAAAGTGGAGGCTCAGAGTAGAGGAAGCAGTGTCAGGGCAGAGATTGGCCTTGATGATCTCCAAGGACTTTTCCAGCCTGGCTGATTCTGTGATTCTCTGAAACCACCCCTGGAGCAGTTGCAGCATGAGCCCTGGACCTCCTGTTCAGAAGGTCCAGCAGCCCAGGTCCCTCCGCGTCTCCACACAGCCTCAAAACCCATCCTGTCAGTCCTGCAGAGCCTCTCCAGCCCCTCCTTGTTGAGAATTGGTTAGAAAGCCATGGACACTGTGGATATGGCTCAGCTGAGGCCTTGTTGCAGGAGAGCAGCTCCCTGCTAAGTAGTAGCTAGGCTTTGCTCTGAAGCACATTTTGCTGAGCAGCAGTGTTTGCTTCTAAGAGACTTTTGCAAAAGCAATAGAGCTAGCGTAATTTGCAGAGTTAGTCGATAAGTAATACATATGTCCATTGTTCAATCAAGTCCTTAACTTCCAGGGAAGCACGTAACAAGCGAGGTATAACCCTGGGACAGATACTATATAGCAATAAGTATAAGAGAAGTAGCAGACAAGACTAGCAGCGAGGTAGCACATATAATTTTTGGCTAGAAATTCAGTAGGCGTGATTATCTCACACTTGCAATAACCAATAATAAGAGAAGGCGTGCATAGTAAAAACCAATAAGATTGTACTAATATGAATAATGCTGATTTATGCTGTTATAAATGAACGCAATGGGCCATAAAGTATCGAATCAAAGTTAAAAAGATTTATTAGTTACAGAAGGCAAAAGCAAAATCCACAGCGCCAGGCGACAGGGGAGCCTCCAGCTCCGAAAGTGCCACCCCCACCCCCCCCTCCCCGCTCACTACTTTTAAGTTGTTCAGTTTCCGGGGTTTCATGCCCCTCCTCTAGCAGTTCTACGCATGCTCCTCGTGTTTCATACCCCCCCTTCTAGTAGTTCCTCGCACGCTCCTTCAGTTGCTAGGGGGTCTTCTCCTGCCTTCTGGTGGTCGAGGGATGAAGGTGAGTAGTCTTCCTCACCCTTGTTTTACTGACCCTTACTAACACTTAAGGCGATAGTTAATTAACGCAAGCAAAGTGAAAATGACTATCAGCATCTTGGCAAGTAGAGAAAAACAATTAGAGACATCTTGGCTCACTCTCAAGGTCTTTCAGACAAGCAAAGCAAAATAATTAACAGCATCCTTGCAAGTAAAGCAAAATAGCAAAATTATATCCCAGCCTCCAAGTCCTTGCAAATCCTTGCAAATCCTCTAAAGGTCTATCAGGCGAACAAAAGGTTTTCATCACACCTCCCCCCTTTTTCTATATTATTACTTTTGTTCGCTAAACCTTTGCAATTCTTTCTAACTTAATTCTAAATAGTCTTCTGTTTCTTCCCCATTTAAGGCTTCATATTTTTCTCGTATTAACATGAGGTGAGCTGCTTCTAACCTGTTCTTTACTATGCTAATGATTTTGTTAAAAATGCAAGGACCAAGGGTGAGTGCTAAAATTAGCAAGATTAATGGTCCTGCTATGGTAGACAACAAGGTTCTTAACCAGGGAGAATAGTTAAACCAAGATGCATACCAACTTTGTTGGGCCTCCCTTCCTTTTTTACGTTGCTCCAGTTGTTTCTGGAGCTCAGCCATAGTGTCAATTACTATCCCAGTGTGGTCTGCATAGGTGCAACACTCCTCCTGCAAAGCCACACACAGCCCCCCTTGCTGTAAAAACAGCAGGTCTAATCCCCGTCTATTCTGTAATACAACTTCTGAAAGAGATCTTACTGATTTTACGAGACTGTCCATTGCCTTCTCTATTCTACTTAAATCCTCATCTACTGACATTCTGAGATTTTTAAATCTTTGCTGTTGGTTCACTAAGGAAGCCACTCCTGTCCCCAGTCCAGCACTTCCTATGCCCAGTAATACAGCAACTGTGAGGGCTGTAAATGGTTCTCGTTTTTCCATGTGATGCTTTGAAGGGATTTGATGAGTATACTCATAGTCTTTTGGGTAGTATACAATCCGGGGCATTACCATGACCTGAATGCAGTATTCGGATGTTTCATTGAAAATAGATATTGATATACACGGGGTTGCTCCTAATGTATTACAAACCCACTTGGTGTTTGCAGCAGGGATTAACCATTGGGCCGGTTCGTGGGAATCAGTTACGGCCATTTTTACCCCGCAGAGGTGGTCTTTATCTCGAGGTATATTGCCTATACACCTCCCCTTCCCCTTTACCTGAGCCATTGACACTCCTGGGGTGTTTTCTTTTCCCCTTTTCCAAAGGCACAAGGAGGGATTGGTCCCGTTTACTCTTCTAGACTTTGCTACAGAACCTAAAGCTTCATAAAAGGGTGGATTAGTACTGTAGCATAACCAACATAACTTAGTCAAATTGGGGTATGTGTCATTCAACAGCCTAAAGGTGGCTTGTAGAATTTTCCATAGGGCCCCTCTACTTGATTGTGTCATGACTGTGGTTCCTATTAACTGTGATTTATTGTTGGCCTCTATGAAATTTTCTTGGGTCATGCTGTCTAAGTCACCCTGATTTATTATTGTGGCATCTGAGTCTATTATTGCAGGATTTGGTCCAACAGGTTGTGGATCGTGGGGTACAATTTCCTTTTTTATAATAATATATCCTCCCTGGTCTTTCCCAGGTTTCCATATTCTAACTCCCCAGATTTTTCCTATTACCCATCCTGGGTCCTGGGGCTGCGTCACGTTAAGATAGACCCATTTGCAAGTGCCGATTTTCATCACCCCCCCTAACAGATCTGTCCAAGGCTCTTTGCATCCATGTGGACCTCTTTCAACTCTTAAGTATTTATCTTGGATTTGGACCGGCCATCCCAGGGAAATCGTTTCACAGCCCCAATATCCACAGTAAAATTCTCCGGGGTAATTACAGTATGACCTTCCTGGGTTGGATCCTGGACACATGTAGAATACACTATAGGGGCTAGAACCCCTCCTATCAAGCAGGTCATCCAGGGTTATATTAAAGCTAGGACTTCTCGAAGTAATTTGTGTTTGAATTTCTCTCTGATCTTCCCATCTCATAAGTGACCATTTAAAGGGCTCGTGACTCGCATGCACCCCTTCTAAAACCATTAAACAAATTATTCCTAACTGGAGGTAGCAGCTTTCCCATTGTCCGCAACTTATTTGCCAATGATTTTGTTGATCATTCCAGTGTCTATTTTTCCTGCCCTGGGTTTTGATCTCTGTTCTCCTCTTTGCACCTGGGTAACCCTCTCCACAATATTTTCCTCCTCTGCCTCGCCCATCAACTCGGTTGCAACGAGCTATGGGGGGTTCCATCTTCTCGGCAGGAGGAGTATTCTTCAGGAGGGGTGCTTGTCCCATGCTTTTTGATTCGTTTTATGTACTTGCTCCACTTATGGGCTTTAATCAGAGGAGTGTAACAGCTGAGTTCAGGTACCCACCGTCTACACAGGGCAGCTACAATTTTGGCTACAAATGGGGTAGGTTCGTTAGAGTGATAACAGTGAAATTGAGGGTTCACTCCCTTTGAAAAGATTTTCCACCACACTTCAGAATCCACCTGAAAGCCCACCAGCAGCCACTATGGTGGCTAGGACTTGAGAAGTGAGTTTCCTTTGACTCAAATAACAATTGCAACACACCCCACTAGGGATGTAACCGTTGCGGCAATGGGTCCACCACTCCTCTTTACAAACTAAACCAACAAAACGTACAAATGGGTTACAATTTCCCCAACAATTTTCAGCATTACATTTGATTTTAACTTCAGCAGCCAGAAAGCTTTCCCTGCCCTCTAGTGGCGCTCCAGTTTTTCTGTTTTCTATTGTAAAAGAAAAGTATTGTGGGTCCCAAAGTTCAGCATCCATGTGATACAGGTCTCATATCCTAGAGAAAGGAGAAAAAAAAGGAAAAAAAAAAAAAGTCTCTCAAGGCTGTACTTTCTTTTTCAGTGTTAGCTTCAAGTCTCCAGGTGTGCCTTTGACTTCCCACTCAGGATCGTTGGTAAACTTGGACGGATCTATTGGTCCTTTGATTCAACTTGCATGAGTCCACCCTTTCTCTGCAGTGCGCACTGCTGTGTCAGTTGTAAGCAGCACCTGGTAAGGTCATTCCCACTTAGGTGTTATTGGATTTTCCTTCCAACTTCGGATCAGTTCCCAGTCTCCGGGCTGAACCTGGTGTAATACAAAATCTAAAGGTGGTCTCTGAGCCAACATTCTTTTTTCCCACAACTGTTTCCTGAATTACATTAAGATTACTAAGTACTTATTAACATACTGTTCATTAACATTTGGATTTGTCTGTGTCTTTTCCAGACTATAAGGCATGCCATATAACATTTCGAATGGGGAAATTCCTAAATCCGCTCGGGGTTGAGTCCGAATGTTTAACAAGGCCAGGGGAATGCACTTAACCCATGATAACTTTGTTTCTAATACCAATTTAGTAAGTTGTTTCTTTATTTTTCCATTCATCCTTTCTACTCGGCCTGAACTTTGAGGGTGCCAAGGAGTATGCTATTCCCATCTTATTCCCAATGCTACTCCTAACTCTTGAGTTACCTTCGAGGTAAAATGTGGCCCCTTATCAGAGTGAATTGTTTCTGGTACACCATATCTGGGAACTATTTCTTCCAGTAAAGCTTTTACTACTCTCTGTGCGACTGAGAGACAGAAAGACGGAAGCTCTATAGAAAGACACACACGTGGCTACCATCTCCTCGGGTTCCAGTGTGGGTGAGGCACAGACCCCAGAAAAAGGCAGGGTACGGACCGTGGGCTCAGTGCCTGCTCTTTATTTTAAGCCCCTGGGCCTTTGTGCGCCTCCCCCAGGTGGACCTTGTGATTGCCTGGGCAATCAGAGCCTGGGTCAGCACCAGCCCACTGTGTGACTGACAGCTCATCCTGAAGATTCTGGGACATTGATCTCATCCAGCCTCTAACAGCGACCCTGGTGGCACTGTGGATCCTCATGGAACCAAGTGGCCATAGTGATACTGTGGGGCCTCATGGAACTCAACGAACCCATTGTGACTGATAGGCAAGATGTCTTTAAAGAGAATCCAACGACTGAAGTTATGGGTGTTAACATCTTTAAAATGGGACTTTTTGTCTCTATTAACTTCAAGCAACTGGTTTATTAAAGAGCCCAGAAAGCTTGGCTCCTGAAACAGACAAGGGTCTGCATGAGCTTGTCTTTATGAACTTTGGGTTAAAATGAAAGGTTCAAGAGTGGAAGATGTGACAGGTGTTTGGAATGGCTGTTCTTTCCTAGTACCTTGCCCAATGGGGATAGGGAGAGGGCAAGGTGCAGCCAGGAGTTTAGGATAAAGGGAGGCTGTACATACCGGAACCTTGAGAGAGAAAACCCCATGGGTGTGTGCCCTGGTGGACACTTTCCTTTTATTCTAATAAAGCTGAAGGACTCCTCTACCTCCTTTATGGACACTGGCTTTTCATAGCATGATTTTCCATACATGACACTATGGAATGTCATGGAACCGAGGAGCCATTGTGACACATCAAGGCCTCATTGGAACAAAGGGATCATTGTTGACAGTACAGAACCTCATGGAACCAAGGGGCCATGGTGGCAGTGTGGATCAGTGGACACCATGGAGACATTATGGAACCTCATGGAACCAAAGTGGTCATGGTGACACTCTGGTGTGGTAGGAAATCTGGGGGACCCTTGTGAAACTCAGGACTCCTATGGAACCAAGGGTCAAGGATTAAGCTGTGGGCCCATAGAACCAAGGAGCCATTGTGACATAGCAGGGCCACATGGAGCCCACGGGCCATGGTGACACTACAGAAGCAAGGAGAATATTGTGACGAGGAGAATATTGTGACACTGTGGGGACTCATGGAATCAAGGAGAATATTGTGACACTGTGAGGCCCCACAAAAACCAAGGAAACATGGAACAGCTCTGGTTGGCTGGGCCTCCTGGGGGCCACCTGACAGGTCTGGTTGACCTTAGCATGTCAAGGGCCACTGTTTATCTGCCCCTGAATCTTTCACTCCTAATGCAAAGAAATCTTGTGCCTTTCCAGGCACCCACAACAAAAATTGAGGTTCTATCTCCAAAAATCCCTATTTCCAAGGATAGCCTCCCAGATGAAAGGTTCCAGAGAGACAGGTCTGGCTGGCTAGGCCCATGACTTCTTATGTTCTTCCAAAACACTTGGATTTTTCACTTTTCATTCCTATGGAAAAACCATCTGTTTATATGAAATTTGGATTCCACCTCCAAAACTTTGTTCATCCAAGGATTGTTCCCAAGTGAAAACTGACAGGACAGACTGGTCTGGCTTCCCTTGCCCTTTTGGGGGCTTCCTCTCACCTGATTTCCAAACACTGGGGCTTGATGCTTTCCTTCCAATGGAAAGGAAGCGTCCTTCTGGTCAAGGTGTCCATGGTCAATATTGAGACTCCTCTTCCCAAAATCAGTGTATCCAAGGATTCCTCTGTAACAAAAGCTTCCAGTAAAAACAAGCCTTTCTTGCTTGAGCTCCCAGGAACCACTTCTCATCTGCCTTTGAAACACTTGGCTTCTGTTTTTCTTCCTATGGAAAAAAAAACCTGTCTCTCTTATCAATGCAGAAATGGTCAAAATTAGGATTCTACTTCTGGATTTCCATATATCCAAGAATTACTTTTCAGACAAAAGCTTTTAGAACAGAGAGGTCTGGCTGGCCTTGGCCTGTGATGGCGGCCTTTCATCTCTCCCTGAAACCCTGGAGTTCTATGTTTCCTTTCTATGGGAAAGAATGGTCCTTTTCCTCCAGATGTCCATGTATGAAATAGGTATTCCACCTCTAAAATTCCATGTGTCTGGGGATTACTCCCAGAAAAAATCTGCAAATACCATCAAGTCTGGCAGTCCTTGGCCTCTGGTGATTTCCCCCCATGTGCCCCTGAAACACTGAGGCTCAGTTTTTTCTTTCCTATGGAGATCATTGTGAGCACCTCGTTTGTGAACCCGCAAGGCACCGTGTATCCATGGAGACCTTTGAGGCACTGCAAGGCCCCATGGAATCATGGAGATCATTGTGACACTGTGGGGCCCCATGGAAACAAGGGGACATGGAACAGGTCTGCCTGGTTTGGCCTCCTGGGGGCCACCTGACAGGTCCAGCAGACACTGGCATGTCAAGGGATGCCTCTCATCAACTGTTGGAGAACTGGACCCCCCAGCTTTCCTTCCTATGGAAAAGAACCATCCATCTAACCAGATTCCTATGGGCAAAATTGATTCTCCCCCTAAAAAATTCCCTATATGCAAGGGTTCTCTGTCCTGGTTTGAAGGACAGGTGTTTGCCAATAAAGGCAAAAGCTTTTTTTTGGAATGGAGACTTTAATTCCACTCCTACCAAGTATTATAATTGTTTGAATTAAGGACTCTGAGGCAGAGATAAGGGGGTAGGAATAACAGCTCTTTTACTAATATATCTAACTGTACAAGCAGAAACAACAGCAGTTGTTAAAATTGCCAACAAAACAGAACAGATAACTCGGTTCCAGTCCTTTGTTTAGCTGCAGGCACACTCTATCTGCACTCGGTCCTGGTGCTGCAGACAGAGCAAAGCCCGGCAGCTGCAGAGGGCGGGCAGGAGCGCAGGCGGGAGGGGGCGGCAGCGGCCACACCAGTCTCAGGTGGGAACGGGCTGGAGCGGCAGCTCCTCGCTCACCATTTGTGTCCAGGTGATCAGCTGTGTCTACAAAGGCAGGAGGCTGGAATGGGGCAGATGCAGGGCAGGTGATTGCAGAGGGTCTGTCTATCCTGCATTCAGCGGCGTGGACTGGAGATGGGGCGTCCTGCTCCGAGCTCGCCGGAAACACGATGCCCCCTCCGGAAACATGAGAGGCCCCTTCGGAAGCCATTCCCACCTACCCCTTTTGTCTAGAGTCCTCAAAGATCCTGGGTGTAACCCAGCCAGCTCCATTGGCATGATAATGGAAAAAATTATTTAAATTGATACAGTAATAGAAAAACACTCAACTCCCAACACTCTCCCAGACAAAAGGTGCCAGCACAGGATAGAGAACTCTGGCTGGCTTTGGCCACTGGTGGTTACCCCTCATCTCAAGGAAGCCATGGGGAAAGTATTTGAGCAGGTTTGACTACTGGACCATCAATGAGTCTCTCATCTTCTGAAAAACTCAGATATTCTTCTCATCATATGTCTTTTTTTTTCTCATTGTGTATTATGCATTAAATACTTTTTTCAGATTAAAAAATACTACTCATATCACTCTAGCATGTTATCTCACACAAAACACTGCTTCTACATATGGATCCAGGTCACCTTTATAAGCAAACACAATAAAGAATCTAGCAGGAATTATTTGTCTCTGTTTCCATCTGTCACATCTCCTCTGAAGATGGAGGTGCAGTCCCAGCACTTGGGAGGGCTCAAGGGTCACAAGCTCAGCTTCCACACAGAGAACTTGTGGACCCTCTGGTGTCTCTTTCAGCCTCAGTGCCCAGAGCCTTTCTGCAACTTTCTCCCTGAAGCTGATGCTTCCCTGCAGCCCCAGCCATGGACAGCAGCAGAACCTGGTGGGCCCCAGATAGCAGTGCCAGTTCAGGGCTCTGTGGGGAGCACGGGTTGCGCCAGCAGGACAAGCCAGACCAGCCAGCCTGGACACTCTCAGCTGGGGAAAGGGACGTCCATGGAGAGGAGCAAGAAAGTGTTTCTGTACCTGCAGGGAGGAAAGCAGAGGAAGCAGCTGCTGCGGGTACCAGCTCTGGCCAGGCCCCTCTGTCCCTTCCCAGGGCTGCTGTGCAGGTCTGGGAAGAGAGAGGGCTGACACTGAGCAGGCAGAGGCAACCTCTGCTGGCCATCTCCTAGAGGCAGGACCAGGGGTTCTGCACCGTCACTGAGTTCCATTTCATCTGCCATGGGGGTCTCCAGCCCTGAGGTTGATGTGGGGGCTGTCCTCCCTCTCTGCCCCTCAGCAGCTGCCGATCCCTTCAAGGGGGCCAGAGCTAAGGAGGTGAGTGTCCCCAGTACTGGAGCATTCCAGAGTGGGCACTGCCATGGGGCTCACCCAGAAAGGGCTGCTGGGCTGGGCTGAGCTGGGCAGAAGCTGGACTAGACTGGGAAGTGTCCAGGAGATAAAACTCACTCGTGTCAGCTGAGCTGTGTGACTCTGCAGGGCCAGGAAAAGTTTTAGCAGGTGTGTGGTGCCATGCCCTTCTCGTGGTAAGATCTTAGACAGGCAGGTGCAGCAATGAGGAGGTTGGTCTGTGGCCTTGGTGGCATGGCCAGCCTGAGAAGGTGCCTCAGGGCTTTGAGCATCCATCCAGGTTCTTCCATCAGACACTTTCAGACCTGGGCACTCCCCCCAGTTTCTTGGTCTATTTGTTCTGTGGTTATCTCTTCCTCCTGCTAATTTCAGCACGGCTTTATAGAGAGCATCAGCCCTGCCTGGGCTCCCTCTTCACCCAGCCCTTGGCAGACCCCAGAGCAGGGCTGTCTGTGATTCCTAGCATGGGATGTGATGGTGGGACTGGACACTGAGGTCTGGAGTGGACACTCTGGTGGGAAACATTTGCCCACTTAAAACACTCCCTGTGCTGTGCTGTGTCTGGTGTGGGGGATGTGGGACCTCTGCTGGCCAGGAGGCTGTGCTGCCTCAGGGACAAGAGGCAGGAATGAGCCAAAACACAATGACCAGGAGGTGGAATTCATAAATCTGACCTCAGAGTGTGTTCATGAGTTTAGGAAAGCTAAAGCTCAGCTGGAGCTGATGGAAGCTGCAGGCAACATCAAGAGCAAAGTCAATTCAGTCACTGTGTTTGCAGTAAATGGCTGCAAAAGGAACATGTCAACCTGCTGCTAAATGAGGCAGGGAGGGGCAAATCTAGGATCATAGAATGGCTTCGGTTGGAATCCTAAAGATTATCCAGTTCCAATCTCCTGCCATGGGAAGGGACAGCTCCCACTGGACCAGATTGCTCCATTCAACCTGGCCTTGAACATCTCCAGAGATGGGGAGTCTGCAGCCTCTCTGGGTAACCTATGCCAGGACCTCATCACCCTCACCGTGAAGAGTTCTTCCCAATGTCCCATCTAAACCTGCCCTCCTTCACCTCATGGCCATTCCCCCTTGTCCTGTCACTCCAGCCCTTTGCCCAAAGTCCCTTTCCAGCTCTCTCCAAGCCCCTTTTGGTGCTGCAATGGGCTCTAATGTCTCCCTGAGCCTTCTCATACCAAGGCTGAACAGCTCCAGCTATCTCAGCCTGGCTCCAGGGCAAAGGGGTTCCAGCCCTGCAAATACAGGGTTCCTGTAACCAAGGGTCCGTTGTCACACTGTGGAACCATAGAGACACTTGTGACACTGGGGTGTCCCATGGAAGCAAGGGACTTTTGTGTCATTGCGGAGCCTCAAGGAACCAAGGAGCCATTCTGACACTTCAGGGCCTGCTGAAAGCAAATAATTGTGGCACTGTGGGCTCTTGTATAAGCAAAGGCCAGTGAGGCGCTGCAGAGCCTCATGGAACCAAGGGCTCATTTAAAGCTGCAGAGCAAAGCAGACCTTTAGAACACTGTGGGGCCTGGGTGAGCTGATGACAATGTCGTGATGCAGTGAGACCTTATAGAAACAAGGATCCATGATCCATTGGGACACTTTGAGGACTCATGTAAGCAGGAGTCTGACTAGGATACTGCAGATCCAAGGAGATCATGATGACACTACAGGGTCTCATGGAACCAAGGAGCCATTCTGACACTGCTACAAAAAAAATCAGAAAAAAAAAAAAAAAAAAAAGGAAACTGATTAACACCAAGGGAGCAGTAAGAAGCAGCATTCTTTATTCAGCCAGAGGCAGAAGGGGAGAATAGCTCCTCCCAAAGCTGTGCATGCTGAGCACAGTAATATTCCTGCTTAGACTTTATTTTAGATACTTGTTGAGTGATTGTCCCAGAATAAACACATATGATAGTCTGTGGGAGTCCAGGGTATCTCCCTGGCTCCTCTGGGGATGCAAAGACCCCCCTGGCCGACCCCTCAGAGACTCCCAAGTGCTGTCTAGGAGCTGCAGGGGCTGGATTTGGCTCCTTGGGAGAATTTGCCCGCATTAAGAGAAGAGACACAGAAAATAATGATGAGTAGAGTGTAAATTAGAATATTAGAATGTAGTATAAGTAGGTTTTTATATTGTTTATATTAAGGGCCATGTGGCCAAGATGGAGTATCCTGGGTGTGGTGGGCTTCTTCCTCCTCCTTCTTCGTTTTATCCATGCTGAAGTTGCACCCTGGGAACCACAGATTGGATGGGAAAAGAACTGGACATTGTAAAGAGGTTGCATGGCATTGGGGAAAAATTCTAAATATTGTATACGTAGTTTAGAGTATAAAGACCTTGGCACAGCCCTCCCAGGGGTTCTTCTGCAATGGTCGACCTGCAGAGCAGACCTGTGTCAGAATGGCAGAAACATTATTAAGATAAGATAAATAAACAGCCCTGAAACAACACAAGGTAGTCTCAAGCTGCTTTCTTGCCGGTGCCTCCGAGAGAACCAGACTTCTTACAACCTGCAAACCCTCTCTGGGGAGGTCTTACGCCTGAAGAGACCCTCAGAGCCGGAACAGTCCTTTCCCTGAAATCATCAACAAATTTTCCCTCCCCTTCATAGATATGTTATTCAGTCCTGGGGATCCCTTTAGTGGCCCCTGTGGTTGGTGATGCCAGAGTCACACCTGACTGCCTGGTGAGCTGTTAAAAGTTGGCACAAATAAGGCTGGTCGCTTTCCAATTCTCCTTCTCACACAATGGACATTGGGCAGTTCCAAGGACCAGTGGGTTAGGAAGAACAAGCATTCTGTGTGCTCCCCTGGTGAAGATTGGTAACATTCCCCTCCTTGGAGCTTGTGAAGCTTCTCTTCCCATCAAGCCTTCCTAAGCCTCACATCAGTATCTGCAGGAATTCAATCCTTTCCCCATCCCAGAGCAGCCCTGCATTCTCTCCTCCAGCCTTGGTCTCCAACACAGCCATGGAGGCTCCTTGCTCTCTTGACATTTCCTGCAGCCACCAAGGCCAGCTGAGCTCTGCCCTTGCCACAGCCAGCCGTACCCAGCACAGGCAATGCACAGCAATTCCTTGTGTGTTCCTGGCCTTGCTCTCAGCCCCGGCAGCGGCTCCATGGCCCCTTTGTGCCCCTTGCCCCAGTCATGGTGGCACAGCCCCTGCACAACACAGCCCAGGACAGGAGCATTGCGGATGGGAACAGCCCCTGTGCTGTGGTGCCCACAGCAGCCCTAGGGCTCTGTGCTTCATTGCCTCGCTGCTGGGCAGCCTCTACCATCTCCTACACAGCCCGTGGCACCTGTTTGCCTGCACTGGCAGCCCTGCCCTGGGCTCTGCCAGGCTCTGGGCCAGCAGAGAGGCCGGGCAGGGCTGGCCATGGCTGGGAACAGGCCCTGAGCCCTGCAGGAGGATGGAGCTGGGCCACAGCCAAACTTAGCCTGGGGCAAACTTGGGCTGAGCAGCCAGGGCTGGCAACGGCTGGGGACAGAGGCTGGTGCTGACAAATGTCCTGGGCCCCCTCTCTGCTCTGAGCATGCCACCAAGAGCACAGAACAGCCTCCTCTCTGGGCCACTTGCCTGTTTCCAATGCCTTCCCCAGGCGCTGGTCCTGCCCCACAAGGCCTGGGCTGAGTCCTGCCCCTGCACACTCAGCCAGGCTGAGATGGACACTGCTGCTTTCTCTGTCAGGCTCTCTCAGGCCAGCCGAGCTCCCTGCAAGCTGTGCCAGTTGCCCTGAGCTCTGTGCAGCACCAAGGGCCTCTCCCCAACACAGCTCAGCCGGCTATTGCCCCACAGTTCTGTTCAGGGCAGGCGGGTCTGGGCAATGGCCCCACAGCCTCAGCCCCTGGCAAGGGCACAGCAGCAGCTGCAGCTCAGATAGGACTCAGCTCCAGCCATGGGCAAGGTGCTTGGCCACTCCCTGTGTGCCCTGCTCCCCTCTCCCTGAGTTCCTGAGAACTCTGTAGCCCCTGCTGCCATCCCATCTGCCCAGGCCAGCACAACAGCCCCGGCCTTGTGGCCCTGCAGATCTGCTCCTGCTCCAGGCCCAGGGCACATCCCAGAGCTGGGGCAGCCACAAAGCTATGGCCATTTCTGTTCATTCCTGCTCTGATGACCATGGGTCCTCAGCCACTTGGAGGTTGTTGATCAATTTTACTTTTCCAGAGGCCTCTTCTTTCTTGAGCTCTTCATTTCAGGAATTCAGTGACAAAGGCCAAATAAACACTCGTTCAAAATACCCAAACATATCAAGCCCATGAGGATAATTCACATCTTCTAGTCTTTAGTGGTTAATTAGACAGATTTCAGAAGTGCATTCCAAGTGAATTTACTATTTTGAAAACAATGCAATGAAGAGAGTTTTTTCCTGTTTTGTTTTCTCTTTATTGATGGATATCTGCAATGCCCAATTGACCTTGTCCCCCAGAACCTTTTAATGCACTCTGAATAGATATGAAAATCAACAACCTTCATGTCTGACAATCAATACCTCTTTGTCCCCACCCCCTCCCCACAATTTATCTCATTGAAGCTTTGGGACTTTTATGAATCAAGAATGGTGTGGCCAGCAGGACCCTGTGCCTGGCACTGGTTGGGCAGCAGCTCTAATGCTGTGTCCAGTTCTGGGCCCCATAAATTTGGGAAAGACATGGAGGGGATGGAGTGTGTCCAGAGAAGGGCAACAAGGCTGGTGAGGGGTCTGGAACACAAGTCCTATGAGGAGCTGCTGAGGGAGCTGGGGATGTTTATCCTGGAGAGGAGGAGGCTCAGGGGAGACCTCACCACTCTCTACAACTCCCTGACAGGAGGGTGCAACCAAAGAGGGTCAAACTCATTTCCCAGGGAACAGTGACAGGACAGGAGGACACATCCTAAAGCAGTACCAGGGGATGTTTAAGCTGGACATTAGGAAGTAATCTTCAGGAAGAGGGTGATTTGGCATTGGAATGGGCTTCCCAGGGAGGTGGCTGAGTCACTGTCCCTGGAAGAGTTTCAGGATAGACTGAATGTGCCACTGAGTGCCATGGTCTGGGTGACAGGGTGGTATTGGGTCACATATTGAACTTGATGCACTCCACAGGTCTTTTCCAGCCTGGGTGATTCTGTGATGATCGTTACACTGCAGGGCCCTGGGGAAGCAAGGTGCCATTGTGACACTGCAGGGTCTTGTGGAACTGAGGACTAGAGTGACACTGTGTACGACATGGCACCACAGAGCCAAGGAGCCACTGTGACACTGTGGGGCTACATGGAAGCAAAGAGTCCATTGTGACACTTTGGATCCCAGTGGAACCACAGAGGCCACTGTGACACTGCAGGGCCCTGTGGAACCAAACGTCTATTGTGCCACTGCAGAACCAAGGAGAGCCTTGTGAGAGCCTGGGGCAATGGAATCAAGGAGCCGTTTCTCCGTGGCAAAGACTCATGGAACTGAGGGAACAATTGTGACACTATGGTCCCCCATGGAAGCAAGGGTCCCTCATGACACTGCAGGATCTTATGGAACCAGAGCTCCATTGTGACACTGCAGCACCAAAGAATTCATGGTAGCACTCAGAGGCCTCATGGAACCAAGGATCCACTGTGAAACTGCAGGGCCCAAGGTTCCAAGGGACTTTTTGATACCAAGGGGTCCCATGAAAACAAAGGGACATTGTGACACTGGGTGGCCACATGGAATCATGGAGATTATTGTGAAGTTCTACGGCCTCACAGAACTGTGATGACACAAAGCTAGGTGTATGTGTGCCTCTGCTCAAGGGTAGGAGGGCTCTACAGTGGGACCTGGACAGACTGGGTCCAGGGGCCAAGTCCGACAAGGTGAGGTTTTACAAGACCAATGCCAGATCTTGCACTTTGGCTACACAAACCCAGGCAGTGATATAGGCTAGAGACATAGTGGGTGGACAGCAAGCAAACAGAAAGGGACCTGGGGTCATGATGGACAGCAGGCTGGACATGAGCCAGAAGTGTGCCCTGGTTTCCAAGAAGGCAAAAGGCACCTGGGCCTGGATCAGGAATGGTGTGGCCAGCAGGACCAAGGCAGTGATTCTTCCCTTCTGCTTTACACTGGTTGGGCAGTACCTTGAGTGCTGTGTCCAGTTCTGGGCCTCCAATAAAGGAAAGATATGAACGGGCTGGACCCTGTCCAGAGAAGGGCAACAAGGCTGGTGAGGGGTCTGAAACACAAGTCCTGTGAGGAGCAGATGAGGGAGCTCAGGTTGTTTATTCTGGAGGAGTCTCATGGAGACAAGGTGATGTCTGGGCACAGATTGGACTTGATGATCTCAAAGGACTTTTCCAGCTTGGCTGATTATGTGATTCTCTCAAACCACCCCTGCAGCAGTGTCAGGATGAGCCCTGGGCCTCCTCTTCACAAGGTCCAGCAGCGCAGGTCCCTCAGCTTCTCCACACGGCTCCAAAGCTCATCCTGTCAGTCCTGCAGAGCTTCTCCAGTCCCTCCTCACTGACCAGAACAGGGAGCCCCACACTCAGACACACCAGCCCAGATATACCCCCCTGGCCTGTGGTTCCTCTGCCAAGAGAGCAGCATGAGGCACTGCAGTACTCTGCAGACAATTCTTGTAGAATGATCCTACTCCTCAAGGGATATTCCCATGCTGCCAAGTAAGGAACTGAAATGGGGAGTAGGACCAGAGAGGAAAGGGAAAACAGGGATGGGCTGTTTACAGAGGATGGGGCAAGGATGGGCAACGGGAAGGAACCTGGAGCAGGAAAGAGGAAAGAAAGCAAAGGTGAATCAAAGGAAATGCTCAGAAAAGTTCATAGTGGCTGACAGGCAGCCCTGGCTCTGAGCAACCATGTCTGTAGTGGGACAGGAAACTCACAGCTCATGGGAACACATTTTTTGGCTGACTGCAGAAGCCACGACAAACCTCAGTGGTTTCCTTCCCGTCCCCCAGCCCTTGCTGGCCCGGGAGCTGATGGCATTTGTGCTCACTCAGCTCCATCTCCCCAAAGCAGCACCATGAGGGTGCGGACACCTGCTATGTGCAATGCAAACAGGGGCTCCTGTGCCTGTCCTGCCGTGTCTGTACCTGCAAGGATGAGGCACCTGTGTGAGCTGGGGGACAGGCCAGGGCTGCAGAGGGGGAATGTTGTTGGCAGGTGCATGAGGACGCTCTGGGACGCTGCCCTGGTCTGTCCAGTGCAGTGGGGATGGATCAGCCCCTGCTCTGCTGCTCCTTGCCAGGGTCTCCCCCTTGCAGGGACCTTGCAGAGCACCAGCCATGCTCTTTGCCCCCAGGCTGCTCACTGCCAACCTGGGGCTGCTCATGGGGGTTTTCTCTGCTCAGCATTGGCCTGCACAAGTGTTCTGGAGAGCTTGGGCAAGTAGCCTGGAGCCCCCAGGCCCTTTCCTGAGGCATCAGCACTGCCCCAGCAGTGCCCATGGCCTGTCCCTGCTGCAGCCCCGGCACTGCCACCCCCAGGGCTGTGCTCAGCCCCGAGAGCATTCAGGCCCTGAAGCAACACGAGGGGCAGGAGGGCAGTGGGGCAGTTACACGAGAGCAGCACTGGCAACACCAAGTGCTGCTGCTGCTGGGCACAGTTGCCATGCCAGCACTGATCTGCCCCAGCTCTGCACACAGAGATTGCTGCTGCAGCTCCAGAGAAGGGAATAAAACGGCCATCTGGAAAAAAAAAAACACTTAGCTGGGAGATGGTTAATTCTGTTCAAAGTGATTGAGAGCACAGCTCATCATTGACACAGTCTGTGGATCACAGTGAAGGTGCAAATAAGCAAAATGAAATATGGTGAAGGCAATGATATTTCTTTGTGCACAATTTTAAAAAAACTAAAATAATGTAAATAAAAGAAAAACACAACAACAAAACCAAAGACAATCAAAGATTAATTTTATTAGAAGCGATTTGGTGAACCAGGAAAGGAGTTCAATGTTTCTGAAATGCACCAGTCATCAGTGTCCACACTGCAGCCTTGAAATCCTGGTTACTCAGGCTGTAGATGAGGGGGTTCAGGGCTGGAGGCACCATCGAGTACAGAAAGGACAGGGACAAGTCTAGAGTTGTGGAGGAGATGAAGGGGGGCTTCAGGTAGATAAATACTGCAGTGCTGAGGAACAGGGAGACCACAGCCAGGTGAGGGAGGCAGGTGGAAAAGGCTTTGTGCTTTCCCTGCTCAGAGGGGATCCTCAGCACAGCCCTGAAGATCTGCACATAGGAGAAAACAATGAACACAAAACAACCAAAACTTAGAAAGGCACCAAATACAGTAAGTCCAACATTCCTGAGTTACAATTTGGAGCAGGAGAGCTTGACGATCTGGGGGATTTCAGAGAAGAACTGGCCCAGGGCATTGCCCTTCTACAAGGGCAGGGAAAATGTATTGGCCGTGAGCAGCAGTGCATTGAGAAAGCCACTGGCCCAGGCAGCTGCTGCCATGTGGGCACAAGCTCTGCTGCCCAGGAAGGTCCCATAGTGCAGGGGTTTGCAGATGGACACATAGCGGTCGTAGAACATGACGGTCAGAATGGAAAACTCTGTTGTAGCACAGAAAACAAAAAAAATATATTTGGGCAACACATCCTGCATAGGAGATGATCCTGGTGTCCCAGAGGGAATTGTGCATGGCTTTGGGGACAGTGGTGCAGATGCAGCCCAGGTCAGTGAGGGCCAGGTTGAGCAGGAAGAAGAACATGGGTGTGTGCAGGTGGTGGCCACAGGCTACAGTGCTGATGATGAGGCCGTTGCCCAGGAGGGCAGCCAGGGAGATGCCCAGGAAGAGGCAGAAGTGCAGGAGCTGCAGGTGCCGTGTGTCTGCCAATGCGAGCAGGAGGAAGTGGCTGATGGAACTGCTGTTGGACATTTCTTCACTTTGGCCATGGAGTCCTGTTGAAAGGAGACATTGACAAGTTGGGACAGATTTCCTTTAGTCAATTCCAAGAAACAAATTAGGAATGCCCTCAAAATTATTTTTGTCCCTGTGGGAGAGTTTAACTAAGAGAATTATTTTTAAGTTCCAGTTCGTGCTGCTGATTTAGTGGTTCATCTTCAGCATTGCTCTCAGCCTGAACACTGGGCAGCTCAAAGAGAAAAAAGGGCTTCCTGTGGCCAAGTGCAGTCAGACCACCTGATTTTCAGAACAGGTTCCTCACAGGTGCCCTTAGCACACCACAGCTCTTTCTATTTCTGGGTGATCACACGTAAAATGTACTGGAAAAATAAAGTGGATTTTTTTCATGTCTCCAGATTGAACATCAGCCTCTTTATACCCTTCTTTCTTTCCCTGTGCAACAGGAGAGGGAGGGATACCCAGGAGTGGTCTGTCTCTCTGCAACCTGGAGCTGTGCCTACTGGGAGCTGTTTCTCTCTATACAAGCCTTGTCCCTGCCAGTGCTCCCAGAGCCCAGCCTAGCCCTGGGGGCTCAGCTCTGCCCTGCACAGCCCTCCCAGCACAGGGCACTGCCCAGGGGCATCTCCCTACCAGCAGGGCATTAAGGACAGCTGAAACAAACACAAATGCTGCAAGCCAAGGTGCTGCTGTTGCTGTCTGTAGGCAGAGGAGGGTGAGGAGGCACTGTGTGACGGAGATGTGAGGCAGATCTGCTGATGCCCAGTGGGACAGTGCAGGAGTCTCAGTGACACAGAAACACCTGACAGCCCCTTTCCCTTCCCTTCAGGAGAAAGCTGAGAGCAGCCCTGGCCATGCAGCACCATCTTCACAGCAGGAGGAATCTGCCCTGATGGGGGTGGCTCATTCCTTCCACTTCCAACTTCTTCCCACAGTTCATGGGGAGCTGCCAGGCAGGCTGAGAGCTGCCCCTGGCATGTGTCACATGCCCTGGGCTGGCCAAGAGCCCCGAGGGCTGCAGGAGCTGTTCTGCAGAATAGCCCTGTGCAGCTCTGGCTGCAGTCCCACCTTCAGCCTCTGCGGCCGTCCCTGGCAGCAGGAGCCATCCTGCCCTGTCCCTCTGACCGTTCCCAGGGCCCAGGCCACTGTGCTGGCTCCAGGAGATCCTTCCAGGAGCCTGGGGGACATTGCCCTGCACCCACAGACTCACCATGTCCAGAGCTGTGAATGTGTTTCCCCAAGTGAAGTCTCAGCTGAATGTCTGCCCAGTCCTGATTGCCTTCAGCCTGTCTGTGCCCAGCTCCTGTTTTCTCAGTGCCTGCAGGCAGTGCCCTCAGTCCTGCTGGGCTGGGAGAGGAGCTGCTCCTCAGCAGAAATGTCTTTTTGAATCTTTTCCTGGTTGCCAGTATTTCCCTCTGTTCCAGGAGACACAACACTTGGACTTTAATGACCCCCTAAGGAGTCTGTTTTTTTAAAATCAGATTTGGTCCCTGAGAGAGTGTTTTCAAAAAAACTTCTCAAGAACTTGAAATTAAATTGATACTCCAAAGTTTCTGGAAGTTTTAATGGGTCTCACTGAGGGACTGGACTGAGAACATGTCCCAGGGCTCCAGTTAGAGCAGAACACTGGAGGCAGTGATGAGGTTAGGAACAAGAAAAATTAAGGTGTCTCTGATGCTAAGCAAACCTGGATGTGCTTCAGAAATGCAAAGGGCCAAGGTCTGAGCCCCAGCCTCTGTCAAGGCAGATCCTGTCCCTCCCTCATTGCTCAGGGCTCTTCCTGGGCCACTGGGCTCTGGGCATGTGCAATGCCAAGGGCAGGACCATGGGGCGGCCCCTGCCAGGCTGCTGAGCAGGGACAAGAAGGCCATGAGGCTCCAGAACAGCAAGGCTCATTTGTTCCCTGCTGGCCTCAGACCCAGGGCCAGCAGCCATGGCCCAAGTGCTGCAGCAGTTGACTCTGGCAGGGCCTTTCAGCTGCTGCCCATCCCTGTGCCCTCTGCAGCCCAGGCTGTCCTATGGTGTCCATGCCCTGTGCCTCTGTCCCTGCAGGCTTTTGTCATCCCCCAGCTGCCCCACCTCGCTGGTCCTTCCTTTGCTGACATCTCTTTGTCCTGCCTGCCTCTGCCTGGCCACACAAAGCCTTGGGCTGCTCCAGACTCCTGAGAAATGTGTTGCACCACAGCTATGCCATGGGACAGAAATTCCTTTCTCCTTTTGTTTAGTCTGGGCCTTTTGAGGTCATCTGTGTGGCATTGTTTTTTTCTCAGGCTGTTACATACAATGAAGAGCTCCACAATCTCTCAAACCACCCTTCAAACACTCTTCACACTACTCTGTCCTCAGTTTTCACATCAATTAGCCCAAACCCCCCAGTCTTTATGAGTCATGTGCTTGATGCATCTAGATCCCATCTTGGGAGTTTTCTGTGTCTTTTCAAGGTCTTTTCATATGAAACATTACAGTCATATATAATTTCAAGAAAATAATAAACAGACTGTTTATTTTCAGGCCTGTAGAGGCAAAGGAAGTTGCAATATCTTTAAAATTGTAAAGGATAAACTTAGATTGGATAATAAGGAAGGCATATTTTATGATGAAGTTGGCAATACAGACAAACAGGTTGTCCATAGAAGTGGATGTACCATTCCAAAAATTGTTTAAGGTCTGGAGTTTTGACCATATGCTCTAGTCGCAGTTGTGCCTTCCCTCATGTCTTGGAGTGACTTTATGAGGCTCGTATCCCCAAATTGTCTGTTCGGTTCTGTTAGTGTTAAATATTGAGTTCTGCAACTTTAAAAACTGGTTCCAAGACTAAAAAAAAAGGGGGGAGGGAGGGGCAGGGCATGCCGAGTTCGTTATCAGAAATGGCACTTGCTTTCCCCACATTCTCCAGAAGAACTGTGTTGTCCGCAGTGCACAACAAGCAAGCTCTCTTTTGTTTTTTTAGTTAATTTTCTGGCTAGCTAAGGCAAAGGAGTCCCCTGGACTATTTTTTTCCTTTTTTGTTGCATTTATGATGTTGCTTGTGGTAAAAATGAATAAAGGCCTTTGCAAGGATTTTACAAAGATGTTTATTTCAGCCATGTTTGCACTGTCCAGTGTTCAGGGAACAAAGGCAAAGGGGCTTGTGAGGGTTCAGGTTTTGTGATGGGATCAGCAGGGTGGGGAGAGCATTAGAAACCAATTATCAGGGGACACGGGGGTGCCACAAGGGAAGGATCAGGGCAGAGGACCAACAGGGAATTAGGGTGGGAGTGACCAAAAGGCTGACTGACAGGGAGAAAGCAGGGGGTTGACTTAGGGAACAGAACAGGTGTTGCATTCCCTATTTGGGAATTCCTTTGGTCTCCACAACTCCCCTTTTCTTTATTCATTAAGAAGGTTTCTATTAAGGATTTTAAAATCAAATTGTTGAGGCAACTAAAGAACACAAAATAACAAAAACAATTAAAAGCATTCATAAAACAATTTTTAAAATGCAAGCCATTTTTTGGGTTTTTAGTGTAAGAAGGTATTTTTGAAGCATCTTGGAACTGGTAGGAAGGAAGATAGAAGTTTTCTTGGCATGGCTTGTCAGGAAACTGAGTCAGGAAATGGATTCTTCAGCATGGACTGGCACTCGGGTGGCTGTTAGCAAAGTAGTTAGCAGAATGGGAGTGCTGTACCTGTTGAAACTCTAAAAAGAGATCATTAATTCTGAAGAAAAAACAAAGATTGTTACCTTGGGAGATTTTTCTTTTTTTCTCTCAACCCCCCCATATCATCCCCGTCTTTGTATTAAAAAGGAATATTGGGAAAACAGATTAAAGGCTGGGTAGCAAAGGTAGGGAGAAGCATGGTGGTGGGAGGGAGACTTTGGAGGGGAAATGAGGTTAGGAATTTGAGGGAACATAAAAAAATGGGATTTGGGGAAATTTTGAAATAACTTATTTTGTGGATGGGAAGAAGGGGAAAGTGCAAGGGAAGTAGGGAGGCAATAGGGATTGGGGGAAGGCACTTATTTGTTTGGCAAGTTTTGCAAACGGAGGAATACACTTTTGTCTCCAGGACAGCTGATTAGCATGTTGTGCCATTTTTGCTTAGGGTTGCTGCTGTGATTTGAAGGCTGTTGGCTTTGGTTGTTGTGTGAAGGGCAACGTTTTTTAGTAGCTGAAAAGTAACTGCAGTTTGGTGTATAGATGCTTTCTTTCACTGGAAATCCATTAGGTCCAGTAACATTTGTTGGTTGAAGAACTTTTTTCCCTTGTAGCATGTCAAATTGTACTAATTCTCCATCTCCTGCACTGTGGAGACATTTTTGGGGGTTATTTCTTTTGATTGCAGTTTGATGGACAAACACATCTTCCTAGTTATTATTTCGGGTGATGAATTCATATCTGGTTTTTACATTGAACCACTTGATGGCCCCTAAAACTTTTTTAGCAATGATGTTTTTACTTTTGCTGGTGAGTTTGTGTTCGTGGCTGTGCTGCTGGATGTGCTGGTGTTGGCGGGGTTGTTTTTGTTGCGGGCAGGCAGCGGCAGAGCTTGAGGAGTGCGGGTGGCACTGCGCTGGTGGTGCGGTGCGTGCCCGCAAGGCTGGGTGCGCGGGCTCCAGCAGCCCATGGGGCGGGGTGCGTGGGTGGCGAGCGGTGGGCTGCTTCTCCCGCTCTCCTTTTTGGCGGCACAGGGGAAAGGGCAGCGCGGTGGCTGTGCTGGTGATGTAGTGTGCTGCTTTTAGGCGCGTGGCTTCTGGAGCAGAGCTTCTGAGACTGGACCGCTGCTTCTGGCTTTGTGGCGGCCCTGGTACAGCTGGCGGCGGGGTGGCTGCGGGCTCTCTGTCTCAGCAGCTGCTTCGCACGGCTGCTTGGAGGGCAGAGTGTGCGTGGGGGCAGGGTTTTGAACAGGAGGGGAGAGGCGCGACACAAAAACAAGAAAGAAGGGGGACTCTGTGCATCCCAACACGTGGTCTGCGCCATTTTGTACAGCAGGGGAGAGGGGAAAATGTGAAAAACAAAACTTTTCTTGCGACAGGAGAGGGGCTGTAAAGCAAGGGGAACACGGAAAAAGTTGGGGTTCAGCATTTTCTGAACATTCATTAGGAAGCTGAACACCTAGACTAATTAAAATAAACAAACGTAATAGTTTTTACTACTGGAAAGTGTTCACTTTGCAATTTGCCCGCAGCTTCATTTAAAAAGTTATTATTTAGAAATGATTTTTGTGAAACATCAGGATAATTTTCACACAGCCAGCATACTAAAAGTTTCAAATCCCCCTTCAAAAATTGAAATTGCTGTGATAAAAAATGTTTTTAAATTGCAGATAAATTTCCTGCTGTGAGCAGATATATCTTACTGGCATTTTCACCCCAAGTCTCTTCCCAGCATGCAAGAAAAAAAGGAGAAAAAGCAAAGAGTGCTGCAGAGTTTTAAACTCACCCCAGTAAGATTTAAAAAACAGTCTCGGGCTGGTTGATGTAGATGCATTCATGGAAAAGAGTCCGGGTTCGGAGCGCCATTGGTTGCATTTAGATGTTGCTTGGGGTGAAGGAGCAGGAAAGGCCTTTGCCGGTTTTACAGAGATGTTTATTTCAGCCACGAATGGATCCAGGGTTCAGGAACAAAGGCGAAGGGGCTTGTGGGGGTCCAGGTATTGTCATGGGATCAGGAGGCGGGGAAATCCTTAGGGACCAATTGCCAAAGGACAGGGGGCTGTCACAAGGGAAGGGCCAGGGCAGAGGGCCAACAGGGAATTAGGGTGGGAGTGACCAAAAGGCTGACTGACAGGGAGAAGGCACAGGGCTTGTTCTAATTGGGAACGGCTTTCTGGGTCTCCGCAGTCTCCCTTTTCGTCATTACTGCCACATTTGCCTACTTGAAGCCCCCCTCCACCTCCTCCCCGTCCCTGGATCTGGCCCTACCAGTTCTGTACTTGATGGTGCTTCCAGCCCTGAACCCCCTCATCTACAGCCTCAGGAACCAGGAGCTCAAGGCTGCATTGTGGACACTGATGACTGGGTGGTTTCAGGAATATTAAAGTGCTGACAAATTTCTGAATATCACTTGTAATAAAAGTAATCTTTGATACTTCTTGTTGGTTTCAATTTGAAGCTTTTTTTCTTTGATCTACTTTTTTTTTTTTTTTTTTAATATTGTCCACAAATTTTCATTCTTTGTGCCATTTCCCGCTTTGTTTTTCTCCACCTTTCCTATGACCACAAACTCTGTCAAGGAGGAGCTGCACTCTCAGTGGCTTTAAATTAACTAAAGGATCTCCCAGCAAAGTTTTTTCCAGAGATGTCCCTTGTGTTTCCTTCTCTGGAGCAGCAGCAGCAGTGTCTGTGTGCAGAGCTCGGGGCAAATCAGTGCTGACACAGCACGGTGCTGCTGTGAGGAGATGGAGCTGAGTGAGCAGAAATGCCACCAGCCCCTGGGGCCAGCAAGGGCTGGGGGATGGGTGGGGAAACAACACAGGTTTTTTGTGGAGGCCTCTGAAAGTCTGTTCCCATGAGCTGTGAGTTTCCTATCCCATTGCAGATACTGTTGCTCAGAGCCAGTAAAGCCTGGCAGTCACCACCAAACTGCCCTGAGCATTTCCTTTGCTTCAGCGTTGATTTCTTTACTCTTCCTTGTAAAATTTCTTCCTCTTGCCCAGCCCTGTTCCTTCCCCTGCAAACAGCCCATCCCAGTTTGCCCTTTCATCTCTTGCCCCACTCCCCACTTCACTTCTTGAGTTGGCATCATAGGAACATGCCTTCGGGAGCATGATCATCCTACAAGTGCTTCAGGAATTGTCTGCAGGGTCCTGCAGTGTCGCATGCTGCTCCCTTGCCAGAGGAATCACAGGCCAGGGGGGCTTATCTGGGCTGGTGTGTCTGGGTATGGGGCTCCCTGTTCTGGGCAGTGAGGAGGGGCTGGAGAGGCTCTGCAAGACTGACAGGATGGGCTTTGGGGCTGTGAGCAGAAGCTGAGGGACCTGGGCTGCTGGATCTTCTGAAGAGGAGGCCCAGGGCTCATCCTGCAACTGCTCCAGGTATGGTTTCAGAGAATCACAGAATCAGCCAGGCTGGAAATGACCTTGGAGATCATCAAGTCCAACTTGTGCCCTGACACCACCTTGTGCCCCATGAGCCTCTTCTGCTCCAGAATAAACATCCCCAGCTCCCTCAGCCACTCCTCACAGGACTTGTGTTTCAGACCCCTCATCAGCCTTGTTGCTTTTCTCTGGACACACTCCAGCCCCTCCATGTTCTTCCTAAATTGGGGGACAAGAACTGCACACAGCACTCGAGGTTCTGTCCAACCAGTGCAGAGTACAGGGGAAGAATCACTGCCCTGGTCCTGCTGACCATACCATTCCTGATCCAGGCCAGGAGCCATTGGCCTCCTTGGCCACCTGGGCAAACTGCTGGCTCATGTCCAGCCTGCTGTCCATCAGTGTCCTCAGGTCCCTTTCTGCCTGGCCACTGTCCAGTCACTCTGTCCCCAGCTTGGAGTGCTGCAGGAGTTGTTTTGGCCAAAGTTCAGGATCTGGCACTTGGTCTTGTTAAACCTCACCTGGCTGAATTTGGAACCTGGATTCAGCCTGTCCAGGTCCTTCTGTGGAGCTCTCCTATCTCCAGCAGATCCACACTCACACCGAGATTGGTGTCATCTGCACATTTGCTGATGGAGCACTCGATCCCCTCATCCAGATCATCAATGGAGATATTGAAATCCGCGCTGGCTGGCTCTGATCCCTCAGCCATCCTCTAGGTGCCCTGTGATGGCTCTCAAGGTGATCTGTTCCATCACTTTGCTGGGCACTGAGGTCAGGCTGACAGGCCTGGAGTTCCCCAGATCCTCCTTCTTGGGGATGGGCTCACATTCGGACCTGTACTCTTCTCGTACTTCCCTGGTGAGCCAGGACTGATGAGAAATGACAGGGAGCAGCTTGGGGAGCTCATCCAGCAGCTCCCTCATCCCCTAGGATGGATCCCATCTGTTTCCAAATACACCTGTGAACATCTGAGTGGCTCAGCAGGTCCCCAGTTACTTCCTCCTGGATTATAAGGGTCTGTATTGCTCTCTGTCCCCATCTGCCTCCTCAGGCGAACACTTGTCCTGAGGAAAACCTGTCTTATTGTTGAAAACTGAGGCAAAGTATGGGTTAAGTTTCTCAGACTTTACCTCATCTTTGATATCATATTTTCTCCAATAAGGAATAGAAGTTCTCCTTGACCATCCTTTTCCCATTAATGTATTGATAACATAATTTTTGTTATCCTTCACAGAAGTGGCCTAGTTAAGTCCTAACTGAGGTTCCAGCTCTGTAATTATATTTCTGCATGACCTAAAAACATCCTTAAACATTTCCTTAGTTGCCTGCCTCTTAGTCCAAAGGTGATGCAGCTTCTTTTCTCCCTGAGTTCCTGGAAAAAGCTCCATGCCCAGCCAGACCAGTCATTTTCATTGCTAGCTGACTTTTGGCACATGAGAAAGGCTGTTTCTTCTCCCTCAAGATTTCTTTCTTGAAGTGTCTCCATACTTCCTGCAATAGTTTCTTTTTAAAGACTGTTTCCCTTAAAAAAATCAGTACCTGATTATCTAAATCTGCATCTTCAATAGTCCAAAGACTACCCTCCATAATTCCAGAGTTGAAGTTTTGTTTATGCCCCTCCTTCTTTCATAGAATATTGAAAAATTCAATCATTTCATGGATACTGTACCCCAAACAGCCTCTGACCACCACATCTCCCACCAGCCCTTCTGTGTAAACAGCAGGAGACAGAGCTATCCTGGGGAGTGGCAAGAGAAGGAAACCTCCCCAAAGTGCAGCCTGGAATGTTCAGCCTGGAGGTGAGGGAACAGCAAAGTCCCTGCCAGGGCAGAATGTTGGCGTCCCAGGTGTCCCAGCTGAGGCTGGGCCATGCCATAGCTCTGTGTGCCAGGAGCCGGCAGCGCTGGGTGCAGGGAGCCCAGGGAGGGCACAGCAATGCTGGGCTGAGAAATGCTGGGGGGAGAGTGACATGGGCGTGTGCAGCTGGCCAGGGCAGAGGAGCATCATGCACAGGGGCACAGGCTGCAGGAGAGATGGCCACGGGCTCGGCAGGGCAGGCAGGGCCAGAGGCACCCAGGCCTTCGTGCCCTGGGCTGGGCAGCGCCTCTGGAGCCCCACAGAAGGAACTTTCCTTGCAAGGGCTGCACTTTGCTGCTGCCTCGGCCATCCCTGAGCAGGCTGACAGGGCTTGCAGTGTGATGCCATTTGTCCTTGCTGCCCCTCCCATCCCAGTGCCCCAGGAACAGCCCTGAGCCACCCGTGAGGGACAGGCCCTGCTGGGCCAGGCCTGGGCTCAGCCCTTGGCCTTTCTGCTGCCTCTAACCAGCCCAGGCCTTGCTGAGCAATGCAGTTCCTGCTCACAGACTTTGACTCCTGAAATTCTGTTCTCAAGGATCTGCTCTCACCAGTCCCTGGAAAGCCTTTGGCAGTCCCTGCCCTTAGTGGGGCCAGGGATGCTCTAAGGCACTTGCAATTTTGCTTCTGTTTTCTTGGGAACCTTCTTCAACCTTTTCTCAGTGCCTGAGGCTCCTGGACTCGGCCCCAAATCCACTGTGGGGATCATTAATATACAGAAAGCCCTCAGGAGCTCTTTGTCTTCCTTTCATTGTCTTCAAGTTTCCAGGGCTTGTGCAGCTGCTTGGAGTTCTGTTAAGGGGAAAGATTTCGAAGTGCATCTAATGCCTATATTCTCATCAAGGGAATGTTTTTCTCGTTTTCAGTTGAGAGAGAAAGTTATAAAAGTATTTCTCAAGTGATATTTATGATGAATGTCTCCTTAGGAGCCCTAGGCACATACAAGAAAGAGCCTCGTGCAGGCGGACCCTGTTTGGACAACCTGCTTCTCAACCCCATCATAACCATCTCATGATATCTCCCACCTGAGACTGGCAACTGAAAATACAAAAAAACCTCATAAATTGCTCTTTAAAATAAAAATATTTTTAAATATTTATATTAGAGTTATATTTTTTCTTATTTTAATTATTACTATTCTATAATTTTAAAATATTTTTTTTATTATTCTATTAAAACTATACAATATTGGAAAATTAAAATATGATTGGTCATTTGTTCTAAGTTACACAATTCTCTTCATTAATTAAGTAATCTCTATTGGTTATTATTTATCCTCTTTTAAGATAATTTGTAATATTTGTAGTCATTTTGTCATTTTTATTATCATCTTTTTCTCAGAAAGGGTCAAGGTGGGCACTTCGGGGTTCAGGGAGACATTTCTGGGGCACATTTGGGGCAGTTTTGGGTCTGGGGAAAGAATTTGAAACGAAGTTCAAGGACGGGAGGACACTTGAGGTAATAGAGTCGGATCTAACTTAGGGACCCTGAGGGAAGATCCCAGCTTCAGAGAGGGATGCGGGTGTCCAGGGGGGCACTTGGGTGTCAGGGAGGGGAATGTGGGGCCCTGCAGGGTTTGGGCGGGTACTTGGGGAACTCTAAAAGGGCTCCAAGTGCTGTGAGGAATGATGTGAATTGTAGGCGTGGGTATAATATAGTTTAATGAGGCCATGGAGCATCACGGGAGTTTGAGGCGCAGCTGCAATGTCTCTCGTTGGGGCGTGGGGCATGATGGGAGAGCAAATCACAGCTGGAATGGTGTTTTACTGAAACTGCGCAGCATGATGGGAGCTGTAGTGCAATGGAAGTGGTTCTCTCCGAAACTTTGGAGTCCAGGAGGGCACTTGAGGGACACTTTTGCCTCTGAGCAGAGAATTCACGTTCTCAGCTGGGAACGTATAAAGTTTGGAAGCATTTGGGGGAGCTTGAGGAATTCGAAATGGGCTTTTTAGTGCGTGGAGCACGACAGGAATTTTAGGTGCATGACTTGGTTATGAGGTGCTTGGAGCTCGCGGGGGATGGCAGGAGATGAACTGCCAGAAGTGGCTGTAACGGGCATCTGTGGGGCTGGGAGCATTCAGGGGATCTGGGGATGTTTTTGGGGGGTCCAAATTGGAAGCTGAGGGGGCACTTAGGGATCCTTAGGGGTCTGGGGGACACTTCTGGGACATATGGGTGGGATTCTGGGGTTCTGTGGAGTGCAGGGCATGACAGGCATTGTAGTCCCGGATCCAGAGGGGCTCTATGGGGCTGTGGGTCATGATGGGAGCCAGAGGCAGAAAGCAAAGATGGCACCGACTCCAGGAACCACCCCCAAAGCACCGATTCCTGGCGCTGAATCTTCTTGGTGTCACTTTGGGCTGGCACACACCTGAAGAATGTGTCTGTTTGCACTGGGGAAAATTAGGAGTTTTAGATTGCATCAAAAATAGCAAAAATGAAACATCCCTCTTCCTGATGAGCCTACTTTTTGAAGCAAAGGAGGTCCCAGGTAATGCAAGACAGAAAGGATGAGATTGGGTAATGTGGAGCAAGTTTGTCCACACTGGGTCAGAGCTCAAAACACAGCTTCTCTGAGCAGGCCAGACGTCCTGAGGAGAGAGCCTGGATCAATATCAATCACAGAATGCTGCAGTCACCCCTGCTTTAAAGAGAACAGCGATAAAATACACAATTCCAAAAAAAGAATGTGCATTTTTTGAAGCTCTTTGAAATATTTCTCCATAACTGGAGTCGGAAAACTTCTTGATCAACTGCAGCAGGCCAGAGAGAAATCATGGCAGCTCATGGTTTGTTAGGAAACCTCTCAAGAATTCAGACATAATCAAACTCCAAAGTTTCTGATCGCATTCATGGGTCCCACCGAGGGACACAACTGAGTAAGTGCCTGCCCGAGCAGGTTTTCGGCTGCCCTAGTCTGCCTCAGCAGAGGTGGGGCTGCCTTCCCTTCTTCCCTGAGTTTCTCCGTTCCTTCACCCAGAAGTGGTGCTGACCCCAGCGCTGGACCTCATGACCGGACCCCTCCCATCAGCATTTCCAGCTGCTTTGCCGCCCCTGCCCTGTGCTGACAGCAATGATGGCTTCGCCCTCACTTTAAAGGGGGGAGCAGCAGGGGCTGGTTTCATTTCTCTAGTGGCCATGGGAGGAGGGAGTGCTGGGGCAAAGAGGGAAGAGCTGAAAACTTGCAATGATAATACCCAAATGAGAGAGGCTCAGGCTTTTCCTGTGCCTGTGCCTGATGATGTCCCTATTGTAGGACAGCGAAATTGGAAAAAGAGAATGAAAAGATATAACCAATCCACTTTTTGAGGATCACCTTTGCCTCATTTCAGGCTTCAGATGAGACATGCCTAGGTCTTTGCTACTGACCATTAAGGTGTCCGCCCTGACCTGCACCAGGGGCAGAGTGTGATCACAGCTCAGCTTTCACATGCTGACCAGCTCACCAAGCACCAACCAGATGAAAACACTGAGCAGGTGATCCCTCTTCAAGCAAAGAATGGACATTCATCTGTTCATGTTGGAACTGTTGATATAGTTTTCGTTGTTGTATTAGAATAACTACTTAGTGGTGGATTTTTCACTGTTTGATAAAGTGTGGTGAACGGTGATGGGTTTTGTTATTGTATTAGAATTAAGTTTTAGAAGTGAGTTTCTTAAACGCACCAGGATGAAGAGTTCCCTAGGCACTTCAGATATCCAGAAATCCCCTGAGGAGTGGTGTTTCTTCTCCTTTGCAAAGGGCTCTGTGAAGGCTTACAAACACTTCTCTTTCTTTTCATTTTTAAAAACTAAAAGGGGGAATTGTGGACACTGCTGAAGGCCTAGGCACATTTTACCTAGGCTTTTTTCTCAAATTCTTAGTATTTTTCTCAGGCCATGAAACTTTCTCAGCCTCTAGCCAGGATTTTTCCCAGGCTAGAGATTTCTTCTTCCTTGTAAACACAAGAGAAAGAATCATAACAGATATAAACACCTGCAAGGTCCCTGAGAAAGTCAGGGAGGAGAGGTGTCTCTTTCTCTGATCAATGACTTGTCTGCTTTTTGTTTTGCACAAAGTACCTTATTTGAGGCAATGGTTTCTTTCAATAAATTGCTCTGTCTTGTTCTTTTCTACACCAAGCAAGAGAGTGTCTTGTTGCTGTTTTTTCGCCTCTCCGTATCTTTCTCCATGGCAACAGGTGTTGAGCCTTGGAACCTCAGGGCCTGAGAGGACATTGCACAGACCTTTCCAGAAGTCCAAGTCAGAAGAAAATCCAAAGTGTCTCAATGCATTAATGGGTCCCACTGAGGTACAGCCCCACAATATGCTCCACATGGACTCCTTGGAGGAGAGAATTGGAGGCCAGGATTGCCCAAAAAGCTTTCAGAGAGTCAGAGAGGTAAGGAAAATCCAAAGTACTTTTAAAACCTTGAGTATCTCAAAGTATGAATGAGCCCTACTGAGTGTCAATACAAAATACTCAAGTGACTCGTTAAAGCAGACAATTGGGGCCATGATTGCTTAAACTACTAAAAGAGCTAGTGCCACAAAAGAAATTCCAAGTACCTTAAAAAACTGAAGTACCTTAAAGCATTAATGAGCCCCACCGAGTGCTGTTACTGAGAAAAGCTCTCAAGGGACTAATTAAAGCAGATAATTGGAGGCCATGATTGCACGAAGATCTTAGATACTCCAAGGCAAAAGCAATACCCAAAGTCCTCTAAAAAACTTGCAGTCCTTGGGAGCATGAAGGAGCACCCAGGGCCACTCCTGACCAAGGCTCCCCAGGGACTGGTCCCAGCAGATCCCTGAAGCCACTGGGATGTGGGGTGGATGCTGAGGGCAGGAGAAGGGGTGACAGTGCCCAGCCTTGCTGGAGCTTTACCACGAGGCCCCATGGCCTCAGGACAAGGTGTCTCCTCAGAGCCCTTGGTGGCACAGATCCTGCTGTGCCCCAGGGCACCAAGACCTGGCTTCTCTTTGTCGGCAACTCTCATGTCTGCCTCAAATTTCCTCCTCTGACTGGAACCTGGAGATACTTTCTCAAACATGTCCCTCACTGGGACCCATTAAAACTTGAAGAAACTTTGGAGTTTGATTCTGACTTGGAGTTCTTGAGAGGTTTCTTCAGCTCCCTCTCAAGGCCTATGTTCAGGGCCTCAGCACAAACCCCAAGAGGGTCATTCAAGTCCTTATGCTGTGTCTGTGATGCTGAACTGGGCTGGGCTCCCGGCACAGAGGGCCATCCTAGCTACTAAGAAGAACTTCAAAAGCACATTTCTCTGGATGAGCAGCTCTTCTCCCAGCCCAGCAGGGCTGGGGCACTGCCTGCAGCCACCCCAGGCACAGAACAGAGGCACAGAGATCTTCAATCAGTTAGGCCTGGGAAGAGGCTGAGGAGTGACTGGGGCAGAAACACTCTCAGCCCTTGACACAGGAAGCCTCTGGCTGCAGGACAAGGCTGCTGCAGGACAAGGCTGCTGCAGGACAAGGCAGCTGCAGCTCCTGGAAGGATCTCCTGAAGGTGGAACATCCCAATGCCTACAGACTGTGGGTACAACGGTCTGAGTATTTTATGTGCAGGGGAAGTGAAATGCTTATGAAGCTGCGACATGCTCTGGGTTTCCGATCAATCACAGAATATTTCCAAGACAAGAGTTTTAATGAAAATAATGAAATTTTCTAAGAATTTGTATTCAGTTTTCTACTAATGGAGAATAGCGGGGAGGGGGGGGGTGGGGGGTGGGCGTTGGGGGAATATTAAAGGTATCATGTATTTTGACAAGTTCCTGAGACATTGAATCTCTTACTTTCAGTGATGACTCAGTTCAGAAGAGATTCTTTTCAGCCACTCTTCTACTCATGGACAGCACCAGTATTCTTTTTGCTGGACCCTTCAGGCTCAGTCTGACCTGTCCTTTCTCCCACCTGTAAACAGAACCTGCCCCAGCCAGTGCCCAGCAAACAGACAGGGTTGTATAGGGTCAAGGACAGTGTACAGAGATTTGGGGTCTGTGAGCACTGGCAGGAAGAGATCAGGTAGAGGGAAACACCTCCAGGACGAAAATCTCCATGATGCAGAGAGTAGATCAGAGAATGAGAGAAAACAAATCCCAGGAATGTTGTGGCAGGGCGAGTTTAGAGATCTCTACAGCATCCCCTGCAGTGCAGTCCCTCCTCTGAACAAGCTCCCTCCCTTCTATCCCCCAGCCAAGCCACTGCCCTCAGGGCCAAGGATCCAAGACATGAAGCCCCTTCTGTGCAGGCAAAGCTGCAGCAGAGCCATGGGGCAGCTCTGCAGCCCTAGGCCCAGATCCCTCTGCAGAGCACAGGGCTGGGAGTAGTTGCCCAGCACTGGGGGCTCTGGGAGGGGTTGCAGTGGCTCAGGGTGACTCTGTTCCCAGTGCCTTGCTGTGGGCAATGCTGTCAGTGCAGCCAGGGAAGGAGCTGGATCTCCCTTAATTCAATGCCATCACTGGGACAATTTGAAGTCTCTGAGATATCCTCCCAAGCTTCAATCCAGGATGCAAATCTGTCCTAGAGCAACTTTGTGTTATCAGAAAGACTCAGAGGGAATGGCAGAGGTGTTCTGATTGTGAAAATTTTGTTGGAGTGGTAAAATGAACGACGTGAGTCCTTGGCTACAAATGTGGTGCTGGGCTGTAGAGGATCCATCTGCTCTCAGCAGTAACTGTTGGTTTTGAAGGGAAACATGGGGGGATGATCACATTTCACCTGAATAGGATTAAAGCCCAGAGAAATTCTGAACAGGTCACAATGAGAGATCACCTTTATTTTCTCTCAGCTCATCACTTTGCCTCACAGAACATGCTCTGGTCTCCCTGAGGGCAGCGGAAACGTTGAGATTTCTGATATCCAGGAATACCAGGAGAAATATGGAGGAAGCTTTAAAAACTATTCAAGAATTCTTAAATCCTAAAGGATATCTGCATTTGTTAGAGGGGAGGAAGTATGGGAATTTCATTTTTACTTTGATTACAGCTATCTCTTCTAATTGTTCACTGTCTTTTCCTCCATGAGAGAACCCAATACCTAGAAACACCAAATGTCCAACAGCAGCTCCATCAGCCACTTCCTCCTGCTGCCATTGGCAGACACACGGCAGCTGCAGCTCCTGCACTTCTGCCTCTTCCTGGGCATCTCCCTGGCTGCCCTCCTGGGCAACGGCCTCATCATCAGCAGTGTAGCCTGTGGCCACCACCTGCACACACCCATGTTCTTCTTCCTGCTCAACCTGCCCCTCACTGACCTGGGCTGCATCTGCACCACTGTTTCCAAAGCCATGAACAATTCCCTCTGGGACACCAGGAACATCTCCTATGCAGGGTGTGTGGCACAGGTGTTTTTATTTGCCTTTTTCATTTCAGCAGAATTTTTCCTCCTGACCATCATGTGCTATGACCGCTACGTGTCCATCAGCAAACACCTGCACTACGGGACCCTCCTGGGCAGCCGAGCTTGTGCCCACATGGCAGCAGCTGCCTGGGCCAGTGGCTTTCTCAATGCTCTGCTGCACACGGCCAATACATTTTCCCTGCCCCTGTGCCAGGGCAATACCTTGGGCCAGTTCTTCTGTGAAATCCCCTAGATCCTCAAGCTCTCCTGCTGACACTCCAACCTCAGGAAACTTGGGCTTCTTGTGTTCGCATTCTGTTTTGTATTTGTTTGTTTTGTGTTCATTGTTTTCACCTATGTGCAGATCTTCAGGGCTGTGCTGAGGATCCCCTCTGAGAAGGGACGGCACAAAGCCTTTTCCACCTGCCTCCCTCACGTGGTCATGCACTCCCTGTTTCTAGGCACAGGCACATTGTGCTACCTGAAGCCCCCCTCCATCTCCTCCACATCTTTGGATGTGGTCCTGTCAGTTCTGTACTCGGTGGTGCCTCCAGCCCTGAACCCTCTCATCTACAGCCTGAGGAATAAAGAGCTCAAGGCTGCATTGTGCACACTGATCACTGGACGATTTCATGCAAAGTAAACTGCGGTCCAGTTTTTGCAAATCACTTGTAGTAAAAGCCATATTTAATTGTTTCTTTTTGGCTTGGTTGTTGGTTTTATCTTTTATTCAATTCATTTTATTTTATACAATATTTAACACTATGAAATGCTGCTGTTTGTACCCTCGAATTATCAAAATATGATTATTGGTCTAATACCGATACTCAATTGTGTCGGACAAAAGACTCTCTAACAATTTAAAGTTAGAAAGTGTATGTTTATTCAGCGCTGGGCAGCAGTGTGAGGTAATCCTCTAATACGCACTTCAAAATCACAGGTGATCACAAAGTTTATTCATTAGCAAAGGATTGAAACAAATACATATTCATAATAACAGCCCCTCCCATTCTTCGCTTTATATGGTAATTAGCTTGAATAGCTATTAAGCATGCTTGATTGACTTCTTAAATTAAGTCTGGGTTCGTTTTCGTGTGGAGGGGTTTTAAAAGGAGGAAATAAGGCGAGTCTTCCTCACCCTCAACTCTTTACATTTTCTATCACTGACAATAAAAATGATTTCTGGGGATAGTCCAATTTTCCAAAGAATGGGTTTCTGGTTGCATTGTCTATGTTCCTTTGCATCTGCTCACTAGCTTCATCTTTTCCTATTGTAAGTGCAACTAAGCAATCACAAAATGAGAGGCAATCAATTATTTAAGTTTCAGATAACCGCTCCCTTCTAACTTTTAGTTGTTTTCAGCAAGGTAACTAAAATTCTAGTTTTCCAAGGTTAGTGTTCCATTCCCCATTTCTTCTTTGAAATGAGTAAATTCTTTTACTCAATATGGGGATTTCTCTTCATCTCTCCAACACGCATGGCGGTGATCTCTTAAGACCAAGCCTTACTCCTTTGATAGTGAGGTTAACTCTGCCACTTGTTGTAACATTCTCCAATTCCAAACAAGTACAGCAATAGACAAATCAAACTTATACTGACTAAATTAAGCAGCACAGTGATTGGGTGAATTAAGGCATTAAGCAAACCAGTTGCTCTTGGTGATCATCCAAATAGCACATCTCACCGATGATGAGACACATGTTCTTCAAATTTTTAAATACTTCTTTTATGGTTTTCACATCATAGTGTATCATGATCAAAGTTCTTTTCTCTGCATCTTGATTTTTTAAAAATTTTTCTTAATTTTTAATGTTTTAGTAGCTGAGCAACTAGGGTTAAATTCATACCTATAGGCGCAGGCAATATTTCTTGCACAGTAACCAGGTTTGCCTTTATGTACTGATGTGATATTACAGGTGCCTGATAGGAAAAGTCGCATCCTTTGATTTTAGCAAAATTACAAACACATAAATTGAACTGAGTCTCATCCACGATTTGATTGTCTATTATTATGGTGGGACATGCTGTTCTAAGACAGACACAACCTTGTGCTATATACACAAGTGAAGTTGTTTGGTTGGTTAGATGCATTTCAAAGTGGCAAATGCTTTGGTCCGTGTCCAGGCAACTATCTTTGTCATCTTCTAATGTTCCCTCACATATATATCCCAATTGTTTTCTCATAGAGCAGGGCTCTAGGTTAATGTTCTGCCATTTTCCTTCAATTTTTCATGCCCACATTCTATGTTTAGAAGGATACAGTACAGTCCCTTCATGATTTAGTCCTAGAGCAACTATTGGGTGTATTAAGCTCACGGATGCGCTACGTATAGTTAAAACAAAAGCTGTCACTGGTTTTGTCTCAGGGTCATAGGTAAAATTAACCAAAACTCCCAAGGTTTAAGATCTCTTTCCATTTTAGAGGCATTATCCCAAACAATTTTACTAATTTCAGCAGGGAATATCCCTTCCTCAATTTTCCTGATAACTGCGGCTGCCACTGACTGCATCCACATTTGTGCTTGAGTACATTAAAGAGCCAGAGAAATGTTTGCACTAGCTGTGCCTAGTGCTTTAATTATTACCTCATGGTCTTGCTCTTCTATGTTTACCCATTTTGGTAATATTTTGGATAGTTTCCAATGATTGTTACCTAGTGCTAATAAAGAAAATTGCAAAGGCTGCTGTAAATTGACTAAATCATTTCTCTTCACAGTTAATTTGTTCATTAACACGTCTGAGTTCATTGTGTTTAAAACTCTCAATCTCATTCTTAATATTCCAGTGAGGTTTTTCTTTTTCTTTAAACTAGAGGATATACGATTTTGAAGTCATGTAGTCCATTCCACAAAAGGAGTTTTGAGAAATGTGGCACATTCTGGCCAAATGGTAGAAGCATTTACCTGCATTCTCGTTTTTACTCGCTTCAGAGACCATCCTGGGTTAGTTAGCAGTCTCTGAATTCCTGTTTTCTTAATAGCATATGGTCCAATTTTAGTAATTGTGGGAATTATGCGTCGTTCCTTTTTCCTTGAAATAATTGGAGTTTGGATTGTTACAGCCCTCTCTGACACTGGTGGGGTTGATTTGGCTTTGATTTTGTGAAACTCGATGGAATATGGAGTAACATTAAAATCAAGATCAAACCCTTTGTCTGCGCATCCTTCAATTTTAAGTCTAAATTTAGGACATGTGGTCAAATGTTTGTCACAGCGTCCAGGACTAACTTGGATGAGTTCCATGGGTGTATGGTAAGCCTCATGGAACCCATCTGGTACAAATGCATATTCACATTCCCAAACATTCCTTTCTTCCCACATACTTGCATTTGTGACCCTTAACATTTCCCTCAAAGCCCTACGAGAGTAGGGATTGCAAGCTTTCCCTTGGCATTGATAAATCCGGTTACGTTATACTGGTTGCTTTGACTCTTATTGTGGTTGTGGCAATGACCACAAGGGTCACAACCATTCACATTACGTCCATGATAGCTATAAGTCTACTACTTGCTGTTCTTGGTGAATTTCAGCTTCAGGTCTCCATTGCCTAGTGCAATTCTCCAAATTTCTTCAGGAGCCTTCTTCACTCATCAATGATGGATCCACGCCTTCTGTTCTTTGATCTTGAAAACAATGAAGGTGGTGAGGAGTACCTGGAATGGTCCTTCCCACTGTGGCTCCAAAGTCTTTTCTAAAAAAGACTTAACACATACATAATCCCCAGGTTGTACATCACGTAGTGGCCCATCTAATTCTTTGCTTTGGGCCCCAGCCATATATTTTCCAGTTTCTCTAAGCTGTTTATTCAGGGCCACCATGTATTTGTGTAGAGTTTCTTCCTCTACTTGAATGGGTGTTATTCCTTCTTGGACCGCATATGGCCTCCCATACAATATTTCAAAAAGGCTTAATTTCCCATTTGTTCTTGGTTTTGTTCTAATCCGTACTAATGCCAGTGGAAGAGCCTGGGGCCAAGGCAAATTTGCCTCTTGCCCCAGCCTAACAATTTGTTGTTTGATCATATGGTTCATTTTTTCTACTTGGCCACTGGATTGAGGGTGATATGGAATATGCAATTCCCAATCTATCCCCAAGTGGTAACTAATTTGCTGTACAACTTCTGAGATAAAATGCGACCCTCTATGAGAAGATATAGCGGCTGGGACTCCAAAACCTGGTATGACTTTTTGTAACAATACCTTGGTCACCTCTCATACATCAGCTGTCCAGCTAGGGAAGGCTTCTGGCCATCCTGACAAGGTATCTGTTAACACTAATGAGTACCGATACCCCACTTTCCTGGGCAATTCCATAAAATCAATGTGACATTGCTGCCCAGGTCCCCAGCCCTTCCCAGTTTTTCCAACTTTAGGCTTTGGAATGTTTTTAGGATTAGTTTGGAAGCAAAGACCACACTGTCGAGTTACATGTGTAACTGTGCCTTGTAATTTTCTAGCCAGAATTCTATCCTTTAAATAATTGTACAAGGCGTCCATTCCCCAATGTGTTTTCTCATGTTCTTTTAGCACTAGTGACCACAACAAGAAGGTACTACAAGTTTTCTCTCTTTGGTTACAGCCTACTCTTCCTGTTTATAAGTTGCTTCTTCTTCCTTAATAAGTTTCCTATCCTTTTTGTTATATACTGGCTTACCTTTGTTATGGGCTGATGTTTGGACTGGCTTCTCTCCTTGCTTCCCCCATGCAGCTGCCGGCCCTTCCCTCGGGCTGTTTTATCTAGGCTGGTGTTTTCTGGCTGCCTCTTGCTGCGCTTCGGTCTTGGGCTGTGTCTTGCTCTCTGCCGTCTGCTCAGCTGCACCCCCTCCCCCGGCTGCTTTGGCCATTTTTTCCCTTTCCCCCCCCCCCCCGCCCCCAGCTGTTTTGCCTGTGCTCCTGTTTTGGCTTGTCTTGGGTTTGCTTTTGCTTGTCTTGGGCTCGCTTTAGCTTGTCTTGGGCTTGCTTTGGCCTGCTCCCAGCTGCCCCTCCCCCTCTCTCCCTTCTCCCCACTCCAGGGATTTGCACCGACTCCAGAGGACGAGGATCTGGACTTCGGGGGTCGCTGCTGGAGGTCGGCTCGGGAGGCTCTGCCGCCCTCCCCAGCGAGGACCGGCTGGGTTCGTCTCATCTGGGTTTGGGTTGGGGAGTGTTTCTTTTGTATTTTTGTTAATAAAAAAGTTTTTTTCCATTTTCACCTGAAGAACAATTTTTTCTGAGCTTAGTGAAGGAAGGAATTGTGAAAAAAAAAAAGGGAGGGGGGGGCCCTTTGGAGCTCTTTTTTCCCCAAATTTGTCCTCAACTTGGACATACTTTTTGGTGCCCCGTGTGAGGATTGAACTCGCGACCTTTAGAGTATCAGCACCAGAAAAAAGTGGAAAAAACTTTTATCTAATAATATGTTGTTTTCAGCTGTTTGCATGGCTAAGTCTCTTAAATCCATAATGTCTTTCGTTGTGGGAGCCGGTTTTTATGTCGGCTCGTTAGGTTTTTTTGACGTTTTAATACCTTTGTGGTCATTGGTTTTTTTACTCATCCAAAGATAGCTCTGGTGTTGTCTTTAATACGTAGTTTCTGTATGAAAGGGATATTAACGAAAATGCTCATCGGGCTAGGCTTGGTTGCAATGGCATACAGGAGATTTATGAGAATGTTGGAATCTACTTCAGGAATGTATAAATCATGGTTCGTGTTATTTATTAGAGGGGAAGCAGGCAAAGAAGATTTCCTGCCTTTATTTCCTTTCCTCTCCTCTGAATCGGTTACATCTTTATTAGAAAACATTCAGATCTCCCTGAATATTAAGGAAATCATCTTTATGGCAATTAATTTAGTAAGTCTTTGTTGCACCATTTGCAGTCTATATAGAATGAAGGCTGAGATTTCTAAAGGGGCTGGGAAGACCCCTGATTTAGGAGTCAAGCTCAGCAGGAGGAATCTTGAGTGGAATGGCAAATGGGAGAAAATGGACCAGATTTTAAAAGAAATTTTCTGACCCCATAATCTGGGAATTCCCAACTGAAAATATTCAGGATCCAATTGAGGTTGCAAGCTACTTAAAAGGGAAGCGTCAGGATGGTTCTAAAGAGAAAAGGATTATTACAGTGAGCTGGGCCCTGGCACATGCATATCACACCCTGCTAGGCACTATAGAGCAGGAGACAGAGGAAAGGGAACAGGGAGATAAATTATCTCCTATCCCTGTTGCGCAGGTTGTTGCCAACCCCCTAGGCCGAAACCCAGCAACTAAACTGGAGAATAAGCCTCAACCAATGGCTGTGGCTACCAGTACAAGAAGTGGGAAACGCACCAAGAAGAATGATCGACCGGTGGATGATGATGATTATGATGATGCTGGAGAGGGACCCTCGACACCTCCTGATGTAAAATTAGTAGTCAAAACAAGTGGTGGGAGAGCAGAGACCAATAATGAGTCCTTTTCCCTGAAGGATCTTCATGGATTAAGAAAAGATTACACCCGGAGACCTGATGAATCTATTATCAGCTGGCTACTTCGTCTCTGGGATGCAGCAGGTGAGGCTACAGTTTTGGATGGCTCTGAAGCGAGACATTTGGGGTCTCTGTCCCATGATCCTGTTATCAACCAGGGCGTGATGAGAGGGGCTAACCCTCAAAGTCTCTGGGCACGGGTCCTGGATAGTGTGGCACAAAGATATCTGTGTGCAGATGACCTGTATGTGCAGCAGACCCGATGGAAAACCATAGAGCAGGGGGTCCAACGTCTCAGGGAAATGGCAGTAGCAGAATTTTTTTTTTTGGATGATGCAACAACTAGAAATCCAGACCTGGTACCATGCACACCGGTGATGCGGAGAAAACTCGTGAGGCTTGGGCCACCTGAGTATGCGTCTGCCCTAGCAATAATGAAGAGAGATGAGGTGTATGAGACAGTACTCGATATGGCAAAGAAGCTTCGTGCATATGCGGATGCAGTACATGGCCCAACTCATGCTAGAATTGCAGCGGTGGAAACACGCTTGCAAGACTTAGAAGATAAGATACAAGAGAATCATTGGAAACTCAGGGAGGTAATTAAGGAGGACCTCCTCCAAATTTCAGCTGTACAGATGAGAAACCCTGATATCCAATGCAGACGTTCCCCGAGTTTGGAGAGAGGGTACACTCCCCGAGCTGAATTGTGGTTTTTCTTGCGGGATTCTGGAGAGAACATGAGAAGATGGGATGGGAAGCCTATGGCTGCTCTGGCACAACGAGTGCGGGATTTGAAGGAAGGAAAAATTTCCAAAAGGAAAGCCGCTCCTGTTTCTCGCAGCCAAAGTGCCGAACGTGATACTGATAATGACGTGTCTGACCCTCTTGAGGGAACTTCTAAGATGTATGCCTCAGAAAAGAAGGAGCAACAGGCTTAGAAGGGCCCTGCCTCTAGCCAGGGTGAGGCAAGGGAAAACCGTGTTTTTTGGACCGTGTGGATTCGATGGCCTGGCACTTTGAAACCACGGAAATATAAAGCTTTAGTGGACACAGGTGCACAGTGTACGATACTTCCATCAATACAAGTAGGAGAAGAATCTGTTTCAATTGCTGGTGTGACAGGTGGATCGCAGGACTTCACCCTGGTGGAAGCAGAAGTGAGTTTAACTGGAAAGGATTGGAAGAAACATTTTATTGCGACTGGTCCAGAGGCCCCATGTATTTTGGGCATAGATTACCTTCGGAGTGGGTATTTTAAGGACCCAAAGGGACTAAGATGGGCATTTGGAATTGCAACTGTGATGGCAGAGCGCATCCGGCAATTGAACACCTTGCCTGGACTATCTGAGAATCCAATTACAGTAGGACTTCTGCAGGGAGAAGAACAAAAAGTACCAATTGCCACTTCAATAGTGCACCGCCGGCAGTACAGAACAACTCGAGATGCTGTGATTCCTATTCATAAGATGATCCAAGAGCTGGAGAGCCAAGGCGTGGTCAGCAAAACCCATTCACCCTTTAACAGCCCTATTTGGCCTTTGCGCAAATCTGACGAAGAATGGAGACTGACTGTGGACTATCGGGCATTGAATGAAGTGACTCCCCCGCTGAGCGCTGCCGTACCAAACATGCTGGAACTCCAGTATGAGTTGGAGTCCAAGGCAGCAAGGTGGTATGCCACCATTGACATAGCAAATGCATTTTTCTCCATTCCTTTGGCATCAGAGTGCAGGCCTCAGTTTGCTTTCACTTGGAGGGGCGTGCAATACACCTGGAACCGACTACCCCAGGGGTGGAAGCACAGTCCTACCATCTGTCATGGACTGATGCAGGCTACACTGGAAAAGGGTGAAGCTCCAGAACATCTACAATATATTGATGATATCATCGTATGGGGAAACACAGCAGCAGAAGTGTTTGAGAAAGGAGAAAATATTATCCAAATTCTCCTGGAAGCTGGCTTCGCCATCAAGAAGAGTAAAGTTAGGGGACCTGCTTGGGAGATCCAGTTCCTGGGAGTGAAGTGACAAGATGGACGGCGTCAGATTCCTACTGATGTTATTAACAAGATTACAGCTATGTCCCCACCTACTAACAAGAAGGAGACACAAGCTTTTCTAGGTGCCATCGGTTTTTGGAGAATGCACATCCCTGAATACAGTCAGATTGTGAGCCCTCGCTACCAGGTCACTCGCAAGAAGAACGATTTCCATTGGGGCCCTGAACAGCAGCAAGCCTTCGCCCAGATCAAACAGGAGATTGCTCATGCAGTGGCACTTGGCTCAGTCAGGAGGGGACCAGATGTGAAAAACGTACTTTACTCAGCAGCTGAGAGCCATGGTTTGTCTTGGAGCCTGTGGCAGAAGGTGCCTGGTGAGACCCGAGGCCGACCTCTGGGATTCTGGAGCAGAAGTTACAGATAGTCCGAAAGTAATTACACTCCTACAGAGAAGGAAATCCTGGCTGCCTATGAGGGAGTCCAAGCCACTTCAGAAGTGATTGGTGCGGAAGCACAGCTTCTCCTGGCACCCCGACTGCCAGTGCTGGGGTGGATGTTCAGTGGAAAGGTTTCCTCCACTCACCATGCCACCAGTGCCACGTGGAGTAAGTGGATTGCCCTTATCACTCAGCGTGCCCGGATTGGAAAACTAAATCGCCCTGGGATTTTGGAAATAATTACAAACTGGCCAGAAGGTGAAAGTTTTGGTGTTGCAGATGAGGAACAAGAACCAGTGATACGAGCTGAAGAAGCTCCACCATACAACCAGTTGCCAGCAGAGGAAGCATGCTATGCTTTATACACTGATGGCTCCTGTCGCGTCATAGGGACAAATCGGAGATGGAAAGCAGCTGTATGGAGCCCTACACGACGGGTTGCAGACGCTACTGAAGGAGAAGGAGGATGTAGTCAATTTGCTGAACTTAAAGCTGTCCAACTGGCCTTAAATATCGCCGAAATAGAAAGGTGGCCAAAGCTCTTTTTGTATACTGATTCTTGGATGGTAGCCAACGCTCTGTGGGGGTGGCTGAAGAAATGGAAAGAGGCGAACTGGCAGCGTAGAGGGAGACCAATTTGGGCTGCTGATGAGTGGAAAGACATTGCCAATCGGGTAGGAAAACTACTTGTCAAGGTGCGCCATGTAGATGCCCATGTCCCCAGAAGCAGAGCTAATGAAGAGCAGCGAAACAACCAGCAAGTAGATCAGGCTGCTAAGATAGGGAGGTTGGAAATGGATTTGGATTGGGAACATAAGGGAGAGTTGTTCCTGGCTCAATGGGCCCATGATGCCTCAGGCCATCAGGGTAGGGATGCCACCTATAAGTGGGCACAAGACCGAGGGGTGGATCTAACCATGGACAGTATTACTCAAGTTATCCATGACTGTGACACTTGCGCTGCCATCAAGCAGGCCAAGTGGGTGAAGCCCTTCTGGTATGGTGGATGGTGGTCCAAGTACAAGAATGGGGAGGCCTGGCAGATTGACTATATCACACTGCCTCAGACCCGCCAGGGAAAACGTTATGTGCTGACCATGGTGGAAGCCACCACTGGATGGTTGGAGACCTACCCTGTGTCCCATGCTACTGCTCGCAACACCATCCTGGGCCTGGAAAAGCAGGTCCTTTGGAGGCATGGTACCCCTGAGAGAATTGAGTCAGACAATGGGACTCATTTTAAAAAAAACCTTGTCAACACCTGGGCTAGGGAACATGGTATTGAGTGGGTGTACCATATCCCTTACCATGCACCAGCTGCAGGTAAAGTGGAGAGGTACAATGGATTGTTGAAAACCACATTAAAGCCATTGGGTGGGGGATCTCTAAAAAACTGGGGGCAGCACCTGGCAAAAGCCACTTGGTTAGTCAACACTCGAGGTTCCACCAACCGAGCACGCCCCTCCCAGTCTGAAGGCCTTAATGTAATAGACGGAGACAAAGTCCCAGTGGTCCATGTCAGAGGGTTGCTAGGGAAGACAGTATGGATCCATCCTGCCTCGAGTACAGGCAAACCCATTCGTGGAATTGCCTTTGCTGAAGGACCAGGATGTACTTGGTGGATAATGCAGAAGGATGGAACAACGCGCTGTGTACCTCAGGGAGATCTGACTATAGGATGAAGTATACACAAATGTTATTGTTAAGTGTTGCCACCATTGTATACTAGATTCTATGAATAGAAAGAAATGTGTGTTGAAGGTTTGAGCAAGTCAGAGGAAGTTTTCATATCATGTTTAGTGAGTGTGTATCCCAATCGTGTGTCAATGATCACGATATGGGATAAGGGGTGGAATGTTATGGGCTGATGTTTGGACTGGCTCCTCTCCTTTCTTCCCCCGTGCAGCTGCCGGCCCTTCCCTCGGGCTGTTTTATCTAGGCTGGTGTTTTCCGGCTGCCTCTTGCTGTGCTTCGGTCTTGGGCTGTGTCTTGCTCTGGCCGTCTGCTCAGCTGCACCCCCTCCCCCGGCTGCTTTGGCCATTTTTTCCCTTTCCCCCCCCCCCGCCCCCAGCTGTTTTGCCTGTGCTCCTGTTTTGGCTTGTCTTGGGTTTGCTTTTGCTTGTCTTGGGCTCGCTTTAGCTTGTCTTGGGCTTGCTTTGGCCTGCTCCCAGCTGCCCCTCCCCCTCTCTCCCTTCTCCCCACTCCAGGGATTTGCACCAACTCCAGAGGACGAGGATCTGGACTTCGGGGGTCGCTGCTGGAGGTCGGCTCGGGAGGCTCTGCCGCCCTCCCCGGCGAGGACCGGCTGGGTTCGTCTCATCTGGGTTTGGGTTGGGGAGTGTTTCTTTTGTATTTTTGTTAATAAAAAAGTTTTTTCCATTTTCACCTGAAGAACAATTTTTTCTGAGCTTAGTGAAGGAAGGAATTGTGAAAAAGAAAAAGGGAGGGGGGGGCCCTTTGGAGCTCTTTTTTCCTCAAATTTGTCCTCAACTTGGACAACCTTCAATAGAGATCTTTCCATCTGGAATTAATGCTGCCTCGATTATTTCATTGGGTACCTCACCTTTGTCTGCATCTTTTGCCTCTCTTTCCTCCAGCATATTTCCTTCTTACAATTCTAAGCTCAGTTTTTGGTGTGCCCTGATGTGCATAATAGCCACCTTTTCAGGTAACTGAACTGCATCTAATAGTTTTAACATTTCCTGTGCATGCTTATTACTATTTTCCTTGTGAGGTCATTAGTCCACTTTCTTTCCAAATAACTCAGTGTGCATGTACCACTCCAAATGCATACCTTGAGTCTGTATAAAAGGTTGATTTCCTTTTGCCAGCTCTAAGGACCAGGTTAAGGCAATTGTTTCAGCTTTTTGTGCAGAGGTATTTGTTGGCAATGGTCCAGACTCTATTACCTCTCTGCTTGTGGTAACTGCATACCCAGCATGTCTTTTTCCACTGATGATATAGCTGCTTCCATCAGTGAACCAGGTCTTAGCATCCTCAAGAGGGGTGTCCTTCAGATACAGGCGACTGGAGTAGGTGGCATCAATGGTCTCCAGGCAGTCGTGAAAAACTGGTTCTCCCATGCTCCCACTGAGGAAAGAAGCTGGGTTCACAATGTAAATTACCAAAATTTCATCATCGTGTTCAACCTGTATGTCCTTGTGATTTAGAAATCTTTGTGGGGAAAGCAAATGTCCCCCTTTCACTCCAGGATTGCAGACACTGTGTGGGATACTAGCACGGTCATCTTATGGCCTAGGGTGAATTTGCGTGCCTCTTGGATGTTCACTGCTACTGCTGCAACATCTCTGAGGCACCCTGGCCACCCCTTGGCTGCTGTGTCCAGCTGTTTGGAAAAGGTAGGCAACTGCCCTCTGGTACTGCCCCAGGTCCTGTGCTAGTACTCCCAGAGCAATCCCTTGTTTTTTGTGAGAAAAGAGAAAGAATGGTTTACTCACATCTGAAAGTCTCAGGGCTGGAGCTGACATAAGAACCTTCTTCAGTTGGTTGAAGGCTCGTATTTTGCTTCTGTTGTCCACTGAAGATCCCTACTCCCTTCCATGATTAAGACGTACAGGGGTTTAACGAACAATCCATAGTTCTAAATCCACCACCCCGTCATGCCTAGAAAGGTTCTCAGTTCTTTCACTGTCTGGGGTTTTGGGGTTTGGCATATTGCTTCCTTACATTCTTGCCCCAAGGTCCTTTGTCCAGCACTTACTTCATAGCCCAGGTAAATAACTGTTTGTTTCACCATCTGGGCTTTCTTTTGGGATACCCGGTACCCCTGCAGGCCCAAAAAGTTTAGGAGGCTCACTGTCCAATCCACACATGGCTCCTGGGTTCGGGACGCTATTAAGAGATCATCCACACACTGAAGCAGCTGTCCTTCTCCTGGTGGGGGTCCCAAGACCCCAAATCCTTTGCCAGCTGTTCTCTAGATATAGTAGGGGAGTTCTTGATCCCCTGGGGCAGTACACATAATGTGAGCTGAGTTTTATGTCCAGTTTTGGGATTCTTCCATTAAAATGCAAAAGTTTTCTGGCTGGCTTCATAGAGAAGGAGGCAAAATAAAGCATCCTTCAAATCTAGAACAGTAAACCAGGTTAGTTCAGGTGTTAAAAGAGTTAACAAGGTGTAGGGGTTAGCAACCACTGGGTATAAATCTTCATTTATCTTATTAACAGCTCTTAAATTCTGTATTAACCTTCAAGCTTTTTACTAACCATCAGAGTTTTTCAGGGGCAAAATAGGAGTATTAAAATCAGATTGACACTCTTTTAATAGTGCTATTTGCAAAAAGTTTTCTATGATTGGGCTAATTCCTTCTCTGTCTTCCCTTTTCAAGGGATATTTTTTGTCCCTTACTCATTGTTCTCCTTCCTTAAGCCGGATTAGTACTGGTAGAGCATTCTTTGCTTTCCCTGGTATATTAGAGACCCACATTCCAGGGAATACCTGATCTTTTACTTTTTTAATAATTTGTTCTTTGTTTTCAATTTAACAGTTTCACATATTGTTGATCTTTTTCCTTCAAACTATTTTCCCCATTTTTAAATATTATTTTTGCTTCCAGCTGCTCTAGCAGATCCCTGCCCAAAAGTGCAGTTGGAGATTTAGGCACATAAACAAGTTGAAGTATTCCCCACTGTTTTCCCAATTTATACTTTAACAGTTTACAAAAATTTGTTTTTTCAGGTCGGCCAGTAGCCCTTTTACATTTTCCTGTATTATTGTTACTAGTTTCTTTGTCCCTGGTTTACACCCTTCTTCCCCATTGCTGAAAAGTCTCCATGCCTCATCTAGCAAATTTTCCACGGTCCAACTTGCTGGGCCTTGCATGTTCTGGAGCTTTCACTTGATGTTTCTTGTAGATTGCCCTAAAAACAAGTTTACCAATTGTTGCATCCTCTTATTAGATTCAAGATCCAGAGTGGTGTGTTGACGCATTGCTCTTCGCAGCTGGTCTAGAAATTCAGAAGGAATTTGAGAGTTTTTTTCAATAGCATAAACATTAAATATCATAACATAAAATAGAGTAGATATTGTTGGGTTGGCTCCTGTGGCTCAGGAATTGGGAGGCGACTCCCATATTAATTACTGTTCTCTCATGTGAGGAGGAAGCAGGGGATGAAGCAGGGGTAAAATCTGAAGTTGATGGCAATTCCAAATCTACTTCCCTTATCACCCTCCCCTTTCCTTGTCCTTTAGGGGGTGGTCTGAGCAATTCCTCTGTCTCCTCTTCCTCCATCTCCATACAATATACCTTGTTAGGATGTGTACACCTTTGATTTATTGAGCATGTGCTGCAACACCTCCTGGGTTTTTCCTTATTAGCTTTAATTATCTTTCTCAAGAGCCAACACTGAAGGGTCAGAGGGTGGTCTAATTCCACAAGCCCTTTGCCACTCAGGGTGATTCCTAATGGTGAAAAACATGTCAGCATAAGTAACTTCATGCCATTTCTGCTCAGGCCAAAGGATAAGCATCAGGTGTACCAAAGTGTTACAGTCCAATATCCCTGATGGGGGCCACCTTGCCCCCTCCTCAAGTTTATAAAGTGGCCACCACTGTGTGCACAACTTAACAAGCTCTCTTTTAGTTTCTGTATCCTTATGATCCACCAGCACTTTACAATGTGCCAAAACACATCCCAAAGGACTACCTTTAAGAACCTTTTTGCTTTCACTTGGCCCCATACTGAAAATTTGGTTTTTTTTTCAATGCCTTTTAACCTTATCTAGTTCCGGAGCTTCACCTAGCAGTAACTTGGTACAAAGATTTTCCACTTATACACTTGTCTGATCCACAATGATCCACAATGAAACACAACTCGGGGGTTACAGTCACAGCCCTGTCTTGGACAGGGAAGTTACTTTTTCCCTGGGATCCTCCTCCCTGATTCTTTTATTCCTTGGCATATAATTTTATCTGCAAAGGAAAGAGGAAGGGATAAAATCAACCAACAAAATAAAGAGTTAACAGTGAAAACCAATTAACCAAATCACTTAAAATAACTCAAAAAGACACACAACCCAACACTCTTAAACAGTTCACTTATAAAACTTCAACAGTGAAAACCAATAAACAAAATCACTTAAAATAACTCATAAGGGACAATACCTCATAATAAGGGACACACATATTGCAACCAAACACTTTTAAATAGTTCAATTACAAAGCTACCAATTTATTCTCTCCCCCTGTAGTTACTAATCATAGGTATCAAACCTCTTTCTTTATACCTAGGTTAAAATTCACAATGCTCTGCCAAAAATCTATCAAACTTTGGTCAAAACGCCGTTTCTCTGCGGTGGAGAAAGAAAGCAGATCTGGGCTCATGTTGCTGCCTCACCCCTCTGCACTTAGAAACTAATCATGCTTAGTCAAAACACCACCTTTCATACTAACAATTTTAAAGCTTCACAAAAACTAACAATATTTTTTTGCAAATCCACAATTTTTCTACTTCCACACAGTCAAAATACACATGCAGCCTAGCTCACACATTTCAAGCGTATTGCCAGCACTACATATTCCTCTGCATTCTGGGGCGTAAATACCTCTTTTACTACTCAGGTGTAAATCTCAAAATTTTTTACAACTTACAAAAGCAAAACTTTTCCCAACACGCTCCCAAAAGCACAAAAACGAAAACACATACGGCAAGCCACTGACCCACAATTCAAGCACACAAAGCTCACTAAAACAAGCTTCACGTTCAGACACACACATACATTTGGCACATGCAAACTGTGATCAAGCCCACAAAAGGAGTCACCACAAACTGACGCCTGCAAGCTTGTTGACCCAAACTGGAAATTACCACCACGCCACCTTTAAACCACAAATTTAACTGGAGCCGCCACTGCTCCAGTACCACAGCAATACTGGCAATGCTGTTATTGCCACTGTTATTGCCGTGCCAGCTCTGCTCCCGGGGCCACGACTGGCCAGCCTCTATCCCCCACTACGAGGCAAGAGTTCCTGGAGCTGTTGTCAGCCTTACCTGGAACACAAATCACTACCAAATTCCTCAGAAATTTACAAACAAATCCACTTTAGGCTTTTCCACTGTGTGCTCAATGTCTCACAGCGTCTTACTAGTTTGCCTCTCTTACAGGTACCTATCTTTAATTTTCAAACATATTTTTTGTCCGTATCTCTGGCAGTTCTAATTCTGCTCCCAGGGGTGCCAGTGAGGAAAAGGAGCCCTCTTCCTAGGAAGTTCCCAGGTGGGCGCCCTAGAGGGGTCCAGAACCCTGCTGGCCCCTTGGCCAGAGAGAACAGGGTTCCACCAGGGTCACCAACTGAATTACCAAAATATGAGTATTGGATTAATACCAATACTCAACTGTGACAGACAAAAGACTCTAAAGTTAGAAAGTGTATATTTGTTCATCGCTGAGCAGCAGCGTGAGGTAATCCTCTAATACACACTGCAAAATCACAGGTGATCACAAAGTCTATTTATTAGCAAAGGATTCAAACAAATACATATTCATAATAACAGCCCTTTCCATTCCCCGCTTCCTATGATAATTAGGTTGAATAGCTATTATGCATGCGTGATTGACTTCTTAAATTAAATCTGGGATCATTTTTGTGGGGAGGGGTTTTAAATAGAGGAAGTAAGGTGAGTCTTCCTCACCCTCAACTCTTTACATTTTCTATCACTGACAATACAAATGATTTATGGGGATAGTCCAATTTTCCAAAGAATGGGTTTCTGGTTGCATTGTCTATGTTCCTTTGGATCTGCTCACTAGTTTCATCCTTTCCCATTGTAAGTGCAGCTAAACAAACATGAAATGACAGACAATCAAATATTTAAGTTTCAGATAACTACTCCCTTCTAACTTTTACTTGTTTTCAGCAAGGTAACTATAATTCTAATTTTCTGAGGTTAGTGTTCCAGGCTGCTGTGAGCAGGCAGGTCCAAGAGCAGAGAAAGAAGGGGCTGGAGCCCTTGATCTGTGCCAGTTCCACAGTCCTGGGCAGCAGCCACCGAGCACAAGGGGAACAGAGGGCACACAAGAAGGACAAAACCAGTCAAAGTCAGAGACTGGGTAGAGCCAGAGCTGGGAGCAGGAACAGCTGCTTCACTGCACCCTTGGAGAAAGCTCTTGGCTGGTACAAATCACTGAAATGTGTGAAGGGCAGAGAGGTGACACCAAGCAATGCTCTTGGTTCCACACTCTCCCCTCTCAGTGTCCCTGAAGGAACTGGATGAACTGTATTCTTCTATCCTAGTGTCTCATTCAGTATGAGCAGCTGAGCACTGCTCAGGAGCTAAAGGAGCTGATGCCTCAGGCCACAAGAGCTAAGCAAGAGGGGACTTTTGGACCAAAGTAGTACTGCCAACATGGACCTAGCTGAATCCAGCAGATGACAACCTGGAATTATAGAATCCTTTTTGTGTGAAAAGACCTCCGAGCCCATTGAATCCATCGGTTCATCCAGCACTGTCAAGCCCAGCACTAAAAAACATCCCTGAAGTGCCAAGGCCCTGAGCTAAAGGTGACCTCTGGATGAACCTTCCAACCAAAGGTTATCTTTGTATCCATTCACTAATTAAATATGCATGGTCATTGGTGCTGTGATAGATGTATCCACTCATTAGCGAAAAATGGATTGACCTTTCCATATTTAGAAACTGGACAAGGCCATGAAATCCAACATGTGGCCTTGTTTGGAGGTGTATGATCAAAGTCAGGTCACTTGGTTCCTCCTTGAGACCTGGCTAGAATTTTGGAGGAACCCAAGGGCAGAATGAAACCAGAATGAGCTACAGTAAATGACACTGATTCCTGAACTTGGTGTCTGTGTCTCTGCTGCTGACCCTGCCCACTGGTAAAACAAAGGTGATGTAGTCTGGCTAAATCACCACAAAATGTTGCTTTTTGTATGTAAGTGTAAGAAGTCAGTCCTGTCCAAAATTGCCAGGTAGAGGGAACACCTTCCCTAGAGTTTGCTGCCTCTGGAGTGGGCTTAGGTCAGAGCAACGTGAGAACAGTGGGGAAGTCAGCTGAAAGAAGCTAAACCACTGGACATATTAAAATGCATGTAAAAATTACATATGGAAAAATGAAAAGCACTTCTGTGTTTGGGAAGATGAGGATGAATTTTAATAACAGCATCTCAGAAACAGCTCCAACAGAGAGAATGATTGCTGTCAAAATGCTCCCACATGGAGTGACAGAAAAGGCTCTTAATCTTGAAGTTGGATTCATTTCTGCAAAGGAAACAGTAATAGTATAATCAGTAATTATATACATATATATAAATTTGATGTATGTACATTCACATATGGATAACAACATTGTAAAATAATGCTCCAAATATTACTTTTTTTATCTTTGGCTGCTCAGGGATGTAACAGTAAATACTCTACAGAGAATGACTGGCCAGGACCCAAATATCACTGGTGAACTCTGTGAGTTTGTATACAACAAATGAAGGAAGAAGGGATGAATTTGGCAGTTTTATAGGGTTTGCTGACACTAGGATGTGGAATGCTTTCTCTGTTCCTTCGAAAAATAAAGTGAGTAAGACTGCTGGGTTTTCCATACACCAGACCACCCACAAGCTGCAGCAATTGAACAGAAAAGGAGGTGTTAAAAGAGCAGTTGAAAAAAAATAGGAGATAGGAATTTGTCACATTTAAAACTCATCTCACAGATGTGCTCCCTACCCTTAACAACTGCCCCACTGAGAGAATGGAAACCCCCTGGATGCGCAAGGCTGCACCCAATTTGAAAATACAACCATGGACAGTGACACTTTGACTTCCTGAGAAATTATTCTGGGTGTGATGGCCCCTGACAGGGCCATCCCAGAGGCTGCAGGGCTGGACCTTTATGCAGTAGAATCAGTTAGGATAAATCAGAAGCAAATGAGAGTTATCAATACTGGAATGGGAATTCAGATTCCTCCTGGATACTTTGGTTTGATAAATGCTCACTCCAGCTTGTCCTTGAAGTGTTCATGTTTTGGGAGGAGTAATCAGTGCAGATTGTCACAGGGAAATTAAAGTAATTCTGTTAAACAATAGTGAATAATTGGATTATTCAACCCCATGGCAGAGTGGCACAATTATTGGTATTGCAGTTTATAAAACAACTGTGAAAAAAGGACATCCACATTAAATCACTGATGTTCATGGAGAAAAAAGTTTGGATTAACCAGTCCTAATAATGGAGCCAGAGTGTGGGTGCAGAGGCCAAATGACCCTCCCAGGCAAGCTGAAGGAAGAGCTCTGGGGAAAGACAACACTGTTTGAATCCTGAAACCCGGGTGAGAAGGATGGGAATATGTCCCTGCAGCCAAGTGTTCTGTGCCAGAACAAGTGGATGTTATATGATATTGTTTTACAGATCTTGTAGGACCAAATCTCCCTGTTTGTCCCAACAGGTCTTTGGAAAATGCTCTGATCCCCAGGGCTCCATGTGAAGGCTGATGTGACACTGAGGGGGTTCCACACGAATTCCATCCAGGAGCCTGGGTGCTCTCAGGGACTGGGACCAGGCACCTATCCAGCCAGAGGGGAAAGGACCCCATCAAGCCTTGCCACCCACAGACAGCACGGTACAGCTGAACAGCAAAGGACCTTGGGAACATTATTTTGGAATTAAACAGGTGTCAGCTCTGTGGGCAACAACAGAATTCTTGTTCTTAACACAAATGAGATTGAAGAAAAAGAATTAAAAACTGTCACTAAACTACTACTGATGCCTGTAAATTGTATCTTGATAGTCAGCCATAATCTTTGCTAGAAACACCTCTAGAATTTTACCAAGAATAAATCATGAAAATGGTAATAAAAATGTCAAGATCAAGGTATCCAAAATACTCAATCTAACTAACTGCTGGATATACTTTCAACCAGAGGGAAATCAAGGTAGAGCCATGGTTTGTCATGGTTTGCTTTTTTAAAATGATCCTTATGGTGCATTTGGTGCTGAGTCCTTGAACCTCAGGGCCTGAGAAGAGATTGCACAAATCTTTTCAGGAGTCCAAGGCAGAAGAAAAACCCAAAGTGTCTCAGAGCTGTAATGGGTCCCACTGAGTTCCCTGCCCAACATAGGCTCCTTATGGACTCCTTGGAGGAGAGAATTGGAGGCCATTATTGCCCAAAAACCTCACAGAGACTCAGAGAAGAAAGGAAAGAAGAAAGTACCTTAAAAAGCTGAAGTATTTTGAAGCATTAATGAGACCCACTGACTGTTGTTACTAGAAAGGGCTTTCAAGAGACTAATTAAAGCAGATAATTGGAGGCCGTGATTGCACAAACCTCTCAGAGACTCCAAGGCAAAAGCAAAAGCAAAACCCAAAGTCCTTGTAAAAACCTGCAGTCCCTGGGAGCATGAAGGAGCCCCCAGGGCCATTCCTGACCAAGGCTCCCCAGGGACTGGTCCCAGCAGATCCCTGAGGCCACTTGGATGTGGGGGGGATGCTGAGGGCAGGACAAGGGGTGACAGTGCCCAGCCTTGCTGAGGCTGTGCCAGGAGGCCCCAGTGGCTTAGGACAAGATGTCGCCTCCCATTTCTTGGTGGCACAGACTGCTGTGTCCCAGGACTCCCAGGCTTCTCTTTGTCCCCACCTGTCATCTCTGCCTCCAATTTCCTGATCTAACTGGAACCTGGGGACGCTTTCTCAGTCATGTCCATTTGTGGGACCAATAAATGGGAACAGAAACTTTGCATTTTGGTTTGGCATTAATTTTTGAGAGGTTTCCTAACAAACCATGGCTGTGCCTTAATTTCCTTCTGGTCTGCTGAAGTTCAATAGGAAGGTTTTCAACACCAATTACAAAGAAATATTTCAAAGAGCTTCTAAGAAATGCACATTCTTATTTTTAAGGGTGTATTTTATATTTGTCTCTTTGGAGCAGAAATGATTGCAGCATTCTGTGACTGCTGTTGATCCAGGGTCTCACCTCAGGATGTCTGGCCTGCTCAGAGAAGCTGTGCCTTGAGCTCTGACCTAGTGTGGACAACCTTACTCTACATTCTCCTAGCCCATCCTGTCTGTCCTCCCTCACTTCAGACCTGCTTTGCTTGGAGAACTGGAGCATTCAGAAAAAGAGATGTTTTTTCTTTTTTTTTTTTTTTTTTTTTTTTTGTTAAAGCAATCTACAGCTCCTCATTTTCCCCACTGCATGCAGACACACTCCTCAGTGGTGTGTGCCAGCCCAAGGTGCCACCAAAACCACCCCAGAGCTGCCCTGGGCCAGCTGTGAGGGTGGATCATCATCCCAACCTGCACTGGGCCACTGCCAGGGGCTGTGGCCATGGACACTGCACTGACCCCACTGCTGGGTTTGGGGCCACGGCAACTGTGAGAAGTTCGGGTTTCCTTGAAAACACTGGGGAGGACTGGGACATACTGGGGGACATTGGGAACACTGTGGGGAACCCAGGAGGACATTGGGGCTTTCAATGGATGACACTGGGGGTAACTTGAAGGGACTGGGAATAAACAAAGCTGTATTGGGAGGGACTGGTGTGTACTGGGAGGGGCACTGTGGATTTACTGCACTGTAATGGGGATGAACTGGGCTGTACTGGGAGGGACTGCAGAGGTTGAATGGGCTGTTCCTGCCTCTGCTGCCTCCCATTTGCTGAGTACCCTGCCCATCACTGCCTGCATCCAATCAGCACTGGGGATTTGGGCCTCGGGGAGGGTGCCTGGTGTCAGCGCCATCTTTTCTTTTTGTCTCTAACTCCCATCATGCCCCAGGCCCGAGAGAGCCCCATTGGAGCACCTAAAATTCCTGCCTTGCCCTGTGCCCTAAGGTGCCGGTTAGAGCTCCTCGGGCTACCCCCAAGTGCTCCTGAACCGCATATATTCCTTCCTGAGGACCTCAAGTCGTGGTTTGGATGCAAAAGTGTTCCCCAAATGCCTCCACAGGCCTCCAGATGCCATGTCTGAGCTACTTCTGGGACTACAGCTCCCATCATGCTCTATAGTGAGAATAAACAACCAATGAAACATTGCTTACAACTCCCATGATGCTCCATGGCCTATCAAACTGTATTATACTTTTGCCTACAAATCCCATGACCCCCTGCGTTCAAGAGAGCCTCTTTAGAGATGTGAAAGTGCCTACCCGGACACCAAAGGGCCCCAGATTTCCCTCACTGACCTACAAGTGTCCCCCTGGACACCCGAGGGCCGCTCTGAAGCCCAGATTTTTTACTCAGCATCCCTAAGTTCTCTCTTAGTACCCAAATTCTCTCAAGATGTCCCCAAGTGTCCCCCTGTCCCTCAGCTTTCTTCTAAATTATTTTTTCACACCTAAATCTGCCTCGAATGTGCCTCAGAAATGTCTCCTTGGACCCTGAAGAGGCCACCTTGACCCTGTCTGAGAAAAAGTTGATAAGAAAGATGAAAAAATGACTACAAATATTACAAATTATCTTAAAGAGGGAAAAAATAATAACCAATAGAGATTAATTACTCAATTAAGAGAATTTATTTACATAGAAAAATGACCAATAATTTATTTGGTTATTAATAATGTAATGATTATTAATATAAACATGATGTTAAAATGTATAGAATAGTAACATGGAAAATAAGAAAAATATAATTTTTATATTTAATAATGTTTTTGTTATAAAGAGTAATTTATGAGGTTTTTTTATATTTCTGGTTGTCAGTCCCAGGTGGGAGATATCATGAGATGGTAAGGTTGGGGATGAGGAGCAGGTTATCCAAACAGGATCATCCTGCAAGGGGCTCATTCTGCTCTGTGCCCAGACCTTATAAGGAAACATTCAGCAGCAAGATCACTTAGGAATTCTTCTATCAGTGTCTCTCTGAATTGAAAAGTAGAAAAATATTCCCTTCATGAAAATAAAGTCATGAGATGCACTTTGAAATCTTCCTCTTAAACAGAACTCCATACTGACTCCAAACAGCAACACAAGCCCCGGAGACTTAATAACAATGGAAGGAAGACAAAGAGCTCCTGAAGGCTTTCTGTATTTCAATGAGCCCCACAGTAGATTTGGGGCTGAGTCCAGGAGCCTCAGGCACTGAGAGAAGGTTGAAGAAGGTTCCCAAGAAAACAGAAGCAAAATTGCAAGTGCCTTAGAGCATCCCTGGCCCCACAAAGGGCAGGGACTGCCAAAGGCTCCCCAGGGACTGGTGAGAACAGACCCTTGAGACCAGGATTGCAGGAGTCAAAGTCTGTGAGCAGGAACTGCAATGCTGAGCAAGGCCTGGGCTGGTTGGAGGCAGCACAAAGGCCAAGGGCTGAGCCCAGGCCTGGCCCAGCAGGGCCTGTCCCTCACGGGTGGCTCGGGGCTGTTCCTGGGGCCCTGGGATGGGTGGGACAGCAAGGACAAATGGCATCACACTGCAAGCCCTGCCAGCCTGCTCAGGGAGGGTCGAGGCAGCAGCAAAGTGCAGCCCCTGCAAGGAAAGTTCCTTCTGTGGGGCTCCAGAGGCGCTGCCCAGCCCAGGGCACAAAGGCCTGGGTGCCTCTGGCCCTGCCTGCCCTGCCGAGCCCGTGGCCATCTCTCCTGCAGCTTGTGCCCCTGTGCATGCTGCTCCTCTGCCCTGGCTGGCTGCACACGCCCATCTCGCTGTGCCCCCAGCATTTCTCAGCCCAGCATTGCTGTGCCCTCCCTGGGCTCCCTGCACCCAGTGCTTCCGGCTCCTGGCACACAGAGCTATGGCATGGCCCAGCCTCACTCTGGGACACCTCGGACACCAACATTCTGCCCTGGCAGGGACTTTGCTGTTTCCTCACCTGCAGGCTGAACCTTCCAGGGTGCTCCTGGGGGAGGTTTCCTTCTCTTTCCACAGGACAGGAAAGCTCTGTCTCTTGCTGTTCACAAACAGAGAAAGGCTGGTGGGAGATGTGGTGGTCAGAGGCTGCCTGGGGTACAGTGACCATGAAATTACTGTGGTTTTAATATATTCTGTGAAAGAAGGAGAGGCATCAACCAAACTTCTGCACTGGATTTAGAGCAGATTTTGGCCTACTCAGGATGCAGATTTGGCAGGTACCAAATCATTTACTGATTAATTTAGGGAAACAAGAATTACAGAAATGAGGGAAATGCTTCAAGAAAGAAATATTGAAGGAGAAGGAACAGCCTGTACTTGGGAGCCAAAAAGTGAATAAGCTGGGAAAATGTTTGGCCTGGCTAGGTATGAAGCTTTTTTGAGGAACTGTCCTGGGTTGATGTTACAACGCTTTGTAACCCCAAATCATGGACTGTTCATGCTTAAAAGGTTTGTTTTGACTAGTAACTTGGCAGAGCCCTCCCCCATCAGTTGCCGCCGGTTGCTGGGGGCTGCTGCGCTCTTCCCTGCTTCCCTCCCCCTGCCTCGCTTGCCCTCACTGCTCGGCTTTTGGTGGCTTGGTAGCTGCTGCTCACTTGGCTGCCCCCCCTTCCCCCCTTTATTCGCTTGACTTAGCTGCTTTTTGCTGCTTTTTTGCATCTTTTTTGCCTTATTAGCTAGGAATACCACCCGAATCTGATTTGGACTCCACCTGATCTGAAACTTCAAGAAGATCCCGGACTCTGTTTCTGACAAGACATACGCGTTTCTGCCCTCCTTGCCATCAGACACGCTCTGAGACTGTACACCTACTCAAATGGGTGACAAATTATTTTGGCATCTGTGGCTGTATTTCCTTGTGTTGGGGAAAGCTTCTTTCTTCGTGTGTTTGCTAAATAAAGAAGTTTTTTCCACTTTTCCCTATGAGGAAGCTCTTCCCAAACCTGGTAGAGGGAGGGGGGAGGAGTTCTGGGTTGGTTTTTTTTTTTTCTGGGGGGGCTCCTTTGGGAGATGTTTTCTCCTAATTTTGTCCCAAAAAAGGACAGGAACTCATGGGAAAATAGAGTAAACATCACCTTTGCACAAAGAGGCACGTAATTTAGGAAATGTTTAAGGCTGTTGTTTGGTCTTGGAAAAACAAAATGAGAGAGGTAAAACTTCATTAGGATTGAACTTGGCCACATCTGTGAAGAATACAAAAATTACTTTAGTGGCAATGGGAGGGACAAGGAGAGCCTCCATTGTTTATGGAAGAGGGTATGCTTACCAAGCATGAAGAAAAGGCTGAGCTACTTAACCCCTTCTTTGCCTCAGTTTTATACAATAAGACAGGTTGTCCTCAGGACAAGTATTCTCCTGAGCTGGTACATGGGGACAGGGAGCAGAACAGCCCCCCTGTAATCCAGCAGGAAGCAGCTGGGGACCTGCTGAGCCACTCAGATACTCACAGGTGTGTCTGGCACCAGATTGGAACTGTCCTAGGAGATGACAGAGCTGCTGGATGAGCTCCCCAAGCTGCTCTCCATCATTTCTCATCAGTCCTGGCTCACCAGGGAGGTCCCAGAGAACTGGAGGTGCCAATGTGAGCCCATCCCCAAGAAGGGCTGGAAGGAGGATCTGTGGAACTCCAAGCCTGTCAGCCTGACCTTGGTGCCCAGCAAGGTGATGGAACAGATCACCTTGAGCGCCATTACAGCGCATTCTAGGGGGTTGAGTGTTTTTCTATTACTGTGTCAATTGAAAGAATTTTTCCCATTATCATGTCAATGGAGCTGGCCAGGTTACACCCAGGATCTCTGATGACTCTAGACAAAAGGGGTAGGTGGCAGCGCCTTCTGGAGGGGCTTCTTGTGCTTCCAGAGAGTGACTCGGGTTTCTGGCGAGCTCGGAGCAAGATGCCCCATCTCCAGCCCACGCGATTGAACACAGGAGAGCCAGACGGTCTGTAATCACCTGCTCTGCATCTGCCCCATTCCAGCCTCCTGCCTCTGCGGTCACAGATGATCACCCGGACACAAACGGTGAGCAAGGAGCCGCCCGCTCCAGCCCATTCCCACCCGAGACCGGTGTGGCCGCTGCTGCCCCCTCCCACCTCTGCTCCCGCCTATCCTCTGCAGCAGCTGGGCTTTGCTCTGTCTGCAGCACTGGAACCGTATGCAGAGAGTGTGCCTTCAGCTAAAGAAGGGACTGGAACCAAGTTATCCATTCTATTTTGTTGTTAATTTTAACAACTGCTGTTGTTTTCTGCATGTACAGTTAGATATATCAGTAAAAGAGCTGTTATTCCTACCCCCTTATCTCTGCCTCAGAATCCTTGATCCAAACAATTATAATACTTGGGGGAGTGGAATTAAAGTCTCTATTCCAAAGGAAAACTCCTGCCTTTACTGCCAGACACCTGTCCTTCAAACCAGGACAGATTTTGGCACTCAGATGTGGGGCTCGAGGACACTGAGTGGAGAGTTAAGGCAGGAATACCTGATCTCTTAAGCAGCAACATGCTGTCCGGTTTAATCTGGTTTGGGATCCATGTGGCCACAGATATCTCTCTCCCATTTGCAAGCTCTTATTTGATTATGGGCCCCATCACCAAAGTTACTGTAGCTATTATCCGATTTGTTTGGTGGATTCATTATGTCAGGAATTCATGTTTTTTAATTTTTTCTGGGAAGTGGCCACATGGATCCAGAGCTATCGTACTCTTTCTGGGGTTATTTCAATAGTGGTACTTACTGTGAGGTAATAAATGCAAGGGAAATTTTCTCCCAACCCATCACCCAGTTTTTTGAGGCTACCCCACAGGTTCCCAAGGATTTCAGATCTGCTTTATTTGCTAGTGTTATTAATCAGTGACTGGCGTTGCTGATAGGCCTGTCGACTTAGCATTCAGAAACAAGGGAATATTGGCTTGGATAACGATGCTGATATCTACCCCAGGAAATAGAGGTGCTGTCCCAGAACCTGCCCCTGCCCCAGGGACTAGGGATGCTGCCCCAGAGCCTAACCCTGTCTTACAGCCCACCACAGAAATGAGCCACCCAGAGTGTGTGGGGGCTCTAGTGAAGGATATAGGCCAGATGTTGAAGGAGCAAACCAGAAGTTGAAGGAGTACAGCCAGATGTTGTGAGAGTCCGTCTGAGCCTCTCGTCTGTTTCTGCCCAACGACCCTCGCCTGAGGCCTTCGCTGGCCAGGGATGGGAGGAACGCCAAGTAACTGCTCCACAGGTGATATATACCAGGACTGGTTTCTCATGACGACTAGTCACGGGGTGCTTACTCAATAAAGCTCCCACAGATGGAAGAACAATGGACTGGTCTGGTATGGGCTGCCCTGCATGTGTTCCTAATAACAAAGATGGTTTGGTGTTCCTTGAAGCGTCCTGTTTTCACCTGTTCCTCAGGGTAGCGATCTCCACATACAATAGTCCATAAATCTTCCCACCTTTTGGCCAGAAGTCACTCACTTTGAGAAAGGACCATAGAAGTGACTTTTTTAAAGAAGACTCCCCGAGATCTCCCCAGACAACAACAGACCTCTATTGGCTGGTTCCATGAGGATTCATCTGCCCATCTTGGTAGCTATAATCCCGACCCCCCTTTTTCTCTCTCTCTCTCTCTCTCTGTCCCACTATCGCATTTTGGTTGGCACTAAATAAAGTGCATTTTTGCAAAAGTAAACTGGTTTTGTCCCCTGCTGTGTCTTTTGCACTCTGAGATCCATAAAAGAACCAGTCACGACTCCTGCTCGGGTTGGGCGGACCGTGACAGGGTGCACTTTGAAATCTTTTCCCTTAACAGAACTCCAAACTTCAATCAGCTGCACAAACCCTAAAGGCTTGAAGACCTTTGAAGGAAGACACAGAACTCCTGAGGCCTTTCTGTATTTTAATCAGTCCCACGGTGGATTTGGGGATGAGCCCCAAACCCCCAGGCACTGAGAGAAAATTGAAGAAGTTGCCCAAGGAGTCAGAAGCAAAACGCCAAGGCCCTTGAAGCATCCCTGGCCCCACTGAGGGCAGAGACTGCTAAAGGCTCCCCAGGCACTGGTGAGATCAGATCCTTGAGGGCAGATCCTTGAGGATTGCAGGAGCCAAAGGCTGTGAGCAGGAACTGCAATGCTGAGCAAGGGCTGGGCTGGTTGGAGGCAGCAGATATGCCAAGGGCTGAACCCGGGCCTGGCCCAGCAGGGCCTGTCCATCACGGGTGGCTTGAGGCTGTTCCTGGGGCAGTAGGATAGGAGGGGCAGCAAGGACAAATGGCATCAGCCTGTGTGACATACCAGATGCTCATGGAACCAAGGGCCAGTGTGACACTTCGGCGCCTCATGGAAACAAGAGGCCATTGAGGGCTTGCGAAGCTGTAACACCCCAGAACACGGAAATGCTGGGGGTGACCAAAGGTTCCTTTACTGGAGTTTGGTTCACAGGAGAATCCCTACGCAATATTCTCAAGAGGTCAAAATGACACAAAACCTACTGGCAAAGTATAGAAAATCAAGGAATACTTGAAAAGGATTTAATACAATATCCAATTCAACATAAAACACTTGTCATAGCAGGAACTTCATTAACTTAACCCATTCTACCTTAGAAACCTTTAAACACTACAGTTGTTGAGATACCCAAAACTGTTCCATAGAAAGAGCATTAGGAGAGGACAGAGAGAGAGAGACAGAAAGAGAGAAGCTCTATAGAAATACACACACATGGCTTCGAACTCCTAGAGTTCCAGTGTGGGTAAGACACAGACCCCAGCAGAAGGCAGGGTACGGTCCATGGGCTGAGCACCTGCTCTGGGTTTTTTTCAGCCCCTGGACTTTTGTGGGCCTCCCCCAGGTGGGATTTGTGATTGCTCAAGCAATGAGAGCATGGCTCAGTACCATCTCACTGTGTGACTGACTGACAGCTCATCCTGAGGTGTCTGGGACATTGATCTCATCCAGCCTCTGACAGTGACCATGGTGACACTGCGGAACCTCAGGAAATCATGAGTCAGTTGTGACAACGGGGGTTCAAGGACACCTATGGAACTTCATGGAACCAAAGAGACCATTGTGACACTCTGGTGCCTCATGGAGTCAGGAGGACCGTTGTGATACTCAGGACCTGTATGGAACCAAGGGTCAGTGATGAAGCTGTGAGGTCTGTAGAACCAAGGAGAGGAGAACCACTTTCAGAAGAACCACTGAGTGAGAGGCCTTTGTGACACCACAGAAACAAGGAGAATATTGTGACAAAGAGAATATTGTGACACTACAGGGGCACATGGAATCAAGGAGAACATTGTGACACTGTGGGGTCTCATGCAACGAAGGGAACAGGAAGCAAGTCTGGCTGGCTGGGGCTCCTGGGGGCCATCTGACAGGTCTGGCTAACCTTGGCCTCTTGAGAGTCGCTTCTCACCTGTGACTGAAACACTAGGGCTCTGAGCTTTCTTTCCTGTGCAAAAGAACTGTCCTTGTCCTCCTCGTGCCCATGGACAATACGGGGAATCCACCTCCATAATTCCCTATATCCCAAATAGCTCCCAGATTAAATCTGCCATGACTGACAAGTCTGACTGGCCTTGGCTTCCTGAGGGCTGGCTCTTGTCTGCCTTTGGAAACACTGGGACTCTGTGCTTTCCTTCCAAATGAAAAGAACTCTTCTTCCATTCCAGGCACCCACAAGCAAAATTGAGATTCCACCTGCAAAAATCCCTATGTCCAAGGATTTCCCCCAAGTGAAAGGCGTCAGGAAAGAAAGTTCAGGCTGGCTTAACCCAAGGGTGGCCACCTCTCATCTTCTTCCTAAACACTTGGACTTCTCATTTTTCTTTCCTGTGGAAAAAACCATCCATCTTGACCAGATCACCATGGCCCAAAGTGGGATTCCACCGAACCATAGTATTCTGTTTCAGCTGAAACCATTGCGTGTTTGAGGAAGCAAGTTATGGGATATCTAAGAAGATTAGAAGTTAGAGTTTAGGAATATAACCCATAAAGGATATATCTTAGTGTAGAGATTAGAAGTTGATAAAGATTGATTGTTTAACATTCAGAATCAGCCAAAACACACACATGGAATCACAGAATCACAGAAAAATAAGGTTTGAAGAGACCTCTAAGACCATCGAGTCCAACCTATGTCCTAACACCTCAACTCAGAGTCTAGACTATAGCACCAAGTGCTATGTCCAGCCTTTCCTTAAACATATCCAAAGATGTAAGGGGTTGTTTAGCTTGGAGAACAGGAGGCTTAGAGATGATCTTATAGCTCTCTACAACTTCCTGAAGGGAGGCTGTACACACATGGGGGATCAGTCTCTTCCATTGGGCAGCAGCTGACACAACCAGAGGACACAGTCTCAAGCTCCGTCAGGGAAGGTATAGGTTGGATGTTAGGAAAACAATTTCACCGAAGGAATAATAAAGTACTGGAATGCTCTTCATCCTAGTTGGGTGGACGATACCAGACTCCCAGTAGGATGCAGCCTTGTTGGCTTTCCCTTAATTCTTACCCATAGGGACTCAACTTCACCACCATTAGTTTCAATACCTATGACATCCAAAACCTCCCTAAAAATAAAGGGCCACCTCGCCACCTCTTCTCCCTTTTCTGTCTCTTCTGAAGAGTTTGTAGCCATCCAGTGCAGTGCTCCATCTATGTGTCATCCCACCATGTTTCTGTGATGGTGACTACATCACAACTCTGCTGTTGCACCACGGCCTCCAGCTCTTCCTGTTTGTCACCCATGCTGCGTGCTTTGGTATACATGCACCTCAGCTGGGCCACTGATTTCTCTCCTAACACAGTCTTACCGCCCTTGGGCCTGCTTCCAGACAGGCCAGATGCTTCCCCTTCCCCCTTCAGACCTAGTTTAAAGCCTTCTCAACAAGGTCTGCCAGTTCATGAGCTAAAAACCTTCTGCCCTTAACAGAGATGTATCCCATCCAGTTCCAGCAGAGCAGGTGCTGTAAAAGTTGCCGCATTATCATAGAATCTGAAATTTTGCTGATGACACCAACCCTTGAGCCACTTGTTAATGATGTGAGTTCTCCCATTTCTTTCATCATTTTTCTCTGCCACTAAAGGGACTGAGCAGAAAACTACCTGTGCACCTGTCCTATCAACTACCTGACCCAGTGCCCTAAACTCCCTTTCAATCGCTTTGTCACTCCTTTTTTCAATCTCATCACTGCCAGCCTGGAGTATCAGCAGTGGGAAATAATTGGACAGCTGAATCAACCCAGGAAGTCTCTCAGGGATATTTCACACCCAGGCCCTAGGGAGGCAGCAGACTTCCCTGTGGGATGGGTCTGGTCGAAATATAGTGTTGGGGGTTGAGTGTTTTTCTGTTACTGTGTCAATTGAAAGAATTTTTCCCATTATCATGCCAATGGAGCTGGCCGGGCTACACCCAGGGTCCCTGATGGGTCCAGACAAAGGGGTGGGTGGGGATGGCCCCCGGAGTGGCCTCTGAGGCTTCCGGGAGGGTACTCGCGTTTCCGGCGAGCTCGGAGGAGGACGCGCGGGATCGTTCAGCCACACGGCCGAGCACAGGAGAGCCAGACCCTCTGCGATCACCTACCCTGCATCTGCCCCGTTCCAGCCTCCTGCCTCTGCGGACACAGCTGATCACCCAGACACACACGGTGAGTGAGGAGACGCCGCTGCATCCCTTTCCCGCCCGGGACCGACGTGGCCGCTGCTGCCCCTCCCCCCTCCTTCCTGCCTCCGTTCCTGCCTGCCTTTTTGGCAGATCTGGGCTCTGGACTAAGCACAGAGACAGCGTGCTTGCATCTAAAGGGACTGACACCGAGTTACCTATTTCGTTCTGTTAACAATTTTAAGTGTTATTGTTTTCTGTTTGTATAGTTAGATATATTAGTAAAAAAGCTGTTATTCCCACCCCCCTCATCTCTGACTCAGAGTCCTTGATTCAAACAATCATAATACTTGGGGGAGGGGAGTGGAACCAAAGTCTCTATTCCAAAGGGAAACTTCTGCCCTTACTGGCAGACACCTGTCCTTTCAAACTAGGACATATAAGGCCTCAGTTCCCCTCAGAAGAGTCATCTCCTTCGATTACCCTTCTTTTCTTCTTGGTATTAGAGGTGGTGATCCTTCCTACAGATGAATCATTTAAGCAAAAACGGATCTACATTAGAAAATACTCAGAGCCAGCCAGGGGAGAACCATCCATCATAAATTTTGACACTGAAACTAATAAAGACCAGAATGAAGGGATTAACAGGTCAGGTAGTCATAGTAACAGGACAGAAGTCAAAAGCTTAGAGCCAGTTAGGCGGTCCTTACTTCCTTCCCTGAAACCCTCTCACTGATTTAAAAGACCACCGACCCAATACCAAGGGAACACTATGCAACCACGAGTGTGCAACTAATTTTAATACCGAGCGGGGAATGGGCAGTGACAGGTAATAAATATGTATAAGCATCTTAGAATATGCATGACTTTTGTGAAAAAATAGAGGGCTAAATGCCTTTGGGAACAATCCCGCATATCTGCCCAGCTCTGAAATGAACATATCCTTTTGATTAAACTGGTTGAAAGGTATTTTGTCCTTGCCTTTCATGAATAATTTTGGCAGCCGGGGCAGGACCTTCTCTTCCAGCAGGAATAGTGTTGCAACTCCAGGTGCACCAACCCGAGTCCCTCTTGGACAAGAGACCTCCACTCCCACTTGCTTCAGTGTGGGAGACAGACTAGTCTGCTGGCCAAGGACATATTGGTCTGTTTATGATTTTAAAATTACCCCAGGGTGAGAGGGCTAATTGGTAAGACATAGAAGATGCTCAATGTGTGATGTCGGGTGAAAGGTACCGCTTGCAAGCAGAAAGAACTGTTTAAGTTACCGGTGAAGGGATTCTGCTGTGCCGTAGAGGGCATCACTAGCAAGTTCTAGGGGTGGGCTTGAGTGAATCTTGGTGTTTAAGCTGCCAGTGGATGGAAGGATTGTTCGTGCCGTGGAGGACACTGTTAGCAATTACGGGGGTGAGTTTGGGCAAATCCTTGTTTATTGCTGCTATTTTGGCAAACTGTTTTTGTGGTTGTGGTTGGATGTGTGTGTGTCTGTGAAGAGTGCTAGATGAGATTTTCCTACAAGTCTGATGGCTATCGGGTTTTTTTGAGGCAACACTACCATCTTGTGTCAAAAGTTGTATTTGCAACAAGTTAATAGTCCGTTCATTTGTGATACAACTCTGCCATCTTGTGCTAAAAATTACAGTTGCAAGGAATTGGAAACTTTTGCGTGAAACAAGTCATTTGTTTGTTCTTAATAAATTGTTAAAAGTGGCCAGCAAGGCTCAGGCATGAGCCGCAAGTGCCCAAGCGTTCAGGGAAGGGCTCTCTAGATGGTTTGGGCTCCAACCAGGTGAATTTTTAGCTAAAGGAGGAGACTGGACTATTGTCAAACAGATGAAAAGGAGAAAGGAGAGGGTTTTCTTAGGTGCATTGTATTAGAGTAGAACAAGTAATTATTTGGCTTTTGACTGGGAATTATCCCCAGTTTAGGATAATCTAAGAAATCCACAACAGTGAGGACTAATAGGGGTAACTCCTTGCTTTTTGTGTGGGCAGAAGATTTTTCATTGGGAAGCAGGGTGGCATCCAATTTGGGTCCTTCTCCACTCTCATGGGTTCAAAAAGTGATGGTATTGCATATCTTATAGAAGGAGAACTAGGTGCTCCGGATGTGCTCTGGAGCTCCTGAGATGCTGTAATTAGGAAGTAGCACACGACTAGTGTGAGACACTTGTTGGAATTAGTGAGTCAGGGGTCTCTCTGAATTCTTCAGAGAGAAATCAGAGTGCAGGGATTGAATTAAAGCCTTTGGATGGATTGAAGTATATTAAGCCACTCACACATAAAGTAGACATTGAAGTAGAACTAAGTTAGGAAGTTTAAGGGTGAGTTTAAATGTTTTTATTAAGTGAAAGGTTTCCAATGCCAGAGTAGCAGAGCGAGTTCTAGTGAAGGTTGAAACGTACTGATATCTTCAGCATGAGGCTCCAAGCCCACACTTGTAGACAGGATTTAGTCATAATAAAGCTACAGTAAGAACATTGCTTACATTTTTCACATAGAACATGATAAGGTGTATGTGTAGTATTATACGTAACCTGGCGTGCCAAGAATCTAGAATTATAATAGGTTAAGGAGTGGTGGAGATTGTGTCTTAGCTTGTTAGAAAAATCCTATATAAGACTATGATTTGGGAAAAGTTGGTGCTTTTAGCCATTGACTTTTGCCAGGGCCTTTAGCCATTGGCTTATTGCTACTGCATTTGCGATTGCTTTGTCACTGCTTTGCCATTGCTTGTCTGAGTGCCTGTAGAGACTGATGTGCTTTCTAATAAGATCTGCTTTGTCATAAATAACCATTTTAACTATGAGCTGCTTTGCTTGTTTAAGATAACCTGAGGAAGCAAGAGACTAAGAGGTCCACACCGGGTACCTTAGAGAACTGGAGGTTCGAGCCTCACATCAAGGGATTGCTCCCAGACAAAATCTGCCAGTATTGTCAAGTCTGGCAGGCCTTGGTCTGGTGTTCACCTCTCATCTCCCCCTGAAACATAAGGTCTCAGCTCTTTTCTTCCTATGGAACAGATCCAGGCTTCTCATTCAAAAGCTGTGGCCAAAAGTGGGATTTAGCCTCCCAAATTGAGTATATCCAAAGATGGCTCCCAGCCAAAAGCTGCCAGAACAGATAGGTGTGGTCGCCATGTCCCCTGGTGATGATCTTAGACTATGAGCAGAATGTTTCCACGTGCCAACACGTTATAGAGTGTCCAGAGATCTCCCAATGTGGGGTTTGGAAGCCTCAAGCACATGATCATGATATAAGGACAAATAAGCTCTACGCTCAGTGGAGTGAAGACTGAGGACAGCAGAGGAGAGACCGTGGAGTGCTTGAAGGGCAGTTTCAGAGATGATGGATCATTTTGAGGTAATAGAGAATAGCCAAAGAAAGAAAGAATTAAGGCAAAAGAAAGAATTAATGAAAAGAGAAGCTGATAAAGCCCAGACTGGACAAAGGCAGAAAGGAATTTCTGTTTCAGGGAAAGGCTGTGGTGTAACACGTCCCCCAGAAGAAGTCTGAAGCAGTCCAAGGCTTTGTGTAGCCAGGCAGAGGCAGGCAGGTCGCAGAGCTGTCAGCAAAGGAAGGAGCCAGCGAGGTGGGACAGCCAGGGGATGATGACAGCCTGCAGGGACAGAGGCACAGGGAATGGACACTGTAGGACAGCCTGGGCTGCAGAGGGCACAGGGATGGGCAGCAGATGAAAGACCCTGCCAGAGCCAACTGCTCAGCCCTTCGGCCATGGCTCCTGGCCCTGGGCCTGAGGCTAGCAGGGGACAAGAGATCCTTGCTGTGCTGGGGCCTCATTGCCTCCCTGTCCCTCCTCAGCAGCCTGGCAGGGGATGCCCCATGGTCCTGCCCTTGGCATTGCACATCCCCAGAGCCCAGTGCCCCGGGAAAAGCCCTGAGCAATGAGGGAAGGACAGGATGTGCCTTGCCAGGGGCTGGGGCCCAGTCCTTGACCCCTTGCATTCCAGAAACACATCCAGGTGTGCTCATTGTGAGGGAATGGTGACCTTTTTGTTCGTTGTAAGATAGGTTATCTTGAAACCCGGACATGCAGACTTAAGATAAGTAATCCTGAAGCCCGGGGATGCGGGCTGGTCTGTGGGTATGTGATTACTGATTACTTAGGCTAGCACAATAACCAAACGTCTTAGTAATTTTTTTAGGAAAACAAGCAACCAAAGGAGCAAGCAGAACGAGCTGGAAAGATGAATCAGCAAGAAGGGAAGAACTTCAAAGGGGGACTTGCGACTCGATCAGGAGTGGCAGTTTTGTGGAGCGGAGTCTCCCTGCCACCCAGCGTTGCAATTTGCCTTTGCCGTCTGTACTCAATAAATTTTTCAAATTGGTTTTGAGTATGGCCCTTTGTGCTCATTTAGAACAATTTGGTGCCGTGACTCGGATTGAGATTGGGTAAGGGGGATTTCCCGTCTGTGGGAAGGCGCGCCCCACCCTTTTGGTGGTCCCGAGGGACGGGAGCCCCCTCTCCCACCTTGACCGACGAACCTAAAACCAGAAGGCAAAAGCAAAGGAGGAAAGGGCCCGGTTGACCCCTTAAATTTTGTGCACAAAGTCCGGACGAAGACGCGGGACGCGTAAGTAAAAGGGGATTTGTTCAGGCGGGGTCAGGATCCCGGAGTGCGGCGACGTGGTGTGTGACTGAGAGGGGAACTGGCAGCCAGATTCCCCAAGCGAGTGCGGACCCTCAATAGTGCGGTTCCCATTGACCCGCGAGGGCGTGGGCCACAAAACAGGGGAAGCGAAAGTGACTTTTTGTGCGAATGAAGGCACTCCGGAGGAATGGGACAGGGGAAGAGTAAGCCTCCTGCAGGGATTAAACTCCCACCTGTACCAAGGGACAGTCCCTTGGGGTTTTTATTAGATAATTGGGAACATTTTCCGGACACAGGGGGGAAGGATAAGGCGAGGATGATACACTATTGTGTAGAGATATGGAGTGGAAAGGAAATCTCAAAGGGTGTGTTTTGGCCAGTATTTGGGTCTTCCAAGGACTGGGTGAAGCAAAAACTAAACATTTGGGTAAATACAAAGAAACCTTTTCACCTGGAGGAGAGTGAATATGCTAAGGTGTGGGTGGGCCGCCCAGAGGTGTTTATTTTTAAACTAACAGAAAAATCTAGCGAGAATAAGGAGAAGAAGAAGGGGGGTCGAGCTGAGGAGACTATAATAGTCCCTCCCCCATATGTGCCCCCACCCCAAGCGCAAGGAGGGGGTCCCAATGCACCCCCGGAGGAAGATTTGGATTTAGATCAGTCAGAATATACTGGGCCAACAACTCGGAGCAGGGCTCGGAAAGGGCTGTTTCCCTTAAGAGAGATGCCCATGGGGGGACCGCAGGCGGGAATAGGATTTATATCGGTGCCCCTTAGCTCGGGGGATGTGAGAGACTTCAAGAAAGAAATGGGACACTTGTTGGAGGATCCATTGGGAGTGGCTGAAAGGGTAGATCAGTTTTTAGGCCCAAACATGTATACATGGGAGGAATTACAGTCTATTTTAAACATTTTGTTTACGGCAGAGGAAAAGAATATGATTAGGAGGGAGGGGATGCGTATTTGGGATGCCCAACATGCGCAGGGGCCGGCGGCAAATATAAAATGGCCCCTTCAGAACCCGAATTGAAACCATCAGAACCCGGCCCATAGAACCCATATGCAGGACTTAAGAACTATTATAGTCCAGGGAATTAGAGAATCAGTCCCAAGGGGTCAGAATATTAATAAAGCCTTTAATGAGAGACAAAGAAAGGAGGAGACCCCCACGGAATGGTTGGAGAGGTTGCGGAAGAACTTCCAACTTTATTCAGGAATGGACCCGGATGGTCAGATGGGACAGGCAGTGCTGAAAGTGCACTTTGTTTCAAAATCCTGGGAAGACATTAGGAAGAAGATACAAAAGATGGAAGACTGGCAGGATAGAGGCTTGGATGAGTTGTTAAGAGAGGCTCAGAAGGTATATTTTCGAAGGGAAGAGGAGAGTCACAAGCGACAGGTTAGGATGATGGTTGCTGCGGTGCGGGAAAGTAGAGGGCAAGATCAGGGAAAGATGCAAAAACAGCCTATAAGAAAGTTTGGGGGTCCAAGAGATTCAAGGGAGAGGCAAGACCAGAAGGCGTGCTTTTATTGTGGAAAGAGGGGACATTTCAAGAGGGAATGTCGAGTTCGAATTAGAGATGAGAAAGAATTCAAAGCAGATTAGAGGGGTCAGGGGCTCTATTTAATGAGGACCCGGAAACAACAAAAAGAGCCCTTGATAAAACTGAGAGTGGGTCCCTATGACCAGGAGATAACCTTTCTGGTCGACACGGGTGCAGAAAGATCTACCATTCAATTTTTGCCCAAGGGATGCACCCTGTCTAAAGAAACCGCCACTGTAGTGGGGGCAAAAGGAGAGCCTTTTGAAGTAAGGGTGATAAAGAGGGTGACGGTAGAATCAGAATCAAAAATAGGAATAGGGGACTTTTTACTAGTACCAGAATCTGATTATAACCTATTAGGAAGAGACATGATCATAGAATTAGGAATTCAAATAGAAGTAGTGGAAAAGGAATTACAAATTAGGCTTTGCCCCCTTAGACAAGAGGATGAGGACAGAATAAGTCCTGATGTGTGGTACAACCCAGGAAGCGTTGGACAACTGAAAATAGCCCCATTCACGATAAAAATTAAGAACCCTGAGGTCCCCGTGAGAATAAAACAATACCCCATTTCCCTAGAAGGAAGGAGGGGACTAAAACCTGAGATAGAAAGACTACTAAATAGGGGGCTGCTGGAGCCTTCTATGTCTCCCTACAATACACCTATACTTCCTGTCAAAAAGACGGATGGGTCATACCGTCTAGTACATGATTTCAGGGAGATAAACAAATGGACCATAGCAAGGTTTCCTGTAGTAGCAAACTCCTACACCCTTTTGAGCAAGCTAGGACCTGATAATTTATGGTATAGTGTAGTGGACTTAAAGGATGCCTTTTGGGCCTGTCCCCTCTATGAAGCAAGCCGGGATTACTTTGCTTTCGAATGGGAAGACCCTGATACAGGAAGAAGACAACAGCTTAGATGGACAGTGTTACCCCAGGGGTTTACGGAATCTCCAAACTTGTTTGGACAGGCACTGGAACAGATCTTACAAGATTATCAAACTGGGCTGGGGGTGACCCTGATACAATATGTGGATGACCTATTGCTGGCAGGGAAATTGGAGGAGGACGTAAGAGAAGAAAGTATCCGGCTATTGAATTTTCTGGGACTTAAAGGGCTGAAATTTTCCAAAGCCAAACTTCAATTTGTGGAGGAGGAAGTCAAGTATTTGGGACATTACTTGAGAAGGGGAGAAAAGAGAATAGATCCCGAAAGGATCCAAGCAATTGTGGCATTGCCAATACCAAAGAATAAAAGACAAATTCACCAAATTTTAGGACTTACTGGGTATTGTAGACAGTGGATTGAAAACTATAGCAGCAAGGCCAGATTTTTGTATTACAAATTAACACAAGAAGGGTTGTTAAAATGGAGCCAAGAGGACACAGACAAACTCCAGGAGTTAAAAGAGAGCCTGGTCCATGCCCCAGTCCTAAGCCTCCCCGATCTAAGGAGGCCATTCTTTTTATTTGTGAACATAGAAGAAGGTATTGCTTTTGGGGTGCTTACTCAGGACTGGGCGGGGAGGAAGAAGCCAGTGGCATATTTGTCAAAAATTTTAGATCCAGTGAGTAAGGGGTGGCCCGCATGCTTGCAAATTGTAGCGGGATGCGCTTTATTGGTTGAAGAAGCTAGAAAAAATTACCTTTAATAGTAGCCTAAAGGTGATGTCTCCTCATAATATCCGGAGTGTGATGCAACAAAAGGCAGACAAATGGATCTCTGATGCGAGACTTTTAAAGTATGAGGGCATTCTAGTAGAAGCCCCTGATTTAACACTAGAAACTACCACCTTACAGAACCCAGCTGCATTTTTATATGGGGAACCGGAACATCAACCCCTAACCCACGATTGCATAGCAACCATTGAAGAGCAAACAAAGATTAGGCCTGATTTGGAGGAAGAGGAGTTAGAAGATGGTGAAAGATTATTTGTGGATGGATCCTCTAGGGTGATTGAAGGAAGAAGGAGATCGGGATACGCAGTTGTGGGGGGTTCCGACTTGCAAGTGATAGAGTCAGGTGCTTTAGATAAATCTTGGTCTGCACAAGCATGCGAGTTGTATGCCATATTAAGCGCTTTAAAACTCCTCAAGGGAAAAGAAGGAACAATATATACTGACTCTAGATATGGATTTGGGGTGGTACATACCTTTGGAAAATTATGGGAAGAAAGAGGCTTGATCAATTCACAGGGGAAAGACCTAGTGCACCAGAAGCTAATAGTTGAAGTATTGCAGGCTTTGAGGGGACCTAGGAGAGTGGCCGTGGTCCATCTAAAAGGACACCAACGGGGGATAGATTTCAAAAGCAGAGGAAATAATGCAGCGGACCAAGAAGCTAAGCAAGCAGCCTTAAGAGAGATGTTCCTAAAAGAAAAAGGGGGGCAAGAAAACCAAAAAGTACATAATGAGGAAAGTACTAACATAATTTTTACTAATGAGGAAAAGGAAAAATTAAGGAAAATGGGGGTTAAGGAGAAGTCAGGAAAATGGATGCTAGAGGATGGACGAGAGGTATTACCCAAGGCAGTGGCCCAAAGAATTTTACACAAACTACATCAGAAAACACACTGGGGAGCTCAAGGATTAGTGGATCATTTTGCGACTAAGTTCATGAGTATGGGAATTCATGATATGGCCAAACATATTACCAAGGGATGCCCCATTTGTTTGCGAGTGAATCGAAGCAATCTTAGAAAACTACCCCATGGGGGAAGGCCATTAGCAAAAAGACCCTTTGCAAATCTTCAAATAGATTTTACTGAATTACCAAAAGTGGGGAGAATTAAGTACCTTCTGGTGATAGTCGATCATCTTACTCACTATGTGGAAGCCTTCCCGACCGCCAGAGAAACGGCACAAACGGTCACAAAAGTCCTGCTGGAAGAGATAGTCCCAAGATACGGGGTACCAGAGACTATCGACTCTGATAAGGGACCACACTTTACATCCAAAGTAACACAGGAGTTGGCAGAAGCGTTAGGAATAAAATGGGAACAGCATACCCCCTGGCATCCCCAAAGCTCAGGCCGAGTGGAGAGAATGAATGGGGAAATAAAGAAGCAGCTTACTAAATTGGTAATGGAAACTAAATTATCTTGGGTAAAATGTATTCCACTAGCCTTGCTGAACATCCGAACCCGACCCCGAGCGTATGTGGGGCTTTCCCCATTTGAAATGTTATATGGCATGCCATACAATCTAGAAAAGGTACAAAATAATCCAAATATTAGTGAACAATATGTCAATAAGTACCTGGTAGCTCTAATGAAATTTAAGAGAAAGCTGTGGGAAAAGGGAATGTGGGCTCAAAGACCACCACTGGATCTTATGTTACACCAGGTACAGCCCGGGGACTGGATATTGATCCGGAGTTGGAAAGGAAATCCAATAACACCCAAGTGGGAAGGACCTTATTTGGTGCTACTTAAAATGGACACGGCGATACGCACCGCAGAAAGGGGGTGGACTCATGCGAGTCAAATAAAAGGACCGGTAGACCCATCCAAATTCACCAAGGACTCTGGTTGGGAGGTAAAGGGTGCAGTCGGAGACTTGAAGTTAACTTTAAAAAGGAAGACAGTTCTGAAAGACCGTGTTGAAAGTTGAAGGGAGACTGAATTTTGATAAACCGCCGAATGGACTCAGGGGACATTTGGGTAGGAGATAACTTGATATTGCAAAAAGAATTAATCGGAACCTCAGAGTCACCTGGATATTGCGGATATTTAGAGGAACTTGCACAACAACCTTACTATCGAGACATTAGGTTAACAAATAAAGGGAAATTCTATAATGGGGAGGGGAATGTAAATCATAAAGATATAAGGGTGGCATGCAGCTGGTTAGACTGTGATTGCTACCCATTTGTATGCTTTTGTTGCAAAATTTGCAGAGAGTTGTGGTGGGTTCATTGCCAAAGAGGGAGGGCTCCTAAAAGAGTATGCCAGCCTTGTTGAGAGGGACAGCGCGAGCTGACTACCTTGGTTTTAATTCAAAAGGTAGCAGTTCGAGAGATAAAAGTGGGATCCCCATCTTGGTGGCAAATATTTTCCAAAGGTATTAACCCTGAGCTTTATTGTTACCACCCCAATGAGCCTTTGGGACCATTCAATAAGGATATTGTAAAAGTGAAGTGCCGGAAACAGGAAAAGAAACTCAGGTGTGATACTCCACCATTGAAAGAAAAGAATTGGCATTCTAAAGGAAGGAAGTGGGAGAGAGGAGCAAATTGCACCCATGAATAATATCCTTGCTGCCGCGAAGATGGGTTAACCCGCAACTAGCAGCAACCTAGTTGGCAGGTGAGGCAGAAGGATAAATAGTGGGGGAAAAGGGCTCCCAAATATAATCACCAATAAGGCACTTATCCGTTCAAGAACCCAAGGCCGGGAGGGAAGTGGTAAGAGGGATGAAATGGAAAGAATTGGTAAACAACGAACTAACTTTGGCAGTGAACACCCCCTAACCCTAAAATTGTGTGTGATGGGGGGACTTCTGGGACTTGTTATGGGACCAGCAGCAGCTAGTCACGAACCCTTCAAATGGTCGCTAATAAGGTTCGAGGATCAGAAAGTTCTCTCTACAGTAATAACCTCGGGAAGTCCTTCGTTTGGTTGTCAGCCCTGCGACCTTATGCCAACAAAACCCTGCCTAAACAAGATAGGATTTTATTTTTGTCCTGCATCCAACCCGGGAAGGAGTTATTGTAATTACCCAGAGGAGTATTATTGTGGATATTGGGGATGTGAGACGGTGGCTCATGGCTTCACCCCAGGAGGCGGGAAGGATGAATACATAACTTTAGGGTGGATACCAGAGGGCTGCACTCCCTCTAGGATAGGCTCTGATACAGAAGTGGCGAACATTGGCAACTGTGCAGGAATGAAAATAACCGTCAACCGGGATAAGCTTCAGGACCCAGTGTGGATAATTGGAAAACTTTGGGGAACCAGGTTATGGGAACCCGGGAAAGATCGAGGGGGGCACTTCCTTATAAAGAAGGAGCCAGTCCCACACGACCCGGAACCCGTAGGGCCAAACCCAGTTATCCATGAAGAAGAAGAGATTGGCACAAAATTAAATAACAATGTAGCCCTGGAAACTAACGGGTCAGGAAATGGGACTAGTTTATTCAATCAATCACATGAACTTCAGGCCACCCAAGAATATGGTGCTTAATGGAAAGTAATGCAGGCCACATTTGAGGTTTTAAATAATTCTCACCCTAATTTAACAAAGGAATGCTGGTTATGTTACATGATAAGACCACCCTTTTACGAGGCTCTGGGGTCATCTGCAAAATCTAAACGAGTCAATGGAACAAACCCTAGAGAGTGCTTATGGAAAAAGGGGAAAGAAAAAACCCCTGGGTTATCACTGGCCCAGGTAAGGGGAAAGGGGAGATGTGTAGGGAATATACCCGCAGAGAAAGACCATCTCTGTCAGGTTAAGATGTCCATTTCCGACTCACGGAGACCTGCTCAGTGGCTTATTCCCGCAGCCAACACAAAATGGATTTGTAATAATCTAGGAATCACCCCATGCCTAGATACTAAAAACTTTAATGAAACATCGGAATATTGCATACAGGTTCTCATCATCCCCTGAATATCATATCACCCAAAGGATTATGTGTCTGAACATCAGGTGACCCCTGAATATCACTTAATGAAAAGAGAACCATTTACAGCACTCACAGTGGCAGTGTTGCTGAGTGTTGGGGGGGCCGGGATCGGTACCGGAGTAGCGTCCCTAGTAAACCAGCAGCAAGGGATGAGGGATCTGAGAATGTCAGTGGATGAAGACCTAAGTAGAATTGAAAAGGCTATTGATGGCTTGGTAAAATCAGTAAGGTCTTTATCAGAAGTAGTGTTGCAAAATCGTAGAGGGTTGGACCTGTTGTTCTTACAACAAGGGGGATTATGTGTAGCCTTACGGGAAGAGTGCTGCACGTATGCAGATCATACCGGCATAGTCATAGACACTATGGCTGAGCTCCGAAAACAGCTAGAGCAACGAAAAAGGGAACGAAAGGCTCAACAAAGTTGGTATGAATCATGGTTCAATCATTCCCCTTGGCTAACCACCCTTTTATCTACTATAGCAGGACCTATAGTTTTACTGGTAATCGGATTGACATTCGGCCCCTGTATTTTTAACAAACTAATTAATATTGTAAAGGGGAGATTAGAAGCTGCCCACCTTATGCCGATACGGGCGAAATATGAGCCTCTAGATGGTGTTGAAACTGAGGATTGCTTAGAACTTAGCAGAAAAGAGCTCCAGAGATACAAAAAACAAAAATAGGTAAATAGAAAAAGGGGGGATTGTGAGGGAATGGTGACCTTTTTGTCCGTTGTAAGATAGGTTATCTTGAAACCCGGACATGCAGGCTTAAGATAAGTAATCTTGAAGCCCGGGTATGCGGGCTGGTCTGTGGGTATGTGATTACTGATTACTTAGGCTAGCACAATAACCAAACGTCTTAGTAATTTTTTTAGGAAAACAAGCAACCAAAGGAGCAAGCAGAACGAGCTGGAAAGATGAATCAGCAAGAAGGGAAGAACTTCAAAGGGGGACTTGCGACTCGATCAGGAGTGGCAGTTTTGTGGAGCGGAGTCTCCCTGCCACCCAGCGCTGCAATTTGCCTTTGCCGTCTGTACTCAATAAATTTTTCAAATTGGTTTTGAGTATGGCCCTTTGTGCTCATTTATAGCACTCAGCATCAGAGACATCTTTATTTTCCTTGTTCCTAACTCTCATCACTGCCTTCATTGTTCTGCTCTAACTGGAACCTTGGGACATATTCTCAGTCCAGTCCCTCAGTGAGACCCATTAAAACTTCCAGAAACTTTGGAGTATCAATTTAATTTCAAGTTCTTGAGAAGTTTTTTTGAAAACACTCGCTCAGAGACCAAATCTGATTTTAAAAAGCAGACTCCTTAGAGGGTCATTAAAGTCTAAGTGTTGTGTCTCCTGGCACAGAGGGAAAAACTGGCAACCAGGAAAAGATACAAAAAGACATTTCTCCTCCGGAGCAGCTCCTGTCCAAGCCTAGCAGGGCTGAGGGCACTGCCTGCAGGCACTGAGGGGACAGGAGCCATGCACAGACAGGATGAAGGCAATCAGGACTGGGCAGACATTGAGCTGAGACTTCACTTGGGGAAACACATTCACAGCTCTGGACCAGGTGAGTCTGTGGGTACAGGGCAATGTCCCCTGTGCTCCTGGAGGGATCTCCTGGAGCCAGAACAACTCACAGCCTGGGTCCTGGGCATGGTTAGAGGGACAGGGCAGGATGGCTCCTTGGGCTGAAGCTGAGGCTGCAGCCAGGGCTGCCCAGGGCTGTCCTGCAGAGCAGCTCCTGCAGCCCTCAGGGCTCTTGGCCACCTCAGGGCATGTGCACCTACCAGGGGCAGCTCTCAGCCTGCTGCCAACTCCCCGTGCACTGTGGAAGAAGTTGGAGGGGGAAGCAGCCTCCCCCAACAAGGCAGATTTCTGCTGCTGTGGAGATGGTGCTGCATGGCCAGGGCTGCTCTCAGCTTTCTCCTCAAGGGAAGGGAAAGGGGCTGTCAGGTGTGTCTGTGTCACTGAGACCACTGCACTGTCCCACTGGGCATCAGCAGATCTGCCTCACATCTCCCTCACAAAGTGCCTCTTCACTCTCCTTTGCCTACAGGCATCAGCAGCAGCACCTTGGCTTGCAGCATTTTTGTTTGTCTGAGCTGTCCTTAAGGCCCTGTTGGCAGGGAGATGCCCCTGGGCAGTGCCCTGTGCTGGGAGGGGTGTGCAGGGCAGAGCTGAGCCCCCAGGGCTGGGCTGGGCTCTGGGAGCACTGGCAGGGACAAGGCTTGGAAAGAGAGAAACAGCTCTCAGTAGGCACAACTCCAGGCAGCAGAGAGTCAGACCAGCACTGGATATACCTCCCTGTTCAGCAACACAGGAAATGAGAGAAGAGTTTAGGCAGACTGATTTTGAATCTGGACCTTCAAAAAGTCTACTTTTCAAGCACGTTGAAATTGTGATAACCCTGAATAAGAGGGATGTGTACTGAGCACAGGGCAGTTGTGTAGGACCAACAGGTCTGACTGCTCTGCACCACTGGAAACTCTATTTTCCCACTGGGATCCCCACAGTTTGGATTGAGAGCAATGACTAACATGAGAAAGCTACTCAGCAGAACAAAACTGAACTAAAAAAAAAAACCAAAACCAAAAAAACCCTTAGTTAAGTTCCCCCAGAATAAGAGAAGTGGTTTTAAGAAAATACCTAATATAATTGCACAGGATTGACTCAAGGAAAACTATTATAGCCTTTTAATGTCTTCTTCAAACAGTCCACCATGGCCATATTGAAGAAATGTCCAACAGCAGCTCCATCAGCCACTTCCTCCTGCTGGCACTGGCAGACACGCGGCAGCTGCAGCTCCTGCACTTCTGCCTCTTCCTGGGCATCTCCCTGGCTGCCCTCCTGGGCAACGGCCTCATCATCAGCGCCGTAGCCTGCGGCCACCACCTGCACACCCCCATGTTCTTCTTCCTGCTCAACCTGGCCCTCACTGACCTGGGCTGCATCTGCACCACTGTCCCCAAAGCCATGCACAATTCCCTCTGGAACACCAGAAACATCTCCTACTCAGGATGTGCTGCACAGGTGCTTTTCTTTACCTTTTTCATTTCAGCGGAGTTTTCTCTCCTGACCATCATGTGCTACAACCGCTATGTGTCCATCTGCAAACCCCTGAACTATGGGACCCTTCTGGGCAGCAGAGCTTGTGCCCACATGGCAGCAGCTGCCTGGGCCAGTGGCTTTCTCAATGCTCTGCTGCACACAGCCAATATATTTTCCCTGCCACTGTGCCATGGCAATGGCCTGGGCCAGTTCTTCTGTGAGGTTCCGCAGATCCTCAAACTCTCCTGCTCAAAATCGTACCTCAGGGAACTTGGGCTTAATGCTGTTAGTTCCTGTTTAGGATTTGGTTGTTTTGTGTTCATTGTTTTCTCCTATGTGCAGATCTTCAGGGCTGTGCTGAGGATCCCCTCTGAGAAGGGACAGCACAAAGCCTTTTCCACATGCCTCCCTCACCTAGCTCTGGTCTCCCTGTTTCTCAGCACTATTATATTTGCTCACCTGAAGCCCCCCTCCATCTCCTTCTCAACTCTAGATCTGGCTCTGTCAGTTGTATACTCAGTGGTTCCTCCAGCCCTGAACCCCCTCATCTACAGCCTGAAGAACCAGGAGCTAAAGGCTGCAGTGTGGACAATCATTACTGGATGCTTTCAGAAACATTAAACTTCTTGCCTGTTTCTGCATATCACTTGTAGTGAAAGTCATCATTGACCGTTCTTATTGATTTTGTTGGGGTTTTTTTTTTTCATTCCCTTATTTTAGGGGTTTTTTTTTAATATTGTGCACAAAGAAACACCATTGCCTTCACCATATTTTATTTTACTTTTTTTTCACCTTCACTGTGATCCACTAACTGCATCAATGATGAGCTGTGCTCTCAATCACTTTAAACAGAATAAACAATCTCAGAGCAGAGTCCTTATTCCAGAGACCTTTTATTCCCTTCTCTGGAGCTGCAGCAGCAATGTTTGTGTGCAGATCTGGGGCAGATCAATGCTGGCACAGCAGCTGTGCCCAGCAGTATCAGCATTGGTGTTGCCAGTGCTTCTCCCATGCCACTGCCCCGCTGCATTTTTGCCTCTCGTGTTGCTGCAGGGCTGGAGTGCTCTCGGGGCCAGGCACAGGCCTGGGGGTGGCAGTGCCAGGGCTGCAGCAGGGACAGGCCATGGGCACTGCTGGGGCAGCTCTGATGCCTCAGGGCAGGGCCTGGGGGCTCCAGGCTCTGTGCCCAGGCTCTCTCCAGAACATTTGACCAGGCCAATGCTGAGCCGAGAAAACCCCTGTGAGCAGCCCCAAGCGGGCCATGGGCAGGCTGGGGGCAAACAGCATGGCTGGAGCTCTGCAAGGTCCCTGCAAGGGGCAGACCTTGGCAAGGAGCAACAGAAAAAGGGCTGATCCATCCAAACTGCGCTGGACAGCCCAGGGCAGCATCCCAGAGTGTCCTCATGCACCCGTCAACAACATGCCCCCTCTGCAGCCCTGGTCTCTCCCCCAGCTCACGCAGGTGCCGCATCCTTGCAGACACAGACATGGCAGCACTGGCTCAGGAGCCGCAGTTTGCATTGCACAGAGCAGGTGTCAGCACGTCCATGGTGCTGCTGTGGGGAAATTGAGCTGAGTGAGCAAAAATGCCATCAGCCCCTGGGATCAGCAAAGGCTGGGGGACACCAGGGAAACCACTCAGGTTTGTTGTGGCTTCAGTAGTCAGCCAGAGAGTTTGTTCCCATGATCTGTGGATGTCCTGTCCCACTGCTGTTGGGGGTTGAGTTGTTTTTTTTTCTATTACTGTGTCAATTGAAAGAATTTTTCCCATTATCATGCCAATGGAGCTGGCCGGGCTACACCCAGGGTCCCTGATGGGTCCAGACAAAGGGGGTGGGTGGGAACGGCTCCCGGAGGGGCCTCTGAAGCTTCCGGGAGGGCACTCGCGTTTCCGGCGAGCCGGGAGGAGGACGCCTGGGATCGTTCAGCCACGCGGCCGAGCACAGCAGAGCCAGACCCTCTGCGACAACCTGCCCTGCATCTGCCCCGCTCCAGCCTACTGCCTCTGCGGACACAGCTGTTCCCCCGGACACACACGGTGAGCGAGGAGCCGCCGCCCTCGGTGAGGGTGAGCCCGTTCCCGCCCGAGACCGGTGTGGCCGCTGCTGCCCCTCCCCCCTCCCTCCTGCCTTCGTTCCCGTCTGCCCTCTGGAAAATCCGGGCTCTGGACTAAGCACAGAGACAGCGTGCTTGCATCTAAAGGGACTGACACCGAGTTATCTATTTCGTTCTGTTAGCAATTTTAAGTGTTATTGTTTTCTGTTTGTATAGTTAGATATATTAGTAAAAGAGCTGTTATTCCCACCCCCCTTATCTCTGCCTCAGAGTCCTTGATTCAAACAATCGTAATACTTGGGGGAGGGGAGTGAAACCAAAGTCTCTATTCCAAAAAGGGAAACTTCTGCCCCTACTGGCAGACACCTGTCCTTTCAAACCAGGACAACTGCAGACATTGTTGCTCACACCCAGGGCAGCCTGGCAGCCACACCAAAACAGCCCTGAGCATTTCCTTTGATTCACCTTTGCTTTCTTTACTTTCTCAAAATTCTGATCTCTTCCTCTTTCTTCTTTCCTGTCCCCTCCCCTACAAACAGCCTCTCCCTCTTTGCCTTTTCCTCTCTTGCCCCACACCCCATTTCAGTTCCTGAGTTGGCACCATGTGAATGCCACTTGTACAGCAGGATCATCCTCCAAGTGCTCCAGGAATTATCTGCAGAGTCCTTCAGTGCCTTGTGCTTTTCCCTTGCCAGAGGCACCCCTGGCCAGGGGAGCACATCTGGGCTGGTGTGTCTGGGTGTGGGGCTCCATATTCTGGGCACTGAGGAGGGCTGGAGAGGCTCTGCAAGACTGACAGGATGGGTTTTGGTGCTGTGTGGAGAAGCTGAGGGACCTGGGCTGCTGGAGGTACTGAAGAGGGGGCCCAGGGCTCATCCTGCAACTGCTTCAAGGGTGGTTTCAGAGAATCATAGAATCAGCCAGGCTGAAAAAGTCCTTGGAGATCAAGTTCGACCTGTGCCCAGACATCACTTGTCTCCCTGAGCCTCCTCTTCTCCAGAATAAACTGTGATGAGTAAAAAAACCTTTTGTTTGCCTGATAGACCTTGAGAGGATTTGCAAGGACTTGGAGGCTGGGATATCATTTTGCTGTTTCGCTTTACTTGCAAGGATGCTGTTAATTATTTTGCTTTGCTGGTCTGAAACACCTTGAGAGTGAGCCAAGATGTCTCTAATTGTTTTGCTTTGCTTGCCAAGATGCTGTTAATTATTTTAACTTTGCTTGCGTTAATCACATATCACTTTAAGTGCTAGTAAGGGTCAGTAAAACAAGGGTGAGGAAGACTACTCACCTTCATCCCTCGACCACCAGAAGGCAGAAGAAGACTCCCTAGCAACTGGAGGAGTGTGCGCAGAACTACTAGAGGAGGGGCATGAAACCCGAGGAGCATGCGTAGAACTACTAGAGGAGGGGCATGGAACCCCAGAAACTGAACAACTTAAAAGAAACGAACGGGGGGGGGGGGGGGGGGGGGGGGCACGGCAGTTTCGGAGCAGGAGCTCCTCTGTCGCCCAGCGCTGTTGATTTTGCTTATGCCTTCTGTAACTAATAAATCTTTTTAATTTTGATTCGATCCTTTATGACCCATTGCGTTCATTTATATCAATTTGGTGCCGTGACTGGGATCGAGAATTCGGAGTGGGTTCCCCACCTGCGGGGAGGCGCGCTCCACTGATTCATTTCAGTGGTCCTGGGACAGGGACCCTATCCCAACCTCGACCGACAAACCCAAAACTAAGAAAGCAAAAGCAAAGGTAAGAGGGCCTGGCTGACCCCTTAAATTTTGTGCACAAATTCCAGATGAAGACGCAGGACGCGTGAGTATAAAAGGGAATCTGTTCGGGCGAGTGGTGTGTGTGTGAGAGGGGGGGCTGGCAGCCAGACTCCCCAAGTGAGTGCGGACCCTTAGTAGTGCGGTTCCCATTGACCCGCGAGGGCGTGGGCCACGAAACAGGGGAAGCAAAAGTGATTTGTAGTGTGAGTGAAGGTACTGCAGAGGAATGGGACAGGGGAAGAGCAAGCCCCCTGCAGAAGTTAAGCTCCCACCCATACCCAGAGGCAATCCCCTGGGGTTTTTATTAGAAAACAGGGACTATTTCCCTGGGACGGAGAATAAGGATAAGGCCAGGATGATACATTACTGTGTAGAGGTTTGGGGTGGGAAGGAAATTTTTAAAAATGTGTTCTGGCCAATTTTTGGTTCAACAGAAATTTGGGTAAAACACAAATTAAATTTTTGTGTCAACATGAAGAAGCCCTCTGACATAGAGGAGAGTGAATATGCAAGAATTTGGGTGGCCCATCCTAAAGCTTTTATTTATAAACTAACTGAAAAACCAGAGGGCAGAAGGAAAAAGAAGAAGGCAAATAAAAGGGAGGAAAGCTTGATTGTCCCACCACCGTTTGTGCCGGTTCTGAGTGCACCACCCCAATCAGAAGACTCGGACTCAGACTCACCTAGTTATCAGGGGCCAGTCACAAGAAGTAAAACAAGGAACGAACAGGAAGACCAGGAAAATCTGTTCCCATTGAGAGAAATGCCCATGGGGGGACCTCAGGCTGGAATAGGATTTATATCTGTGCCCCTTAGTTCAGGGGATGTTAGGGAATTTAAGAAGGAAATGGGACATTTATTAGAGGACCCACTGGGAGTTGCTGAAAGAGTGGACCAATTTTTGGGCCCCAATATGTACACCTGGGAGGAATTACAGTTAATTCTGAACATTTTGTTCACTGCTGAAGAGAAAAATATGATTAAGAGAGAAGGGATGCGTATCTGGGATGCCCAACACGCTCAGGGTCCTGCAGCTAATATCAAATGGCCCCTTCAAAATCCTCAGTGGGATCATCAGAATCCTGTGCATCGAGCACACATGCAGGACTTAAGGACAATCATAGTTCAGAAAATTAGGGAAGCAGTCCCAGAGGCCAGAACATCAATAAAGCATTTAATGAGAGACAAAAGAGGGACGAAACTCCTACAGAGTGGTTAGAAAGGTTAAGAAAGAATTTCCAGCTTCACTCAGGGATGGATCCAGACGGCCAAATGGGACAGGCAGTGTTAAAGGTATATTTTGTGTCTAAACCTTGGGAGGATATAAGAAAGAAGATACAAAAATTAGAAGATTGGCAGGATAGAGGCTTAGATGAGTTATTAAGAGAGGCCCAAAAAGTGTATGTTCAGAGGGAAGAGGAGAGCCACAAACGACAGGTTAAAATGATGGTTGCTGCGGTACGAGAAAGTAGGGAACAAGATCGGAGGGAGGCACAGAAGCGTCCAGTAAGGGAGCCTAGGGAGCCTAGGGAGCCTAGGGAGAGATGTGACACCAAGGTGTGTTTTTATTGTGGAAAAAAAGGGACATTTCAAGAAAGAGTGTAGGGTCAGGATTTGGGATGAGAAGGAATTTGAGACAGATTAGAGGGGTCAGGGGCTCTATCTTTTGGGGACCCAGAAACATCATAAGGAGCCCTTGATAAAACTAAAGGTGGGTCCCCATGGCCAGGAGATAATTTTTCTGGTTGACACGGGAGCTGAAAGATCGACTATTCAGCTTTTGCCAAAAGGATGTAGTTTATCTAAAGAAACTGCCACGGTGGTAGGAGCAAAAAGAAAACCTTTTGAGGTGGGGGCTATTAAAAGGGTGACAGTTGAATCAGAATCAAAAATTGGATTGGGAGACTTTTTGTTAGTATCGGAATCTGAATAGAATTTATTAGGAATAGATATGATTATAGAACTAGGAATTAGGATAGAAGTAGCAGAGAATGAACTATGAATTAAAGTCTGCTCTCTTAGGGTGTAAGATGAAGAAAAGATAAACCCCAAAGTATGGTATAACCCAGAAAGTGTGGGACAGCTAAAAATAACCCCATTTTCAGTGATTATTAGAAATCCGGAGGTTCCGGTAAAAATAAAGCAATATCCCATATCCCCTGAGGGTCGACGGGGATTGAAACCTGAGGTAGATAGATTATTAAGCAAGGGGCTTCTAGAACCCTGTATGTCACCCTTTAACACACCGATACTCCCTATGTGTAAATCAGATGGCACTTATGGGTTAGTTCATGATTTAAGAGAAATCAATAAACGCACAGTGGCTCGATTCCCCATGGTGGCAAATCCATATACACTCTTGAGTAAATTAGGGCCTAATAATTTATGGTATAGTGTTATAGATTTAAAAGATGCCTTTTGGTCCTGCCCTCTCGACGAGGCGAGCCGGGATTACTTTGCATTTGAATGGGAAGATCCTGATACAGGGAGGAGGCAACAATTGAGGTGGACAGTGTTACCCCAGGGGTTCACAGAATCTCCAAATCTGTTTGGACAAGCATTGGAACAAATTTTACAGGATTACCAAACAAGACCAGGAGTCAATTTGATCCAATATGTAGATGATTTACTCTTAGCAGGGGAACATGAAGAGGATGTAAGAAAAGAAAGTATAAAGCTATTGAACTTTTCGGGGCTTAAGGGATTAAAGGTTTCTAAGACTAAACTTCAGTTTGTAGAAGAGGAGGTAAAATACTTGGGACACTATTTAAAGAAGGGGGAGAAGAGAATAGACCCTGAAAGAATCCAAGCAATTATGTCACTACCTATTCCAAAGAACAAGAGACAAGTTCGTCAAATCTTAGGACTTACTGGGTATTGCAGACAGTGGATTGAGAATTATAGCAGTAAAGCTAGATTTCTTTACCAAAAATTAACACAGGAAAGAATAATGAAATGGAGGCAGGAGGACACGGAGAAACTTCAGGAATTAAAAGAAAGTCTGGTCCATGCCCCGGTCTTAAGCCTCCCAGATTTAAGAAGACCTTTTTTCTTGTTTGTGAACATAGAAGAGGGTGTTGCGTTTGGGGTACTTACCCAGGATTTGGCAGGGAAAAAGAAGCCCTTTGCTTACTTGTCAAAAATTTTAGATTCTGTGAGTAGGGGCTGGCCAACCTGTTTACAAATAGTGGCCAGATGTGCCTTACTGGTGGAAGAAGCTAGAAAAATTACTTTTAATGGGAATCTTAAAGTAATGTCTCCTCACAATATCCGGGGCGTATTACAGCAAAAAGCAGAAAAATGGATATCAGATGCCAGGCTTTTAAAGTATAAAGGGATTCTGATAGAGGCACCCAATTTGATGTTAGAAACTAGTACACTACAGAACCCAGCCGCATTTTTATATGGGAAGCCAGAGCATGAATCTTTAGCCCATGACTGTATAGCTACAATAGAAGAACAGATTAAGATTAGACCAGATTTGGAGGAAGAAGAGTTGGAAAGTGGTGAAAAACTTTTTGTGGATGGATCCTCCAGGGTAATAGAAGGAAGGAGAAGATCAGGGTATGCAATAGTGTAGGGTCCAAACTTACAGGTGGTAGAATCGGGCATATTAGACAGATCTTGGTCTGCCCAAGCATGTGAATTATATGCAATATTAAGAGCCTTAAAACTTCTTGAAGGGAAGGAGGGGACAATATTTACTGACTCTAGATATGGATTCGGGGTAGTCCATACATTTGGAAAGTTATGGGAAGAAAGGGGTCTTATTAACTGACAGGGGAAGGATCTGATACACCAAAAACTTATAGTTGAAATATTAAAAGCTCTGAGAGGGCCAAAGAATTTAGCAGTAGTTCATTTAAAAGGGACACCAACGAGGAATAAATTTAAAAAGCAGGGGAAACAACGCTGCGGACCAGGAGGCAAAAGGGGTAGCCCTGAAAGAAATGGTCCTAAAAGAAAAAGGGGGGCAAAAAGACGAGGATGGAGTCAATAACGATGAAGAGACTGATACAATTTTTACGAATGAGGAAAAAGGAAAACTTAGGAGAATGGGGGTTAATAAGGAATCAGGGAAGTGGATATTATCAGACGGCCGGGAAGTGTTACCAAAGGCAGTAGCTCAAAGGATACTGTATAAATTACATCAGAAAACTCATTGGGGAGCCCAGGGGCTGGTAGATCACTTTGCTGCCAAGTACATGAGCATCGGGCTCCACGATATAGCTAAACATATTACAAAGGGATGTCCTACCTGCTTGCGGGTAAATCGAAGCAACCTCAGAAAATTACCCCATGGGGGAAGGCCTTTAGCAAAACTACCCTTTGCAAATATTCAAGTGGATTTTACCGAATTGCCAAAGGTGGGGAGGATTAAATATCTTTTGGTAATAGTAGACCATCTTACCCATTATGTGGAAGCCTTCCCGACATCCAGAGAAACCGCACAGACAGTAGTAAAAGCTTTACTGGAAGAAATAGTTCCCAGATATGGTGTACAAGAAACAATTGACTCCGATAAAAGGCCACACTTTACCTCGAAGGTAACTCAAGAGTTAGCAGTAGCATTGGGAATAAGATGGGAACAGCATACTTCTTGGCACACTCAAAGTTCAGGCCAAGTAGAAAGGATGAATGGAGAAATAAAGAAACAACGTACTAAATTGGTATTGGAAACAAAGTTATCATGGGTTAAGTGCATTCCCCTGGCCTTGTTAAAAATTCAGACTCAACCCCGAGCTGATTTAGGAATTTCCCCATTCGAAATGTTATATGGCATGCCCTATAGTCTGGAAAAGACACAGACAAATCCAAATGTTAATGAACAGTATGTTAACAAGTACTTAGTAATCTTAATGAAATTCAGGAATCAGTTGTGGGAAAAAGGAATGTTGGCTCAGAGACCACCTTTAGATCTTGTATTACACCAGGTTCAGCCCAGAGACTGGGTACTGGTCCAAAGTTGGAAGGAAAATCCAATAACACCTAAGTGGGAATGACCTTACCAGGTGCTGCTTACAACTGACACAGTGGTGCGCACTGCAGAGAAAGGGTGGACTCATGCAAGTCGAATTAAGGGACTAATAAATCCGTCCAAGTTTACAAACGATCCTGAGTGGGAAGTGAAAGGCACACCTGGGGACTTGAAACTAACCCTGAAAAAGAAGGTACAGCCTTGAGAGACTTTTTTTTCCCCTTTTTCTCCTTTCTCTAGGATATGAGACCTGTATCACATGGATGCTGAACTTTGGGACCCACAATACTTTTCTTTTACAATAGAAAACACAAAAACTGGAGCGCCACTAGAGGGCAGGGAAAGCTTACTGGCTGTTGAAGTTAAAATCAAATGTAATGCTGAAAATTGTTGGGGAAATTGTAACCCATTTGTATGTTTTGTTTGTTTAGTTTGTAAAGAGGAGTGGTGGACCCATTGCCGCAACGGCTACATCCCTAGGGGCTGTGTTGCAATTGTTATTTGAGTCAAAGGAAACTCACTTCTCAAGTCCTAGACACCATAGTGGCTGCTGGTGGTCTTTCGGTGGGATCCGAAGAGTGGTGGAAAATCTTTTCAAAGGGAGTGAATCCTCAATTTTACTGTTATCACTCTAACGAACCTACCCCATTTGTAGCCAAAATTGTAGCTGCCCTGTGTAGACGGTGGGTACCTGAACTCAGCTGTTACACTCCTCTGATTAAAGCCCGTAAGTGGAGCAAGTACATAAAACTAATCAAAAAGCATGGGACAAGCACCCCTCATGAAGAATACTCCTCCTGCCGAGAAGATGGAACCCCCCATAGCTCGTTGCAACTGAGTTGATGGGCGAGGCAGAGGAGGAAAATATTGTGGAGAGGGTTACCCAGGTGCAAAGAGGAGAACAGAGATCAAAACCCAGGGCAGGAAAAATAGACACTGGAATAATCAAAAAAAATCATTGGCAAATAAGTTGCGGACAATGGGAAAGCTGCTACCTCCAATTAGGAATAATTTGTTTAATGGTTTTAGAAGGGGTGCATGCGAGTCACGAGCCCTTTAAATGGTCACTTATGAAATGGGAAGGTCAGAAAGAAATTCAAACACAAATTACTTCAGGAAGTCCTAGCTTTAATATAACCCTGGAAGACCTGCCTGATAGGAGGGGTTCTAGCCCATATAGTGTATTCTACATGTGTCCAGCATCTAGCCCAGGAAGGTCATACTGTAATTACCCCGGAGAATTTTACTGTGGATATTGGGGCTGTAAAACGATTTCCCTGGGATGGCTGGTCCAAATTCAAGATAAACACTTAAGAGCTGAAAGAGGTCCACATGGATGCAAAAAGCCCTGGACACATCTGTCAGGGAGGGTGATGTATATCGGTACTTGCAAATGGGTCTATCTAAACGTCACGCAGCCCCAGGACCCAGGATGGGTAATAGGAAAAATCTGGGGAGTTAGAATATGGAAACCTGGGAAAGACCAGGGAGGATATATTATTACAAAAAAGGAAATTATACCCAACGATCCTTAACCTGTTGGACCAAATCCTGCAATAATAGACTCAGAAGTCACAATAATAAATCAGGATGACTTAGACAGCATGACCCAAGAAAATTTCATGAAGGCCAACAATAAATCACAGTTAATAGGAACCACAGTCATGACACAATCAAGTAGAGGGGCCCTATGGAAAATTCTACAAGCCTCCTTTAGGCTGTTGAATGACACATACCCCAATTTGACTAAGGAATGCTGGTTATGCTATAGTATTAATCCACCCTTTTACGAAGCTTTAGGTTCTGTAGCAAAGTCTAAAAGAGTAAACGGGACCAATCCCTCCTTGTGCCTTTGGAAAAGGGGAAAAGAAAACACCCCAGGAGTGTCAATGGCTCAGGTAAAGGGGAAGGGGAGGTGTATAGGCAACACACCTCGAGATAAAGACCACCTCTGCGGGGTAAAAATGGCCGTAACTGATTCCCACGAACCAGCCCTGCTGCAAACACCAAGTGGGTTTGTAACACATTAGGAGTAACCCAGTGTATATCAATATCTATTTTCAATGAAACATCCGAATACTGCATTCAGGTCATGGTAATGCCCCGGATTGTATACTACCCAAAAGACTATGTGTATACTCATCAAATCCCTTCAAAGCATCACATAGAAAAACGAGAACCATTTACAGCCCTCACAGTTGCTGTATTACTGGGCATAGGAAGTGCTGGACTGGGGACAGGAGTGGCTTCCTTAGTGAACCAACAGCAAAGATTTAAAAATCTCAGAATGTCAGTAGATGAGAATTTAAGTAGAATAGAGAAGGCAATGGACAGTCTTGTAAAATCAGCAAGAACTCTTTCAGAAGTTGTATTACAGAATAGACGGGGATTAGACCTGCTGTTTTTACAGCAAGGGGGGCTGTGTGTGGCTTTGCGGGAGGAGTGTTGCACCTATGTGGACCACACTGGGATAGTAATTGACACTATGGCTGAGCTCCAGAAACAACTGGAGCAACATAAAAAAGAAAGAGAGGCCCAACAAAGTTGGTATGAATCTTGGTTTAACTATTCTCCCTGGTTAACAACCTTGTTGTCTACCATAGCAGGACCATTAATCTTGCAAATCTTAGCACTCACTCTTGGCCTTGCATTTTTAACAAAATCATTAGCATAGTAAAGAACAGGTTAGAAGCAGCTCACCTCATGTTAATACTAGCAAAATATGAAGCCTTAAATGGGGAAGAAACAGAAGACTATTTAGAATTAAGTAAGAAAGAATTACAAAGGTTTAGCAAACAAAAGTAATAACATAGAAAAAGGGGGGAGTTGTGATGAAAACCTTTTGTTTGCCTGATAGACCTTGAGAGGATTTGCAAGGACTTGGAGGCTGGGATATCATTTTGCTGTTTTGCTTTACTTGCAAGGATGCTGTTAATTATTTTGCTTTGCTTGTCTGAAACACCTTGAGAGTGAGCCAAGATGTCTCTAATTGTTTTGCTTTGCTTGCCAAGATGCTGATAGTTATTTTCACTTTGCTTGCGTTAATCATCTATCGCCTTAAGTGTTAGTAAGGGTCAGTAAAACAAGGGTGAGGAAGACTACTCACCTTCATCCCTCGACCACCAGAAGGCAGAAGAAGACCCCCTAGCAACTGAAGGAGTGTGCGCAGAACTACTAGAGGAGGGGCATGAAACCCGAGGAGCATGCGTAGAACTACTAGAGGAGGGGCATGGAAGCCCGAAAACTGAACAACTTAAAAGGAGCGAGCTGAGAGGGGAGGCCGCGGCAGTTTCGGAGCAGGAGCTCCTCTGTCGCCCGGCGCTGTTGATTTTGCTTTTAGCTTCTGTAACTAATAAATCTTTTTAATTTTGATTCGATCCTTTATGGCCCATTGCGTTCATTTATAACGCAAACCATTGAAAACTAGAATTTAAGTTACCTTGCTGAAAACAATTAAAAGTTAGAAGAGCATAGTTATCTGAAACTTAAATAATTGATTGTCTGTCATTTCATGCTTGCTTAGATGCCCTTAAAATGGGAAAAGAGGAAAGTAGTGAGCACAACCAAAGGAACATAGACAATGCAACCAGAAACCCATTCTCTGTAAAACTGGACTATCCCCAGAATTCATTTGTATTGTCATTGACAGAAAAGGTCAAGAGTTTAGGGTGAGGAAGACCTGCTTTACTTCCTCCTTTTAAGACCCTTCCCCACGAAAACAACCCCAGACTTAATTTAAAAAATCAATCGCCCATGCTTAATATCTATTCAAGCTAATTACCATAGGAAGTGGGGGATGGGAGGGACTGTTATTATGAATATGTATTTGTTTGAATCCTTTGCTAATAAATAGACTTTGTGATCATTTGTGATTTTGCGGTGTGTATTAGAGGATTTCCTCAGCTGATGCCCAGCGCTGAATAAACATACACTTTCTAACTTTAAATTGTTAGAGAATCTTTTGTCCATCACAGTTGAGTATCAGTATTTCACCAATACTCATATTTTGGTAATTCACAGATGTGTCACACTGGCCTCTTGTTTCCATGGGGCTCCACAGTGTCACAATGGTCCCTTGCTTTCATGAGGCCTTGCCGTGTCACAGGGGTCTCCTTGGTGCCGCAGTATCACAATGGACCCTTGGTTTCATGGGGACTCACAATGGCAGAAGGGTCTCCCTGGTTCCATGGGGCCCTGCAGAGCCCCTTGATTCAACAAGGCCTTGAAGTGTCATCATGGCCTCCAGGATTCCATGAGGCCCCGCAGTGTCATAATGGACCTTTGGTTCCATAGGATCCTGCACTGTTACAGGAATCCTTAGTTCCATGGGGACGTGTAGTGTCACAATGGACTCCTTGGTTCCATGGGGCTGCTAAGTGTCACAACAGTCTCCATGATTTCAGGAGGCCCTGCAGTATCACAACAGACCATTGATTCCATTGAGCCCCACAGTGTCACTATGGATTCCTTGGTTTCATAAGGCCCTCAAATGCCACAGTGTCCCTTTTGTTTCACAAAGCCTCAAAGTGTAAAAATGGTTTCATGATATACAGAAAAGACTCTCTAACTCATGAGAAATTAGAGTTATAAAGTAGGTATGTATTTATTCAGCTCTGAGGTGCATGGGGATAATTCCACCCAAAGCATGCACACCAAAACTTCAAACTCTTGTTCTATTTATTCCCCAGCAGCCTAGGATTACACAATACACCTAATACATATTCCTGTCCTAGCCCCGCCTAGTCCTGCCTAATCATGCTTTGTATTAATATGAACCAAAAGTCCTTTTGCGCTTGCACCTCCCCAGTTCAGGGGGCGTTGGGTGTCTGATGAAAGCTTCCAAACCCTTCATCACACTTGAACTTTTCAACTTTGTCCCTGGAACATACGTCTTAGCCCTTTGGGCACATTCCAGACCTTGAGATTAGTTTTTGCTGGTTTAGGGTTTTGGATTTATCACTTATCACTTGTAGTCTTACACTCCTCACTCTATTTGCAAGTTCTGGCTCCATTTATCTCAAACCAGTCTGCCCCTCATCCTGATTTTTGCAAGCATAGTAAATGTCAGGCATTCCTCATTGTCTTGGGTTTTGATGAACTCCTCAATTCCCTGTCTCGGTGTCAGCTTGGAATTCTGTTAAGGAGGAAGATTTCAAAGTGCACCTCATGATTTTGCTTTACTCAAGGGATTTTTTTTTTTTTTTCACTTTTTAGTTCATAGAAAAAGTGATAGAAGCATTCTCCAGTTGCTCTTGATGCTGAATGTCTCCTTGGGAGTTCTAGGCACACAGAAGAATGAGCCCCTTGCTGGTTGACCCTGTTTGGACAACCTGTTCCTCATCTCCAGCCTCACCATGTCTGATATCCCCCACCCGGGACTGAGATCCCTGTGCCCTGCATCAGAACCTTGTCGCCTGAGCTCTGCAGCTGGGTGTCCCAGCCCATTGATCCATGTCCCACCTGCTCTACTCAGGGTTCAGCCTGCACACAGGCACAGGAGAAGTTTTCCTCTTTGTGAGGACAGAATGGAAAAGCCTGAGCAGGATTCCTAAACAACAAACCCTACTGAGGAACCACATGCTCAGTATTGGCTGGCTGGAATGATGTCACCTTTCTACAAGGGACAGTGTGACCAGAACTGATCTCTGTAAGCAGAATTCTCCGAGTCTTCCAGAATTCTCTGTCCCTGTCCTTTCCCTGGATCTCTGTTGGAGATGGAAGAAGCTGGTGCCATTGTCAGATTTAACTTCTTTGTTGAATGCAAACAGATGCTCCCAGGTGTTTTAAGCAGGTGCTGCTCAATGTTTATGCAAAGCTTTTGTATCCGCATGGAACCAAGGACAACTGTGACAGTTCAGAGCCTCAGAGAAACAAGGCACCATTGTGACACTGAGGGGAATTATGGAATCAAGGAGACCATTGTGACAATGCAGATCCAAGGAGAGTGTGGTGATACTATGGGACCTCATGGAACAAAGGGACCATTGTGACACTCAAGAACTTCATGGAACACAGAGTCCAGTGTGACACAGCAGTGCCTCATTGGAACAAGGGAACCATTGTTGACGGCACAGAAACTCATGGGGCAATGGTGACACAGCAGGGCCACATGGAACCAAGGAGACCTGTGACATTTAGGAACCCTATAGAACCAAGGGTGCATTGTGTCACTGCAGAAGCAAGCAGACCATTGTGACACTATGGAAGCTCATGGAACCCAGCAGCCATTGTGACACTCCAAGGCCCCATTGATCAAGGGAGACCATTGTGACACTCTAGAACATGACAGCACTAAGGGTTTATTGTGACACAGCAGAGTCCCATGTAAACAACTGTACATTGAGACAGTGCAGATCTCAGGACACCATGGCGACACTATGGAACTTCATGGAACCAGGGGGCCATTGGGACACTGGGGCCCCATGGAACCAAATATTGATTATGCTACAGCGGGGCTGCTTATAACCAATTGTCCATTGCAATACTGCAGATCCAAGGGACTGTGATGACACTATGGCAGTTCATGGAACCAAGGAGCTGTTGTGACACACCAAGGTCTTGTGGTGCCAAGAAGAGCATTGTGGCAATGCAGAAGCAAGGAGCCATTTTGAAAGCACAGACCCAAATGGAATGAAGAGGCCATTGTGAAATTGTACAAAGGACATAATGAAGTCAAGGGCAGCACTGATACTGAAATGTGCTGGATAGAAACTTTTGAACACAGTTTTGAGTATTTGAAAGCAGATATTCTTATTACAGCATGGTGGTCACTGGTAATCCTTCATCCATTTGTGTGTACTGGGCAACGGGTGAACAGAGATTTATCTCACACACTGATTACGTCTTCATTAGCTATCCCCATTTCCTTTGACTTTATTTGACATAATGGTACCTATTACAAAATCCTTATGTGCTTCATTGGGGTCTGTCTTCAACATCTGGTAAAGGTGGCTGTTCCTCGATCCCTGCTTTTGAATGATGGCAATTTTCTTGTTTTGCATAATTTCTACTTTATCAGCAGTCTTTGAGAGCTGAGCTGACATCCTCCTTGCATTTGAATGACTTCTGTTTGCCTGAGTGACATCTTTTATCTGTTTCTCCAAGGTTGTGCTGTTCTGTTTTACTGTTCTTGATAAGAGTAAATGTTCTCTTCTCCTGTCCTTGTCACAGTGCTCGCCCCGCATGAGGCGTGCCAGCAACCCCCTCTAACCATGGGCTTGGGGCGGGCAAGTGTTCCTGAGGGAACAGGGATGGGACAGCTGGGCTGGACTGACAAGAGGGATGTTCCATTCTTTGTCACACCATAATCAGCAATAAAATGAGAGCTGTGGTGGGGGCACAAGGGAAATAGGGGATTGATTTCTTTTGTAAGACATTTTTCTTTCAGAACACCACCTACACTTCTCCCTTTGGATAGTTAAGCGTTTTCCAATGATAAAAGATTTCCTGTGCATTTGTTCGATACTGCTTGTGGTTCTTTGGTTTTTGTAGGTGGTTTGGTTTCAGGGTTTTTTTATTGTGGATAGGTTTTGCTTTGTGTTTTATTTTTGGTTGGGTTTGGTTTTCTTCCCTATTGACTTTCTTCTGATGCATAAGTTTTTTCTCCCTTTTCATGTTGCTTGGTTTGTACCTGATAACAAGGCAAATTTATCCAACTCAGTCATCTTGCCCAATTATGTTTTGCGATCATCATCAACTAGAAGAGTTTGGTCACAGACTGCCTGCAACTTGGGAGCATCCACAAAGGAATTGAAAGTGCATTTTATGCCATTATAGAGATTATAGAAATGTTCTACACTGGTGGTCAACGGCTGGTGTGTTGGTTTTATGTGCTTGGGGGGAGGGGTGGATTTCCCCTCAGGGAAAGTACCCTGAGGCTGGGGAGTGGGAGGGACACTCCCCTCTCTGGGAGCTTCCCCTGTAAGCTGCTGGCACCAATCAAAGAGCTAATTTGGTGATGGACAGCTTGGGAAACCAATGGAAAGTTATTTCGCTTTCACAAATCACATTGGATTATGTTAAATGGGTTCTTTCTGTTTCAGTCTCCGGAGGTGCGAGGGTCTCTGGCCGGGGCCACAGACCGGCTCTGGGCTCGGTCTGGGCCCAGCCCAGCACTCCAGCCCTGCACTGGCTCTGCGGGGGCCTGGCTTGGCACTGGCTCTGCGGGTTGACCTTGGCCAGGCCCCAGCTTGGCTCGGCGGGGCTGTGGCTTGGCTACATGGTTCCCGACCACATGGCCTCTGGATGCCCCCCCGACCGCATGGCTCCGGGCAACCCTGGCCCTGGCCTGGTGTCCCCCGGCTCCGCATGGCCCCTACAGCACCGCATGTTGCTTCTTCACAATCTGGATACAATTTTAACTTCTCAATGTCTGAATAAGATTCTTGATCTCCTGAGCTCCCCTGAATGAAAAGAAATAAAGCATAGAAACTACAAAAGTCAGCGGAATGAAGATAAAGGTCCTGGTGGGAAGAGATTGAAAAGATACAACTAATAAGTAGCTGAAAACCCTTTTTGTGGGCTAAGGGGATTGTGACTACACTAAAATTCCTTTAAACTGTGAGATATACTTGGGGAGCTTTGGATGCTCGAGAAGAAGACTTTTTCCCTCGCGGAAATGAAGCTCTCTCTCTCTCTGTTCTGGGACTGGAATATGAATAGAGACATTTGATAGAGAAGGAGATTAAAAGAATTTTGGTTTTTGGCAGCCTGCCTTTAAAAGTAGTACCCCATGTGTGCATCATAACCCATAACATGGCTCTGGAAAGACGGTGTAAATGGGAAAAAAATTCATGGTTCTGTAGGTTCCGGGTGGATGCAGACTCTGAAGGTGAAGACACCCCCTAAGCCATAACTAAAAGAGGAACTTTTCTCTCTTAAGTGAACTAAACTGGTTATTTGGGTGGATAACTGACTGAAGTGTTCTCTATATGTTGTTGGTAAGAAATGTGGAATGAGGGGAAGAGGGAATAATCTAGGAATCTTAGTCTAAATTTTTTTTTTTTGGTGTTATTAATAAATTTCTTCTTGTACCCTTTTAAGTTTTAAGCCGTTGTCTTTATTTCTAAATCCTATCTTTAAAAAAAAATAAATATATTAAAATAGACAAACCCAAGTCACACCATGACATTTGGTCACTGAGGGATGTCATGAGGGAGTGGCTGCAAAGGGGACTCTGTCCCATGGATGATATTTGACCCTCATTGTTCAGCCAAATTCCCACCCACCCCATGTTACACTCCTGCAGCCCAGCTCTCTCCAGTCTGGCTCTGAGGAGAGCACAGCAGACCATGTCACAGGCCTGGCTAAAGTCTGGGCACACAACATCCCCTTCTTTTCCCTCCCACGCGGCTTCTGCAATCCCTGCCTTGTGCTGCCAGTGCCTGTAATGGCTGCAGGAAGAATTTCTACATGCCCTTCCCTGCTGAGCCTGACCAGTCTGTGACTGTCCCAGTGCCCCTCTCTGTCCTGTTTGCAAACTGGTTCATGTCTGCTCTTCTCAGACCCTCTGGGATGGCTCTAGACTTTCCAAGGGGTTTGAGAGAGGTCTCACAGTGGCAGTGCCCAGCCTTCTCAACATCCCTGATACCAAATGCCTTTTCCACAACCCTCAGTTCGAGGTCTGTGCCCAGAACACAACCCAGCCCTTTCCAGATGCTCAGGGTAGTTTGGAAGTGAGGCAACTCTGATTTCTCCTCTCAAACCCCCACCCCAATGGTCTCTCTGTGCAGTCCATGGCTGTCCTGAGCATTTTTTCCTGGAGCCTCCTTGCCCAGGATGTTTCTCTCTATGCAGTCCTAATCACCACCCAGTAATGAATTCAGGTGGCTTCCCAGAGTTTAGTGACCTCAAGGCACTGTTTGTGCCACCAGAACTCTGCCACCCCAAGTGTTGATGATGGTGTTTGTGCTCACTTGGATTCATCTCCCCAACACACACACAGGGTACTGGTGAAATCTCCTCAGTACAGAACAAACATGGCCTGCTGGCCTGGTCACTTGGTGTCCCTCCAAGCAGGGACAAACAACCTCCTGCAGGTGGGGCAGAGGCCAGTGCTGGTTATGGTCGTTGCTGGGCCTGGTGTGGGACAATTTCCCTGGGGCACCTTCCCAAGCTGTCCCCAGAACAAAGACACAGCCCAGGCCCTGCTCTGCTGCTCCCTCAGGTCCAGCCCAGGAGCTCTGGCTGTGCCAGGACACTGCTGTGTGCCCCCTGCACACTGCCCCTCTGCCCCAGGCACTGGGTTTTGCTTTGCCAGGGCATTCCTGGATCACATTCCTGACAGCAGCTCTAGAGGTAAGCAAAGCCTTTCTGCCCTGCCCTCAGGAGATCCCTTTGCTGATGGAGCTGCTGTGCTGGAGCCCAGCTGTGTCCCAGCAGTGCCCATGGCCTGTCCCTGCCTGTGCTCACAGCATGGACATGCAGCAGGACAGTGACTAAACTGCCAGAGCACTGCGGCCTCACAGCCACAGAATGGCTGGCAAGGAGTGGCTGGAGCTGGGAAGAGCATATGTGGGAAGAGCCAGGGCCAGTGTCCCTGGCTGTTCTGCTGTGCTGGAAGTCTCTTCCCTCAACCTCTGCTCACAGGCACTGCCCTGCAGAGACAGGGAAGGGCTGAGGAAGAATCCTGGACACACAGGACAGGGCAGGAACTTGTTTTTATTTAAATGCATAGGGAACAGATCTCTTGCAAGTCCTTGTGCTTCAAAAGAAAAGTAGATATTAACATAGAAATGTAAATAGAAATACTGTATTTTTTTTTAATACACCAAATACAATAGAAAAGTTTACCATAGAAAAAATGGACAAATAGTGGGAAAAAAGACTGAGACTAAAAAGATTTACATTCTAAGGGCTCTACAGCAGAAAATATTTAAATGCTTCTGAAAATATCGAGTCATCAACATTCTCATGGCATTCTTGAGCTCCTGGTTCCTCAGGCTGTAAATGAAGGGGTTAAGGGCTGGAGGCACCACCGAGTACAGAACTGCGACTGAGGAATCCAGGGATGGGGAGGAAATGGAGGGGGGCTTAAGGTAGGCAAATGACCCAGTGCTGATAAACAGGGAGACCACAGTCAGGTGAGGGAGGCAGGTGGAAAAGGCTTTGTGCCGTCCCTGCTCAGAGGGGATCCTCAGCACAGCCCTGAAGCTCTGCACATAGGAGAAAACCATGAACACAAAACAGCGAGAAGCTAGACAGACACTGACAGCAATGAGCCCGAGTTCCCTGAGGTAGGAGTGTGAGCAGGATAGCTTGAGGATCTGGGGTACCTCACAGAAGAACTGGTCCAGGGCATTTCCATGGCACAGGGGCAGGGAAAATGTATTGGTTGTGTGCAGTAGTGAATAGAGAAAACCACTGGCCCAGGCAGCTGCTGCCATGTGGGTACAAGCTCTGCTACCCAGGAGGGTCCCGTAGTGCAGGGGTTTGCAGATGGACACGTAGCGGTCATAGCACATGATGGTCAGGAGGAATAACTCTGCTGAAAAGAAAAAAAAAAAAATAAATCTATGCAGCACATCCTGCGTAGAAGATGGTCCTGGTGTCCCAGAGAGAATTGTGCATGGCTTTGGGCACAGTGGTGCAGATGCAGCCCAAGTCAGTGAGGGCCAGGTTGAACAGGAAGAAGAACATGGGGGTGTGCAGGTGGTGGCCGCAGGCTACGGCACTGATGATGAGGCCGTTGGCCAGGAGGGCAGCCAGGGAGATGCCCAGGAAGAGGCAGAAATGCAGGAGCTGCAGCTGCCGCGTGTCTGCTAATGGCAGCAGGAGGAAGTGGCTGATGCAGCTGCTGTTGGACTTGTATTCGCTCTGAGCATTGTGGGCTGTTGAAAGAAAACATTGAGAAGCTGGACTAGACTCTTTGAGTTAATCCTATGGCATTTTATTTTCAATTCTCTCTAAACTGCTTTTCTTCATGAAGGAAAAGTTCACAAAATATTTTTTGTTTTGACTTTGGGTTTGTGTGGTTGAGTTACTGCCTTAGCTTCAGCATCACTCTCAGCCTGAGGAGCCCAGAGGGAGAACAAGGCTCCCTGTAATCCAGTGCAGTCCTACCTGCTGGGACCTCCCACCCAGATGTCCCTTGCTCATTACACCTCCCTCTATTTCAAGATGGCTGAAGAAAAACATGTTTGAAAATAAATTGGACTTTTTGAAGACTCTAATTAAAAATAATATTCTCCAAACCATCGACTCTTTCTCATGCAGCTGCATAGGGAGGAGTGGCCAGGGTTGGTCTGTCTCTCTGCTGCCTGGAGCTGTGACTACTGGGAGATGTTTCTCTCTCTTCAAGCCTTGTCCCTGCCAGTGCTGCCAGAGCCCAGCTCAGCCTTGGTGGCTCAGCTCTACCCTGCACACCCCTCCCAGCACAGGACACTGCCCAGGGGCATCTCCCTGCCAGCAGGGACTTAAGGGCAGCTCAGAGAAAGTGAGATTCTGCCAGCCAAGGTGCTGCTGCTGCTGTCTGTAGGCAGAGAAAGGTGAGAAGGCACTTCGTGAGGGAGACCTGAAGCAGATCTGCTGATGACCAGTGGGACAGTGCAGGAGTCTCAGTGACACAGACACACTTCACAGCCTCTTTCCTTTTCCTTGAGTAGAAAGCTGAGAGCAGCCCTGGCCATGCAGCACCATTTGCACAGCAGGAGGAATCTGTCCTGATGGGGGTGGCTCCTTCCCCCTCCAAATTCTCTCCACAGACTGTGGGAGCTGCCCCTGGCATGTGTCACATGCCCTGGGCTGGCCTAGAGCCATGAGGGCTGCAGGAGCTGCTCTGCAGGACAGCCCTGGGCAGCCCTGTCTGGACCCCCAGCTTCAGCCCCTGCAGCCACCCCTGGCAGCAGGACCTGTCTTGTCCTGTACCTCTGATGCTGCCCAGGGCAGCCTGGCCCTGCAGCACATCCTCCTTATCCTCATACTCAGAGAAATTGGGAGAGTCCTCCTGACACATCCCTTAAGCTGTGGGGTTTCCTGGCTCCAGGACAACCCTCCAGGAGCACAGGGGACATTGCCCTGCACCCACAGACTCACCATGTCCAGAGCTGTGAAGATGTTTCCCCAAGTGAAGTCTCAGCTCAATGTCTTCCCTATCCTGATTGTCTTTAGCCTGTCTGTGCCTGGCTCCTCTCCACTCAGTGCCTGTAGGCAGTGCCCTCAGCCCTGCTGGGTTGGGAAAGGAGTAGCTTCTCAGCAGAAATGTATTTTAGAACATTTTCTTGGTTTACCTTGGGAGCTGCCTCTTTGCCAGGAGCACAGCAGCACAGACACAGCACAAGGACGTTAATGACCCTCTCAGGGCTTTGTAGTGTTTGCATCAGACTCAGTCCCTCAGAGTGTGCTTAAAAATCTTCTCAAGAACTCAAGTTCAAGTTGAAACTCCAAAGTTTCTGGAAGTTTTAATGGGTCCCACTGAAGAACACAAAGGAGAAAATGTCCTCAGGTTCCAGTTAGGGCAGAACACCGGCAGCACTGTTGACAGAAAGGGACAAACAAGGCGAAGGTGTCTCTGATGCTGAGCAAACCTGGATGTTTTAGGAATGCAAAGGACCAAGGGCTGAGCCCCAGACCCTGGCAAGGCACATCATGTCCCTCCCTCATTGTTCAGGGCTCTTCCTGGGGCACTGGGCTCTGGGGATTTGCAATGGCAAGGGCAGGACCATGGAGTGGCCCCTGACAGGCTGCTGAGCAGGAACAAGGAGGCAATGAGGCCCCAGCACAGCAAAGCTCACTTGTCCCCTGCTGGCCTCAGGCCCAGGGCCAGCAGCCATGGCCCAAGTGCTGCAGCAGTTGGCTCTGGCAGGGCCTTTCAGCTGCTGCCCATCCCTGTGCCCTCTGCAGCCCAGGCTGTCCTACGGTGTCCATGCCCTGTGCCTCTGTCCCTGCAGGCTGTCGTCATCCACCGGCTGCCCCACCTAGCTGGTCCCTTCCTTTGCTGACATCTCTTTGTCCTGCCTGCCTCTGCCTGGCCACACAAAGCCTTGTACTTGATACAAAGAGGTTTAATTCAACTTTTACTGTGCCTGTGAACTTTTAACACAGGAACAAGCCATGCAGGGGTTTCTTTCCAGGCAGGGATGGTTGGTAGACAAGATTAAGGCATCTGGCTCAAGGATGAAGTGATAGAAGAAAACAAGGACTGAACTTGGGGATTTGGGGTGGGTTTTAATGAAATGGGTAAATCGTAATACACATGTATTTACTGAATATAAGCAAGACACTTGTAGAATAATGTGTCCACATAAGGTTAGGAATTATCCCACATCGGACCTGAGGTCAGAAAAAAATTGATGCCCTCTTTCACACTAAATTAGTGTTAAGGAGTCTTATTATGGTATTTTGGAGATTTGGTGACAGTGGGGCCAAGGAGTCAACTGTGATTCTATGAACCTTAAGGGTCCATTGTGACAGAGCAGAGTACCATGGAGCCAAGGAGTCATTTTGACACTGTGGGGCTGTATGGAACAAATATCCATTCAGACACAGTGGAGCCAGATGGAACAGAATGTGTAACACAAAACCAGAAAGGTTGGAAAAGACCCTGGAAATCATCAAGTCCAACCTGTTCCATGATGCTGCCTTGTCTCCCCTGAGACTTATCTCCTCCATGACAAGCAACCCAAGCTTCTGCAGCTACTCCTCACAGGGCTTATATTCCAGACCCCTCACCAGCCTTGTTGCCCTTCTCTGGACATGCTTTAGCCAGTCCATGTGCTTCCTAAATTCAGGAGCCCAGAACTGGACACAGCACTCGAGGTTCTGCCTAACCAGTGCTGAATATATGGGAAGCATCTCTACCCTGGTCCTGCTGGCCACACCATTCCTGATCCAGGCCAGGAGCCATTGGCCTTCTTGGCCACCTGGGCACACTGCTGCCTCATGTCCAGCCTGCTGTCCATCAGTGCCCCCAGACCACTCTCCAGCCACTCTGTCCCCAGCCTGTAGCACTACAGGATTTGTTGTGGCCAAAGTGCAGGACCCGGCACATGGACTTGTTAAACCTCACCTTGTAGGATTTGGGCCCTGGATCCAGCCTGTCCAGGTCCCTCTGAAGAGCCCTCCTACCCTGCAGCAGATGAAATCTCCCAGCCAACCTGGTGTCTCCACGGTTCCATGAGGCCCTGCAGCATCACCATGGTCTCTATGATTCCATGAGGCTTCCCAGTGTCACAGTGTTCCTTTGGTTCGCTGCGACTTGTTTGTGTCACAGAGTCCTTTGGACCCTTGGGCCCCACAGTGTCACAATGGCACCTTGATCCCCCAAGGCCCTGCAGTGTCACAATGGATCCTTGGTTCCATGAGGTCTTGCAGTACAGCAATGCTCTCCTTGGTTCCACAGAGTTACAATGGCCTCTTAGTCCCAAGGGGCATCATGCTGTCAGACATGTTTCCTTCATTCCTAGAGTCCCTGAGGAGCAGCACTGGCCCCTTGGTTCCATGGGTCCCTGCAGTGTCACAATGGCCCCATCATTATATGAGGTCCTGCTCTGTCACAATGCTCTGCATGGTCCTACAAGGCCCTGCAGTGTCACAGTGGCCTCTTGGTTCCATGAGGCCTCTAAGTGCTGCCATAATTCCTTGGTGCTGCAGTGTCACAGTGGAGCCCTGGTTACACAAGATCCTGCAGTGTCATGAGGGACACTGGGTTCTCTGGGGCACCACAGTGCCACAATTGTTCCCTTCATTCCAAGAGTCCTTGCAGTGGAGCAATGGCCCCTTGATTCCATTGGGCCCCAGGCTCTCACAGGCTCTCCTTGGCCCTTGCCAGAGGCTGAGGCCATGGGGCCACTTCCCAGAGCCCCCTGTCCTGAGAAGAGCTGTGGGGCCAGACCCGGCTGGGCTGTGCTGGGGAGAGGCCCTTGGTGCTGCACAGAGCTCAGGGCAGCTGGCACAGCTTGCAGGGAGATGGGCTGGCCTGAGAGAGCCTGCCAGAGAAAGCAGCAGTGTCCATCTCAGCCTGGCTGAGCATGCAGGGTCAGGACTCAACCCAGGCCTTGTGGGACAGGATCAGTGCCTGGGGAAGGCATTGGAAACAAGCAAGTGGCCTTGAGACGAGGCTGCTCTGTGCCCTTGGTGCCATGCAGAGAGCAGGGAGGGGGCCCAGGACATTTTTCACTGCCAGCCTCTGTCCCCAGCCGTTGCCAGCCCTGGCTGCATAGCCCAGGTTTGCCCTGGGCTGAGTTTGGCTGTGGCCCAGCTCCATCCTCCTGTGGGGCTCAGGGCCTGTTACCAGCCATGGCCAGCCCTGCCTGGCCTCTCTGCTGGCCCAGAGCTCAGCAGAGCCCGGGGCAGGGCTGTCACTGCTGCCCACAGGTGCCATGGGCTGTGCAGGAGCTGTCAGAAGCTGCCCAGCAGGGAAGCCATGGGGCACAGAGCCCCAGGGCTGCTGTGGGCACCAAAGCACATGGGTCGTTCCCACTTGCAATGCTCCTGTCCTGGGCTGGGCTGCACAGGGGTGTCCCAGTCTGGGGTTCCTCCTCTGCCCCGAGATCACCCCAGAGGGACACGAAGGTGGTTCAAACTCTGGTTTTCTCCCGAAGCCGCCGAAGAGAGACTGCCGGAGACAGTTTTCTCTTTTTCCAAGGACAGTTTATTGTTTCTTATCTCTGGGACACTTTGCCTGGCCAGCAGCGGTCTGCTCAGCCTGGCATCCATGGTGGAATCTCCCTGGTCAAGGCAGGGCTTATCTTATATAGTTAGTACTACGTATTACATGTTTACAAAATTTTACCAATACAATACAATTGTATTAAATGGTCCAGCCCTGACCCCAACCAATCCAAGAGGCCAACGTGTCACCCAACATGGATGACATGGAGAAGAAGGAGGAAAAGGTGTCCACCCCCCAAATTCTCCATCTTGGCCATGTGTCCTTTACCATAAACATTCAAGAAAACGTATTTATCTACGTTCTAACATTCTAATTTACACTCTACTCATCATTATTTTTTGTGTCTCTTCTCTCAATGTGGGCAGATTCTCCCAAGGAGCCAAATCCAGCCCCTTCAGCTCCTGGGCAGCACTCAGGGGTCTCTGAGGGGTCTGCCAGGGGGGTTTTTGCACCCCCAAAGGAGCCAGGGAAAAACCCTGGACTCCCACATCTCCCCCCTCTCTTTGCACCAAAAAGACCTCCTTCACGGTTTTGTCCAGAGCCCTTTTCACAGCTTTGTTCAAGGCGTGCCGAGTGCATTGGATGATGCATGGCAAAGCAATGAGAATACTAACAAGCTCCACTAATATGTAAAAACCTACTTTCAAAATTTCTTTTTACAAAGGCAAAAGATCAAAAAGGTCAAACAGACCATCCAGGCACAATAACTGTGCTAGAACTCGGAAGGATGGTTTGTTTGAGACTACAATATAATTGCTATATACATTCTAATTCAGAGTAACATCCATTGTTTGGTTCTTTTTAACCCCTAAAACATCACATACAATTCCAAAATCCATTGTTGAACCAAAAATTTCTAATTCTTTTGGTTTGAAAACAGCCACAGGGAGAAATTGAACCCACACATGCCATCCATTCACAGGAGTTGTCACAACTCACATCACCCATGAAGGGATGCCCTCCGGAATGAGCCATTCTTTCACTGTCAATCCCACCAGACATGTTGAAAATGGCTTTTTTGCCTGGAATGCCTCAAACAAATTGTTTCCAACCCCACTGCCCATGCTAAACTTTCCCAAACACTCTCCCTTGGCTGCATCAATGGTAAATCCTCTTTTTCACCTAATACAGTTGACAAAAAATAAGATACAACAGCATATAAACAATCATTTTTCACTGTCAGTCCTTAAGTCTTTTAAATCTTGTTTGAAGAGAAGTTCACATCCTTTTTCCTTGATGTCTGCCAACACTCCCCTTGGAATCTTGGCGGCTTGTTGTACTGGATCATTGTGAGGAGGGTCTCCTGCTAATTCTGCCATGGTGAGGTTAGCATGAGCACCACCTTGGTATTTCTTTCGCAGCTCCTTCAAAGTTCTTCTCCATCTGCGCTCCCATATAAGTCCTTGTGTGTCAGTAAGTATCAATGACACAAGAGATTTCATGTCACATGAAGTCAAGTCATATTCATTGAGAATACCTTTTAAAAACTGTTTAAAATATGAAGATCCTAGTCCATAATCTCTAATTGCCTTAATAAAATTTTTAACTAAATCATGATTTAATTTTTGCCATCTTTGGTTTTGTCCTTGTGGGTCATAATTCACTGGCATGGCTATCTCACCAGTCCCAATTGCAGGACATTTTCTGCTTCTTGTCAAGTCCATTTGAATATTTGTCCAATCAGCTAAAGTATCTTGAGCTGCTGTTGCAGGTCTGTGTGTCTCTGTAGGAATTTGTCTGCTCAAATGTATTACTTGTTGAGATTGAGGCCAAGCTGCTGCCTCATCCATTTTTTGATTCATTGGTATTGTAGAAATTTGTGGTCTTTGCCGCATTGTTCATTGAAAAGTCCTTGCCCATTATTGTCATCAACCTTGTTCTTCCCTTCATTATCACTTGTACTGTCATTTCTAAGTCTGTAAGAATTGTCCTTGGAGATATGTAAGATAGGAAAACCCATTCTATAATTAAAAGAGTGTCTTTTTTGTGTTCATCCCAATGAAAAATCAAACCATATAGCTGTGTTTCTTCTCCCAACACTACTAAATGGAATGGTAAAGAGTCCACGTATCGGTGTGAAGTGGTGAGTGCCACAGTAAGTCCTACTAAAAATCCATTGTCAGGTACATGTTCCACTGTGAAAGGAGATCTCTTCCCCATACAGTGAATGGCTTTTACACGAGTAATAGCTGTCTTCTGTCCGGGTCCTGTGAATGTTATTGAATTTTCACTTTGGAGGCATACAGAACTTCCTCCAATGCCTGTGATTTGATCCAAAGGTACAATCAAGTTCCATTCTCGAGGTCAGAAAATATATGAAATATATGAAATCAGTGTCACGTCCGGTGTTCACCATCCCTGTGATGGTTGTTTTCCTGTTATGGTATATCAAGTCCCAAGTAATAGTTGGCTGTTCACGGGTTATGTACTTCAACCATAACGTGTGTACTTTGACATGGTCATTGTAGTGTGGATGCCCTTCGCCCATCACCAGCATTGCTTGATGCTCCAATGGATGCGATGGCAGAGCTATCGCTTTTGCCAGTTGAGTATTTTGTGGAATTGTCAATGAGGGTCGAAGAGCCCTTACTAAAATTGTCAGCTTTTCGAAGCAGTCTGTTGAAACAACAGTAGGATACATTGTCAGTCCAAAATTGCTGCACCGGTCTCTGCCTATTATCAAAAAATCTTGTCTCTTTCGGCACGGTGCTTTCAGTCCTGTACGTATAGATGCAGATTCTTCATTCAAAAAAAACAAATCACTTTTGAAGCTGACAGGATGTACTGCGTTCCTGGGCAGCAAATCCCTGTCACAGGGGATGTCCCCTAACACCCTGCTGAGGGAGTCAGATTGACGCTCCCCAACAACTGTATTGTCTGTGCCGGTGTTGTTGCTGTTCCTTGTTGCACTGCCATCATTTCTGTCGTAGCACAAGATGGTCCTGCACTTCGTGTTTTTTGGCAGTGGCAATGGTTTTCTGTCCACATCCGTCAGAGAATAACATTCACTTGCCAGATGTCTTCCTCTGCGACATCTAGGGCAAAGTTCTGGTGGCTTGAAAGTCTTTGTGGATTGAGGACAATTTTTCCCAAAATGTCCAAAAATTCCACAGTCGTAGCATTGTCCTTTAGATGGATTCTTTTTCCTCTTAAAATTTGCAAAAATCTTTTCATGTTGTTCTTGAAGAACTTCTGTCATTTGCTCCTTGACAACTGAAGCTATATGTTGTGGTATTTCAATCTTGCTGCAGGCTTCAACCATCTCCGTCCTCTCTCTGTGGAGACACAAACAGAACCCTTCCCCCAAATGCTTACTTTGTAAGCTTTTCAACTTTCTCTGTCTCTATATTTTTGATCAAAACTGAAAAATTTTCCCTTGTACTATTATTTCAAGTATTATCTAACAAAGAAAACAAACCCAAAGTTTACAATCTTCTGCAAGTAAACATAATACAATAATTAACAATACTTTAAATAACAGGCATACATTTACAAGATTAGATAATTATCAATTTAAAAAAAAACTGTGTCATCACCTCAGGGTCTGCAGACAGCTGACAAACCTTGATTCAATGAGGAATTAGATGGTCATCTCCGGAAAATGAACACCAAATTCATTTCAAAGTCAGCTTCAGCTGTTACATTGATAAGTCAAATTGTCAATCCAAACGATTGGAATATTATTTTGATGCAGAAAACACCTGGGTTTACACAATTTCTCTTTCAGTCAGAATTAAGGCTTGGCCAGAGCCTAAACTCTAATTGGAAGAGAACTCCCTGACATCTTCTTATTAAAGAAATAAACCACAACTCTTAACAACAAAGTTACAATTAAACATTTCAAAAAGAAATCAAACTCCTCTAGCAACTCATTTTCTCTAAAATTCATCTTTAGAGTAAGATACTTTGAACATGGCAAGACACTGCAGTGCTTCTATGATAGCAACTCAGGAAAACCATAACATTAAAATTTTTTTTTTCTGAGAATGAAGCTCAAATAATTTTCTGGAATTCTGCAAAATATTCAAAACCATAAGATATCAAAGTGTCAGGTCACAAAAGACCTGCCAAAATAAAAGAGAGAATTAATAAAAGGAAAATAAAGAAACATTAAGTTCACAACTTAGCTGATTATCTTCATACATTTGATTCAAGGACATATCTGGAGGCTTTCCAAAACTTACTTAAAGTATTGAAAGATTTCAAATTAAACAATGAAACAGAAAACAAAATCATTCTGTAATATAGAATTCATACAATCTTATTACAGTGTTTTTAAAATTAAATACAGAAACTAAATTTAAATTTTAAAATCCAACTCAAAATCTATTGATTTATATTGACAATATTGCAAATACTTATAAACTGGCTTCTCTAAAACCATTAACTATAGGAAAATTAAAACTCAATGTTGACATTTAAATAAATGTCCACTCATATCTGACCAATAGCAAATCACTAAATATAGATGATATATATTCAAATAAAATACAAAATACCTTATTATACCTTCAATTATTAAAATACCTAATACTATTAAAATACCTTTACCATTCTTAAAGTTTCAGCTATTTTTTTTAACAAAATTGCAAAAACAAACACCTTTAGTTTAACATACAAGAACTGAAAATAAAACTGAGTCTGTTATCCTGCTCCCTTGTTCTTTGTTCTCCACAGTATAGATAAAAAGCAGCTCTTGGCCTCTCTCCATCCCCCATTCCCCTCCCGTCTGCAGCACTGTGTCTGTGCAGGCACAGGGGGAGCAGTGGGGGTGCTGCCGGAGCCTCTGGAGCAGGGTGGCTGTGCCTCCCCCCCCTCTCTCGGTGAGCCTGGGCTGTGACCTCACGCTGCTGTGCCTGGGTTTGCTCTGTCTGGCTCTGTCCGGGCAGCTGCCTGCAATTGCTTCAAAGTTGTTAATTTTTTCACCTTTGACTTAAAAAGCATAAATTTCTCTCCCCATTAGAATCTGCCAGTTCTAATGTGGACAACTCAGGTTTCCCTGAAACAGGGCATTCATCTCCTCCCCCAGCATTTCTGACAGCTGGAGACAGGTCTGTCTGTGTCTTTTCACAATTCTCGCTTTCCTGCGTCCCGGCCATTGCCGCAGGTTGCCCCTCCCTGGACATCCCTTGCAGCTAAATGCACCGAATCCGCGCTTTTTTCCTGTTTTTGTCCCGGTCAGTGTGAAGGCTGCAGCTCCCTTCCCCCTTTGGGCTGAGAGCCGCCCGCATGGTCCTGTCCTTCTGCGTCCCAGTCCCCGCAGGTTGCCTCTCCCTGCACATCCCTGCGGCACCGAGCCCGCATTTTTTCGTGGTCTTGTCCCCCTCCCCTCTGTCCCCCACAGCCCGGGGAGTCACCTGCAGCGCCCTCCCGCCTTCTGGGGTCAGGGTTTCTGAAGGGGTGAAATAGCAAAAATGTATGTCCTGCAACTCACTTGGAAATATTTCTAACTTAATTTTTCCCCTGGCCTTGCTGATGGCAAGGCCCTTGCTGAACCACCTGCTGCTGGCAAGGCAGTCATAAACTTCCCTCCCCCAGCTCATAGCTAGGTGAGAATCCTTCCCCAGTCTCTGAGGAACTTTAATTGCTTTCTCCGCCTGCTGATAGCAAGGCAGCCGTAAACCTCCCACCCCCTGCTCATGGCTAGGTGGGAATCCTATGATGCGTCTGATTCTCAACCATCTTACCCAAAAGCAATCCGTCCAAAATCGATTCGGAGGTTCCTGAAACCGACCAGCAGTGCACAGGAGCAAGGCTTCCCGGGACACCTCCTCTCCGACTCGCGTCTGGAACTCGGCTTTTCTTGGCAGAGGGCCATAAATCTCCTCCAAAGTCCTTTTCAACAGCTTGCCTTTTCTGAAGCTCTGTCTTTTGGGGGTCTGTACCTGCCTTTGCAGGCTACAAGGATCCACCAGGGTCCGTGCCAAATGTCTCTGCCTGGGGGGGTCTCCTCCATCTCTGTGTGTCTTCTTGAGCTTGCCCTTCTGGGGGTCCACACCCACCTTTGTGGGCGGCGGTGCATCCAGAGACGTCAGATGTCACTGCCCAGCCAGGGGGATGCCAGATGTCAATGCCCACCCAGGGACGCCAGGTGTCCCAGTCTGGGGTTCCTCCTCTGCCCCGAGATCACCCCAGAGGGACACGAAGGTGGTTCAAAACCTGGTTTTCCCCGAAGCCGCCGAAGAGAGACTGCCGGAGACAGTTTTCTCTTTTTCCAAGGACAGTTTATTGTTTCTTATCTCTGGGACACTTTGCCTGGCCAGCAGCGGTCTGCTCAGCCTGGCATCCATGGTGGAATCTCCCTGGTCAAGGCAGGGCTTATCTTATATAGTTAGTACTACGTATTACATGTTTACAAAATTTTACCAATACAATACAATTGTATTAAATGGTCCAGCCCTGACCCCAACCAATCCAAGAGGCCAACGTGTCACCCAACATGGATGACATGGAGAAGAAGGAGGAAAAGGTGTCCACCCCCCAAATTCTCCATCTTGGCCATGTGTCCCTTATCATAAACATTCAAGAAAACGTATTTATCTACGTTCTAACATTCTAATTTACACTCTACTCATCATTATTTTTTGTGTCTCTTCTCTCAATGTGGGCAGATTCTCCCAAGGAGCCAAATCCAGCCCCTTCAGCTCCTGGGCAGCACTCAGGGGTCTCTGAGGGGTCTGCCAGGGGGGTTTTTGCACCCCCAAAGGAGCCAGGGAAAAACCCTGGACTCCCACATAGGGGTTGTGCCACCATGACTGGGGCAGGGGGAACAAAGGGGCCACAGAGCCGCTGCCGGGGCTGACAGCAAGGCCAGGCACACACAAGGAATTGCTGTGCATTGCCTGTGCTGGGCAGGGCTGGCTGTGGCAAGGGCAGAGCTCAGCTGGCTTTGGTGGCTGCAGGAAATGTCAAGAGAGCAAGGACCCTCCATGGCTGTGTTGGAAACCAAGGCTGGAAGTGAGAATGCAGGGCTGCTGTGGGATGGGGAAAGGATTGATTTCCTGCAGATACTGATGTGAGGCTTAGGAAGGCTTGATTGGAAGAGAAGCTTCACAAGCATCAAGGATGGGAATGTTACCAATCTCCACCAGGGGAGCACACACAATGCTTGTTCTTCCTAACCCACTGGTCCTTGGAACTGCCCAATGCCCATTGTGTGAGAAGGAGAATTGGAAAGCACCCAGTCCCATTTGTTCCAACTTTTAACAGCTCACCAGGCAGTCAGGTGTGACTCTGGCATCACTAACCACCAGGGACCACTACATGGGATCCCCAGGACTCAATAACACATCTATGAAGGGGAGGGAAAAATTGTTGATGATTTCAGGGAAAGGACTATCATATGTGTTTATTCTGGGAGAATCACTATATAGGTATCTAAAATAAAGTCTCTAAGCAGGAATATTACTGTGCTCAGTATGCACAGCATTGGGAAGAGCTATTAGCTCCTTCTGCCTCTGGCTGAATAAAGAATGCTGCTTCTTACTGCTCCCTTGGTGTTAATCAATTTCCTTTTTTTTTTCTGATTTTTTGTAGCAGTGTCAGAATGGCTCCTTGGTTCCATGAGACCCTGTAGTGTCATCATGATCTCCTTGGCTCTGCAGTATCATAGTCGGACTCCTGCTTACATGAGTCCTCAAAGTGTCCCAATGGATCATGGATCCTTGTTTCCATAAAACCTCAGTGCGTCATGACATTCTCATCAGTTCACCCAGGCCCCACAGTGTTCCAAAGGTCTGCTTTGCTCTGCAGCTTTAAATGAGCCCTTGGTTCCATGAGGCCCTGCGGTGCCTCACTGGCCTTTGCTTATACAAGAGCCCACAGTGCCACAATGATTTGCTTTCAGCAGGCCCCGAAGTGTTAGAATGGCTCCTTGGTTCCTTGAGGCTCCGCAATGACACAACAGTCCCTTGTTTCCATGGGACACCCCAGTGTCACAAGGGTCTCCATGGTTCCACAGTGTGACAATGGACCCTTGGTTACAGGAACCCTGTATTTGCAGGGCTGGAACCCCTTTGCCCTGGAGCCAGGCTGAGATAGCTGGAGCTGTTCAGCCTTGGTATGAGAAGGCTCAGGGAGACATTAGAGCCCATTGCAGCACCAAAAGGGGTTTGGAGAGAGCTGGAAAGGGACTTTGGACAAAGGGCTGGAGTGACAGGACAAGGGGGAATGGCCATGAGGTGAAGGAGGGCAGGTTTTGATGGGACATTAAGAAGAAATCTTCCCAGTGAGGGTGGTGAGGCCCTGGCACAGATTATCCAGAGAGGCTGAAGACTCCCCACCTCTGGAGGTGTTCAAGGCCAGGTTGAATGGAGCAATCTGGTCCAGTGGGAGCTGTCCCTTCCCATGGAATGAGATTGGAACTGGATAATCTTTAGGATTCCAATCCAAGACATTTTTTGATCCTAGATTTGCCCCTCCCGGCTTCATTTAGCAGCAGGTTGACATGTTCCTTTTGCAGCCATTTACTGCAAACACAGGGACTGAATTGATTTTGCTCTGGATGTTGCCTGCAGACTCCATCAGCTCCAGCTGAGCTTTGGCTTTCCTAAACTCATAAACTCACACTGAGGTCAGATTTATGAATTCCACCTCCTGGTCATTGTGTTTTGGCTCATTCCTGCCTCTTGTCCCTGAAGCAGCACAGCCTCCTGGCCAGCAGAGGCCCCACATCCCCCACACTAGACATGGCACAGCACAGGGAGTGTTTTAGGTGGGCAAATGTTTCCCACCAGTGTGTCCACTCCAGACCTCAGTGTCCAGTCCCACCACCAATCCCATGCCAGGGATCACAGACAGCCCTGCTCTGGGGTCTGCCAAGGGCTGGGTGAAGAGGGAGCCCAGGCAGGGCTGATGCTCTCCCTAGAGCTGTGCTGAAATTAGCAGGAGGAAGGAGATAACCACAGAACAAATAGACCAAAAAACTGGGGGGAGTGCCCAGGTCTGAAAGTGTCTGATGGAAGAACCTGGAGGGATGCTCAAAGCCCTGGGGAACCTTCTCAGGCTGGCCATGCCACTAAGGCCACAGACCAACCATGCCATCAAGGCCACAGACCAACCTCCTCAGTGCTGCACCTGCCTGTCTGAGATCTTTACCAGAGCACTGGCACAGAATCAAAAACCTGCTGGAACTTTTCCTGGCCCTGCAGAGTCACACAGCTCAACTGACACAAGTGGGTTTTATCTCCTGAACACTTCCCAGTCCAGTCCAGCTTCTGCCCAGCTCAGCCCAGCCCAGCAGCCTATTCTGGGTGAGCCCCATGGCAGTTCCCACTCTGGAATGCTCCAGTACTGGGGGCACTCACCCCATAGCCCTGGCCTCCTTGAAGGGTTCGGCAGCTGCTGAGGGGCAGAGAGGGAGGACAGCCTCCACATCATCCCAAGAACTGGAGACCCCCATGGCAGAGAAAATGGAACTCAGTGACAGTGCAGAACCCCTGGTCCTGGCTCTAGGAGATGGCCAGCACAGGTTGCCTCTGCCTGCTCAGTGTCAGCCCTCTCTCTCCCCAGAACTGCACATCAGCCTTGGGAAGGGACAGAGGGGCCTGGCCAGAGCTAGTACCTGCAGCAGCTGATTCCTATGCTTTCCTCCCTGCAGGTACAGAAACGTTCCCTTGCTCCTGTCTGTGGATGTCCCTTTCCCCAGCTGAGCGTGTCCAGGCTGGCTGGGCTGGCTTGTCCTGCTGGCCCAACCCCTGCTCCCCACAGAGCCCTGAACTGGCACTGCTATCTGGGGCCCACCAGGTTCTGCTGCTGTCCATGGCTGGGGCTGCAGGGAAGCATCAGCTGCAGGGGGAAGGTTGCAGAAAGGCTCTGGGCACTGAGGTTGAAAGAGACACCAGAGGGTCCGCAAGTTCTCTGTGTGGGAGCTGAGCTTGTGACCCTTGAGCCCTCCCAAGTGCTGGGACTGCACTTTCAGCTCCAGAGGAGATGTGACAGTTGGAAACAGAGACAAATAATTCCTGCTAAATTCTTTATTGTGTTTGCTTATAAAGGTGACCTGGATCCATATGTAGAAGCGCTGTTTTGTGTGAGATAATCTGCTAGAGTGATATGAATAGTATTTTTTTATCTGAAAATAGCATTTCAAGCATAATACACAATGAGAAAAAAAAAAAAAAAGACATATGGCGAGAAGAATATCTGAGTTTTTCAGAAGATGAGAGACTCATTGATGCTCCAGTAGTCAAACCTGCTCAAATACTTTCCCCATGGCTTCCTTGAGATGAGGGGTGACCACCAGTGGCCAAGGCCAGCCAGAGTTCTCTCTACTGTGCTGGCGCCTTCTGTCTAGTAGAGTGTTGGGAGTTGAGTGTTTTTCTGTTACTGTATCAATGTAAAGAATTTTTTCCCATTATCATGCCAATGGAGCTGGCTGGGTTACACCCAGTATCTCTGATGAATCCAGACAAAAGGGGATGGTGGCAGCGGCTTCTGGAGGGGCCTCTTGTGCTTCCGGGAGCTCGGAGCAGGACGCCCCGTCTGCAGCCCACGGGGCCGAATGCAGGACAGCCAGACCCTCTGTGATCACCTGCCCTGCATCTGCCCCATCCCAGCCTCCTGCCTCTGTGGACACAACTGATCACCCGGACACAAACGGTGAGTGAGGAGCTGCCCTCTCCAGCCCGTTCCCACCTGAGACCGGTGTGGCCGCTGCCGTCCCCGCCCGCCTTTGCTCCCGCCTGCCCTCTGCAGCTGCCGGGCTTTGCTCTGTGTGAAGCACCAGGACCGAGTGCAGATAGAGTGTGCCTGCAGCTAAAGAAAGGACTGGAACTGAGTTATCTGTTCTGTTTTGTTGGTAATTTTGCAACTGCTGTTGTTTCTGCTTGTACGGTTAGACATATTAGTAAAAGAGCTGTTATTCCTACCCCCTTATCTCTGCCTCAGAGTCCTTAATTCAAACAATTATAATACTTGGTAGGAGTGGAATTAAAGTCTCTATTCCAAAGGAAAACTTCTGCCTTTATTGGCAAACACCTGTCCTTCAAACCAGGACAGAGAACCCTTGCATATAGGGAATTTTTTAGGGGGGAGTATCAATTTTGGCCATAGGAATCTGGTTAGATGGATGGTTCTTTTCCCTAGGAATGAAAACTGGGGGGCCAAGTTCTCCAACAGTTTATGGGAAGCAGCCCTCTACATGCCAAGGTCAGCTGGACCTGTCAGATAGCCCCCAGGAGGCCAAACCAGCCAGACCTGATCCATGTCCCCTTGTTTCCATGGGGCCCCACAGTGTCACAATGGTCTCCATGATTCCATGGGGCCTGGCAGTGCCTCAAAGGTCTCCATGGATACATGGTGCCCTGCAGGATCACAAACGAGGTGCTCACAATGATCTCCATAGGAAAGAAACAACTGAGCCTCAGTGTTTCAGGGGCACATGGGGGGAAGTCACCAGAGGCCAAGGACTGCCAGACTTGATGGTATTTGCAGATTTTTTCTGGGAGTAATCCCCAGACACATGGAATTTTAGAGGTGGAATACCTATTTCATACATGGACATCTGGAGGAAAAGGACCATTCTTTCCCATAGGAAGGAAACACAGAACTCCGGTGTTTCAGGGAGAGATGAAAGGCGGCCATCACAGGCCAAGGCCAGCCAGACTTCTCTGTTCTAAAAGCTTTTGTCTGAAAAGCAATTCTTGGGTATATGGAAATGCAGAGGTAGAATCCTAATTTTTGACCATTTCTGCATTGATAAGAGAGACAGTTTTTTTCCATAGGAAGAAAAACAGAGGCCAATGTTTCAAAGGCAGATGAGAAGTGGTTCCTGGGAGCTCAAGCAAGAAAGGCCTGTTTTTACTGGAAGTTTTTGTTACAGAGGAATCCTTGGATACACTGATTTTGGGAAGAGGAGTCTCAATTTTGACCATGGACACCTTGACAAGAAGGACGCTTCCTTTCCATTGGAAAGAAAGCATCAAGCCCCAGTGTTTGGAAATCAAGTGAGAGGAAGCCCCCAAAAGGGCAAGGGAAGCCAGACCAGTCTGTCCTGTCAGTTTTCACTTGGGAGCAATCCTTGGATGCACATTTTTGAGGTGGAATCAAATTTCAGATAGTCAGATAGTTTTTCCATAGGAAAAAGAAAAGTGCAAAGCCCAAGTGTTTTGGAAGAAGATGAGAGGTCATGGGCCTAGCCAGCCAGACCTGTCTCTCTGGCTGCTTTCATCTGGGGGGCTATCCTTAGACATAGGGATTTTTGGAGATGGAACCTCAGTTTTTGTTGTGGGAACCTGGAAAGGCACAAGATTTCTTTGCATTAGGAGTGAAAGCTTCAGGGGCAGAAAAAGAGTAGCCCTTGACATGTCAAGGTCAACCAGACCTGTCAGGTGGCCCCCAGGAGGCCCAGCCAGCCAGAGCTGTTCCATGTTTCCTTGGTTTTGTGGGACCTCACAGTGTCACAATATTCTCCTTGATTCCATGAGTCCCCACAGTGTCACAATATTCTCACTATCACAATATTCTCACTGTCACAATATTCTCCTTGCTTCTGTAGTGTCACCATGGCCTGTGGGCTCCATGTGGCCCTGCTATGTCACAATGGCTCCTTGGTTCTATGGGCCCACAGCTTAATCCTTGACCCTTGGTTCCATAGGAGTCCTGAGTTTCACAAGGGTCCCCCAGATTTCCTACCACACCAGAGTGTCACCATGACCACTTTGGTTCCATGAGGTTCCATAATGTCTCCATGGTGTCCACTGATCCACACTGCCACCATGGCCCCTTGGTTCCATGAGGTTCTGTACTGTCAACAATGATCCCTTTGTTCCAATGAGACCTTGATGTGTCACAATGGCTCCTCGGTTCCATGACATTCCATAGTGTCATGTATGGAAAATCATGCTATGAAAAGCCAGTGTCCATAAAGGAGATAGGGGAGTCCTTCAGCTTTATTAGAATAAAAGGAAAGAGTCCAGCCGGGCACACACCCGTGGGGTTTTCTCTCTCAAGGTTCTGGATTGTACAGCCTCCCTTTATCCTAAACTCCTGGCTGCAGTTTGCCCTCTTCCTATCCCCATTGGGCAAGGTACTAGGAAAGAACAACCATCCCAAACAGCCTGCCACATCTTCCACTCTTGAACTTTTCATTTTAGCTCAAAGTCCATAAAGAAAAGCTCATGTAGACCCTTGTCTGTTTCAGGAGCCAAGCTTTCTGGGCTCTTTAATAAACCAGTTGCTTGAAGTTAATAGAGACAAAAAGTCCTATTTCAAAGATGTTAACACCCACAACTTCAGTCATTGGATTCTCTTTAAAGACATCTTGCCTATTAGTCAAAATGGGCTCCTTGAGTTCCATGAGGCCCCAAAGTATCACTGTGGCCACTTGGTTCCATGAGGTTCTGCAGTGTCACCATGGTCGGTGTCAGAGGCTGGATGAGATGAATATCCCAGACATCTCGGGATGAGCTGTCAGTCAGTCACACAGTGGGCTGGTGCTGACCCAGGCTCTGATTGTCTGGGTAATCACAAGTCCCACCTGGGGGAGGCCCACGAAGGTCCAGGGGCTTAAAACATGGAGCAGGCACTGAGTCCATGGTCCATACCCTGTTTCTGTTGGGGTCTGTGTCTCACCCACACTGGAACCTGAGGAGATTGTAGCCATTTCTGTGTCTTTCTATAGAGCTTCTGTCTTTCTGTCTCTCTCTTCCCTCTCCTTCTAATGCTCTTTCTATGGAACAGTTTTGGGTACCTCAACAATTCAAGTGTTTAAAAATTTCTAGATTAAATGGGCAAAGTTAATGAAGTTCCTGATATGGTAAGTGTTTTATGTTGAGTTGGATGCTATCTAAAATCCTTTTACAAAATTCCTTGACTTTTTACACTTGCCAGAAAAATTATGTGTCATGTTGACCTCCTGAGAATACCTGACTGGAGTTTCTCCTGTGTACCAAGCTCGAGTAACGGAACCTTTGGTCACCCCCAGAAGTTCAGTGTTCTGGTATTACAGGCCCGCTGTTTCACAATGGCCTCTTGTCTTCATGAGCCTTTGCAGTGTCACACTGGCCCTTGGTTCCATGAGCATCTGGAGTGTCACACAGGTTGATGCCATTTGTCCTTGCTTCCCCTCCCATCCCTATGCCCTAGAAACAGCCCCAAGCCACCCATGCTGGGCCAGGCCTGGGCTCAGGCCTTGGCCTTTCTGCTGCTTCCAGCCAGCCCAGTCCTTGCTCAGCATTGCAGTTCCTGCTCACAGCCTTTGGCTCCTGCAATCCTGCCCTCAAGGATCTGCTCTCACCAGTCCCTGGGGAGCCTTTGGCAGTTCCTGCTCTCAGTGGAGCCACTGATGCTCCAAGGGACTTGGAGTTTTGCTTCTGACTCCTTGAGCAGCTTCTTCAACCTTCTCTCCATGCTTGAGGCTCCTGGACTCAGCCCCAGACCCACCGTGGGGATCATTAAAATACAGAAAGTTTTCAGGAGTTCTTTTTCTCTCTCTATTTGTCATCAAGTCTCCAGGGCTTGTGCAGCTGCTTGAGTCAGTTTGGAGTTCTGTTAAGGAAGAAGATTTCAATGTGCATCTCATGACTTTATTTTCCTCAAGGGAATGTTTTTCTAGTTTTAATTTCAGAAAGAAACTGATAGAAGCTTTCTGCAGATGATGTTGATGCTGAATGTCTCCTTAGGAGCTCTGGGCACAGAGAAGAATGAGCCCCTTGCAGACTGATCCAGTTTGGACAATCTGCTCCTCACTCCCAGCCTCACCAACTCATGATATCTCCCTGACAACCTGAAAATGACTGACAACCGAAAAAATAAAAAAAACCCTCATATATTTCTCTTTAAAACAAAAATGTAATTAAATAATAGCATTTTATTTTTCTGAAGTATAATATTACTATTCTATACATTTTAACTTAATTTTAAAAATTATATTAATAATATTTATGTTATTAGCAATAAAATATATTATTGGTCATTGCCTCTAAGTAAGATAAATCGCATAATTAATAATTTAACTCTATTGGTTATTTATTTCTCCCTCTTTAAGATAATTTGTAATGTTTTATATGTGATTCCTGCCAATTAAATTGTAACAATATTGACAAAATTGTTGCATTATAATTAATCAAATATTGTATTTAATTGCTTTAAAGCAAAAAGAGATAAAGGAAATGGTTAACAAAACAGAAAAAAATCGTCCTTCAGATGTTAGGTGGGAGTCAGTATAGGAAGGGTATAGGTCTAAGAACAGTGTCTAGAAATAGGCTTTCGATATTGAATTGAGCCAAACTCTCATGATTTCAAACCACTGGACACTGGACTAAGGCCTGTTTTGGCAACATATATTTAATTATGCAACTTTAAGCTCAGTGTGCCTGCGCTACCTGCAAGGTCAAACAGCGAACACTGAGGAAGACCCAGAGCCTTCATCGGAAACAAGACTCCTGAAAGGAGGAGAGACCCCCAACCCCTGGTGACACATGGCAACACAACATAGTGACATAGATTTTAGGAATAGAAACTAGGAGGAGCTTTCTAGAAGATTCTATATTAATATGCATTAGTAAACAGCATATAAGTGAGATTTTTAGCTTGACTGATTTGGTACGGTGTGAGAGGAATGGCCCTACCCATACCCCCAGTTGGGGTATCTCCCAATCGGTTTTGCTTATGCTTTATTCAACCAAACCCTATTATACTTGAATTGCTGCTAAATTTTGAAGCTATTCACATTTATATAACTCATATGTTTTGATTGTATTCATTTATATACAATTGCTATTATTAATAAACTACTGCTAAATTTAATTTTGTGGTTTGATCAATTGGACAAAATCGAACACATTCAATATCCATTTATAACAGTAACATTTGCAATCATTTTATCATCTTTATTATCAGCTTTTAAAGAGGCAATTGGGGGGCTCTAATGGGGCTCTTGGGGACGCGGGGGAAATGATAGGAGTTGTATGTGCACGTATAATACAGTGTAAAGGGACTGTGGTGCATCATGGGAGCTCCAGGCGCAATTGCAATGTCTCTCTGTAAGGCGCGGGCATGATGGGGGATGAAGTCTCAGCTGGAATGACATTTTACCAGAACCGTGCAGCATGACGGGAGCTGTAGCCCCAGAAGTGCCTCTTGCAGAGAGTTTGGGGTCCGGGAGGGCGCTGCGGGGATATTTTTGCCTCTGAACGATGACTTGAGGCCCTCAGGGGGGAAGGCATACGGTTCGAGAGAGTTTGGAGGGATCTTGGGGAGCTCTAACCGGGCTCTTCAGGGCACGGGGCATGGCAGAAATTGTAGGCGACTGACTAGGTTATGAAGTGCTCTGAGCTCACAGGGGATGGCAGAAGATGAATTCTCAGAAGTGGCTGTACCGGGCATCTGTGGGCATGGGAGCATTTGGAGATTCAGGAACATTTTTGGGAGGTTCCCAAATGGGCACTGAGGGTACACTTGGGGATCATGGAGGTTCTGGGGGACACCTATTGGACATATGGGGGGGATACCGGGGTACTGTGGAGCGCAGGGCATGATGGGCATTGTAGTCCCGGCTCCAATGGGGCTCTATGGGGCCACGGGGCATGACGGGAGTTAGAGATAGAAAGGAAAGATGGCGTCAACACCTGGCACCACCCCTGAGGCCCCGATCCCCAGCGCTGAACCCCCTTGGTGGCACCTTGGTCTGACACACATCTGTGGAGTGTGTCTGCACTGGGGAAAATTAGGAGTTTTAGATTGCATCAAAACTAACAAAAAGGAAAAACTCCTCTTTCCCTGAGACCAGCCAACCCTCCAAGCAAAGCAGGTCCCAGGTGAGTGAGGACAGATAGGATGGGGTTGGAGAATCTGGAGCAAGGTTGTCCACACTGGCTCAGACCTCAAGGCACAGCTTCTCTGAGAAGGCCAGACCTCCTGAGGAGGGACCCTGGATCAATATCAATCACAGAATGTTGCAATCACCACTGTTTTCAAGAGAACAGTAATAAAATCCATCCTTTAAAATAGGAATGGATATTTTTAAGATGCACTTGGAAATATTTTTCCATAACTATTAGAAGAAGCACTCCTAATGACCTGCACCAGACCAGAGGGAAATTAAGGCAGAGCCATGGTTTGTTAGGAAACCTCTCAAGAACTCCAAGTGACAATCAAACCCCAAAGTTTCTTAAAGTTTTAATGGATCTCAGGGAGGAACGTGAGTGAGAAAGTGTTCCCAAGCCTCAATCAGAGCAGAGAATTGGAGGCAGAGATGACAAGTGGGGACAAAGAGAAAACAAGTCTTGGTGCCCTGGGGCACAGCAGGGTCTGTGCCACTAAGGGCTGTGAGGAGACACCTTGTTCTGAGCCACTGGGGCCTCCTGGCACAGCCTCAGCAAGGCTGGGCACTGTCACCCCTTGTCCTGCCCTCAGCTTCCCCCCCACATCCCAGTGGCCTCAGGGATCTGCTGGGACCAGTCCCTTGGGAGCCTTGGACAGGAATGGCCTTGGGGGCTCCTTCCTGCTCCCAGGGACTGCAGGTTTTTTAGAGGATTTTGGGTTTTGCTTTTGCCGTGCAGTATCTGAGAGCTTTGTGCAATCATGGCCTCCAATTATGCTTTAATTAGTCTCTTGAGAGCCCTTCTGAGTAATAACACTCAGTGGGCCTCATTAATACATCTAGGTGCTTCAGTTTCTTAAGGCACTTTGCTTTTTCCTTTCTTCTCTGAGTCTCTGTGAGGATTTTGGGTAATCATGCCCTCCAATTCTCTCCTCCAAGGAGACTATGAGTAGCCTGTGTTGGGGATGGACCTCAGTGGGACCCATTCATGCTTTGAGACACTTTGCGTTTTTCTTCTGCCGTGGGCTCCTGGTAAGTCTTGTACAATATCCTCTCAGGCCCTGAGGTTCCAGGGCTCAGCACCAAATCCACCATGGGGCTAATTTTAAAAAAGCAAACCATGACAAACATGACAAACCATGGCTCTGCCTTGATTTCCCTCTGGTTCAGAACATATCCAGCAATTAGTTAGATTGAGTATTTTGGCTACTTTTATTTTTACATTTTCATGACAATTTTCATGATTAATCCTTGATAAAATTCTAGAGATGTTTCTGGCAAACAAAAATTCTAGCTGACTATCAAGATACAATTTGCAAGCATGAGTTGTTTTTTAGTGACAGTTTTTCATTCTTTTTCCTCAATCTCATTTTGGTTAGGAACAATAATTCTGTTGTCCACAGAGCTGACACCTTTTTAATTCCAGAATAATGCCCCCAAGGCCCTTTGCTGTTCAGCTGTACCATGCTGTCTGTGGGTGACAAGACTTGGTGGGGTCCTTTCCCCTCTGGCTGCAGAGGTGCCAGGTCCCAGTCCCTGAGGGCAGCCAGGCTCCTGATGGAATTCGTGTGGAACTCCCTCAGTGTCACATCAGCCTTCACATGGAGCCCCATGGATCAGAGCATTTTCCAAAGAGCTGTTGGGGCAAACATGGAGATTTGGTGCTACAGGATCTGTTAAACAATATCCTATAACATCCACTTGTTCTGGCACAGAACACTTGGATGCAGGGACATATTCCCATCCTTTTCACCCAGGTTTCAGCATTCAGTGTTGTCTTTTTCCAGAGCTGTTCCTTCAGCTGGCTCAGGACGCCCATTTGGCCTCTGCACCCACACTCTGGCTCCACTATTAGAACTGGTGCATCCAAACACTTTAGCTCCATGAACAGCAGAGATTTGACGTAGATGTCCTTTTTTCACAGTTGTTTTAAAAACTGCCATGTCAATAATTACGCTGCCCTTCCACAATTGAATATGGGGTGGAATAATCCAAGTGTTCAGTATTGTTTAAGAGAATTACTTTAATTTCTCCTTGATAATATGCACCAATTACTCCTCTCAAGACATGAACACTTCAAGGCCAAGCTGGAGTGAACATTTATCAAACCAAAGCATCCAGAAGGAATCTGAATACCTGTTCTGGTATTGATAACTCTCATTTGCTTCTGATTTATCTTAACTAGTCCTAATGCATAAAGGTCCAGCCCTGCAGCCTCTGGGGTGGTCCTATCAAGGGCCATCACACCCAGAATAATTTCCCAAGAAGTCCAAGCCTCACTGTCCATGGCTGTATTTCTAAGCTGGGTGCAGCCATTCATATCCAGGAAGGTTTCCATTCGCAGTGGATCCATTGTTAAGGGTATAGAACACATCTGTGAGATGGGAATTTCATTGCAATAAATTTCCATGTCCTATTTTTTTTCAAGTGCTCTTTTAGCAACCTCTTTATCTGCTCAATCAGTGCCTCAGCTTGTGGGTGGTCTGGTGTATGAAAAATCCAGCAGTCTTACTCACTTTATTTTTCACAGAAACATACAAAGCATTCCAAATCCTAGTGTCAGCAAACCCTGTAAAAACTGCCAATTTCATCCGTTCCTCTTTGATTTGTTGTATACAATCTCACAGAGTTCACCAGTGATGTTTGGGTCCTCGACAGTAATTTTGTGTAGAGTATTAAGTGTTAAATCCCTGAGCAAGAAAAACTAAAAAATTACTACTTGGAGTATTATTTTACAATGTCATTATATATATCTGCGAAGATCCACATATCAAATTTTAATTATACATATACATATACATAATATCATATATATATACACATATATAAAATATATATTATATATCTATTATATATATGTGTACAATTACTGATTATAATATTACTCTATTCTTTGCACAAACTAATCCATGTTCAAGGTTAAAAGCCTTTTGCGTCACTCCATGTGGGAGCATTTTGGCAGCAATCATTCTCTCTCCTGGTGCTGTTTTTGAGATGCTGTTAATAAAATTCATCCTCATCTTCCCAAACACACAAGTTCTTTTCATTTTTCCATATTTCAATACATCAAGTGGTTCAGCTTCTTTCAGCTGACTTCTCCATTGTTCTCATGATGCTCTGACCTAAGCCCATTCCAGAGGCAGCAAACTCTAGGGAAGGTTTTCCCTCTACCTGGGAATTTCAGACAGGACTGCTTTTTTACATTTACATACAAAAAGCAACATTTTGTGGCGATCTAGACAGACTACACCAACTTTCTTTTACCAATAGGCAGGGTCAGCAGCAGAGACACAGACACCAAGTTCAGGAATCAGTGTCACTTACTCTACAGCATTCTGTCTTCATTCTCCTCTTGGGTTCCTCCCAAAACCTGGCCAGGCCTCAAGGAGGAACCAAGGAAGCTGACTTTGATCATACACCCTTAAACAAGGTCAGATATCAGATTTCATGGCTTTGTGCAGCTTCTAAATACAAAAAGGTCAATATATGTTTTATTAATGGATGGATACACCTATCACTAATGACCATGCATATTTTGCTAATGAGCGTATACAAAGATAACCTTTGGTTTGAAGGTTCATCCAGAGGTCACCTTTGGCTCAGGGCCTGCTGTCCAGACCTTGACACTTCAGGGATGTGGTTTCGTGCTCAGTTTGACAGTGCTGGATGAACAGCAGGACTCAGAGTGCTCAGAGGTCTTTTCCAACAGAAAGGATTTGATAATTCCATGATTCTACCTGCTAGGTCCAAGTTGGCAGCATTACTTTGGTCCAAAAGTCTCCTCTTGGTCACCTCTTGTGGCCTAAAGCTTCAGCTCCTTTAGCTAAGCTGCTCATGCTGAATGAGACACGCACAGAGAAGAATATGGTTCATCCAATTCCTTCCGGGGCACTGAGAGGGGAGGCTGTGAAAACAAGAGCATTTTTTGGTGTGGTCTCCTCTCTGTCCTTCACACATTTCAGTACTTTGAAACAGCCAAGAGCTTTGTCCAAGAGTGCAGTGAAGCAGCTGTTCCTGCTTCCAGCTCTGGCTCTTCCCAGTCTCTGATCTTGACTGGTTTTGTCCCTCTTGCTGTGCCCTCTGTTCCCCCTGTGTTCGGTGGCTGCTGCCCAGGACTGTGGAACTGGCACAGATCAAGGGCTCCAGCCCGTCCTTTCTCTGCCCTTGGAGCTGCCTGCTCACAGCAGCCTTTTCCATCTGGAAGGTGCACATGGACAGGGAGTCCCCACCTCTGTTCCCTGCAAAACTCCAGGAGCCCAGGGCTGCCATCTCAAGTCCCTGCTGGCACTGGGGTGTCCCAGGGGCCCCAGGCTGCTGTGACACCACTGCACACAGGAGGGAAGAGTGGCAGGGGCTGTGCTGAAAGTCAGGTCCATGTGCTGCTTCTGCTGCTGCTGTGGGGGTCATTTGTCCAGCCCTGCCCCAGAGTCAGGGATCAGATCTGGATTCTGCTTCTGCTCCCTTGGCATCCATGATATGGGGGACATATAGGGTTGTGAAAATTCAGGATTTTAGAAGCCTATAATATGCTTAAGCATGTGGAGGGGAAATAGATCACATGGAGAAACAGTATCCAACAGAGCACACAGGAGCTTATTTGCCAGGAAAAAAAACCATGAAGATAAGATATAATGTGAAAGCTCAGGAAAGCAAGACCTAGGTATTATACAAGCCTGATGAAGAAGAAATCTGTGGCTCTAAAAACCATCCAGAACACGACAAGTGGTTTTCAGTGGGACAGGTTAACCTGAGGAATAGCCAGACCTGCACTTTGCCTGCCCAGAAGCAGGGGCCAAACAGCAATCACTGAGGAAGAAAAAAGGCCTTCATCCCAAGGACCACCTAACATGACAGCAGGAGCTGTGGCAGATAATTATAATCCCAAGTGGGAAAAGGCAGAGATGGGTGGGCAGGGAGATGTGGGCTTGTGGGATCAATGTGTATTTACACCTGGAACCTGTCTTGACCAGGTACGCATGGTTTGAAGGAAATATCCCCCCATGTTTCCCAGCTGGCAATGAAACATATACTTTGCAATTTTGGTGTCAATTTCTGATTCCGAAAATCAGTGTGACACTCCAGATGCTCATGGAACCAAGGGCCAGTGTGACACTGCAGGGCCCCATGAAAACAAGAGGCCACTGTGAGCCTGCAGGGCTGTAACATCCCAGAACACTGAACTTCTGAAGGTGACCAAAGGTTCCTTTACTTGAGCTTGGTGCACAGAAGAAACCCCAGCCAGATATTCTCAAGACATCAAAATGGCAGGAAAACTTTATTGGAAAAGTATATAAAATCAGGAACTCTTGAAAAGGTTTTAATACAACATCCAATTCAACATAAAACAGTTACCATAGCAGGAACTTCATTATCTTACCTCATTTAATCTAGAAGCCTTTAAACACTTCAGTTGCTTTGGTACCTGGAACTGTTCCATATAGAGAGTATTAGAAGGAGAGGAAAGAGAGAGACAGACAGAAAGACAGAAGCTCTATAGAAAGACACACATGACTACCAGCTCCTCGGGTTCCAGTGTGGGTGAGACACAGGCCCCAGCAGAAGGCAGAGTACGGTCCATGTTTAAAGCCCCTGGGCCTTCATGGGCCTCCCAGGTGGGACTTGTGATTGCTCGAGCAATGAGAGTCTGGGTCAAGACCAGCCCATTGTGTGACTGACTGACAGCTCATCCTGAGGTATCTGGGACATTGATCTCATCCAGCCTCTGACAGCTACCATGGTGACCCTGTGGAACCTCATGGAACCATGGGTCAATTGTGACAAGGACAGAAGGAGATCCAAGAACACCATGGAGACACCATGGAACCTCATGAAACCAAAGAGACCATTGTGACACTCTGGTGCCTCATGGGATAAGGGGGACCATTGTGGAACTCAAGAGTCCCATGGAACCAAGGGTCAGTGATCAAATTGTGGGGCCGTAGAACCAAGGAGCCATTGTGACACAGCAGGGCCACATGGAGTCCAGGGTCCATGGTGACACTGCAGAAGCAAGGAAAGCATTGTGACAAGGAGAATATTGTAACAAGGAGAATATTGTGACACCTTAGGGACTCATGGATGCAAGGAGAATATTGTCACACTGTGGGGCCCCGTGGAACCAAGGGAACATGAAACAGGTCTGGCTGGCTGGGCCTCCTGGGGGCCACGTGACAGGTCTGGCTGACCTTGACATGTTGAGGGCTGTTGCTCATCAGCCACTCAAGTACTGAGGCTCTGTGATTTCCTTCCTGTGGAAAAGAACCATCCTTCTCGTTGAAGTGGCCATAGCCAAAATTTGGATTCCTTCTCCTAATTTCCTTATATGCAAAGATTGTTCCCAGATGAAATCTGTTAGGACAGACAGATCTGGCTGGTTTGGCTACCCAGGGGTTACTTCTCATATGCCTTTGAAACGCTGGCACCTTTTGATTTTCTTTCTTATGGGAAAAAAAGCCACCTTTGACATCCAGACACCCACAGCCAAATTTGGGATTCCACCTCCAGAATTCCTTGTATCCAAGGATAACTCCAAGACAAAAGCTGCCATGACTGACAAGTCTGGCTGACCTTGGTTTCCTGACAGCTGGCTCTCATCTGCATTTTGAAGCACTAGGGCTCGGTGCTTTCCTTCCTAATGAAAAGAACTCTCCTTCCATGCCAGGCACTCATGGCCAAAATTGATATTGCACCTCCAAAAATCCCTATGTCCATAGATTGTCCCAGATGAAAGGTGCCAGGAGAGACAGATCAGGCTGGCTTGGCTGAGCCCTTGGTTCTCAGCCCTCATCTTCTTCCAAAATATTTGGGCTTCACACTTTTCTTTCCTATAAAAAATACCACATTCACCTCGACCAAGTGCCCATGGCCAAAATTGGGATTCCAACTCTTGTACATCCATGGATTGCTCCCAAGTGAAAGCTGCCAGGACAGACAGGTCTGGCTGCCCTTGGCCTCTTGGAGGCTGCCTCTCACCTGCTTTTGAAACACTGGGGCTCAGTGCTTTCCTTCAAATGGAAAAGAACGATGGTTCTTGTCAAGGTGTCTATGGTCAGAATAGGGATTCTGCCTCCCAAATTCTGTATGTCCAAAAAATTTCTCCCAGGCAAAAGCTGCCAGGACAAAATGGTCTGGCTGGCTTGGCCTCCCAAGAGCCACCTCTCTCCATTTCTGCCTTTGAAATACTGGGGCTTGGTGCATTCCTTCCTATGGGAAGAAAACCAACCCTGTTATCAATGCAGAAATGGCCAAAATTGGGATTCCACCTCCAAAATTCTGTGAATCCGAGATTTACTTTCAACAAAAGTTGCCAGGAAAAGGTTCAGGCTGCCTTGAATCTCTGATGACTGCGTTCCATCTGCCTCTGAAACACCAGTGTTTCATTATTCCCTTCTTATGGAAAAGAACTGTCTTTCTCCTCCAGGCGTTAATATCTAAAATTGGTATTCCGCCTCTAAAATTCCATATATCTGGAGATGGTTACCAGAGAAAATTGCCAATACAGTCAAGTCTGTCTGCCCCAGTGCGTCTGATGACTGCCTTTCATCTGCCCCTGCAACATTGGGGCTCAGTTGTTTCCTCCCTATAGAGACCATGGTGACATTAAGGAAACATCAAGGAACCATGGAGACCATTGTGACAATGCAGGGTACCATGGATCAAAGGGGCCATTGTGACACTGTGGAGACACAGTGGAACCAAGGGGTGATTGTGACACTGTGGAACCTCATGGAACCAAAGACACCATCGTGGCACTCTGGGCTGCAGAGTACCAAGGGGCAGGTGTGAAGCAGCATGGCTTTGTGGAACCAAGAGGCCATTGCTGCATTACAGGGCCTTGTGCAGCCAAAGGGCCGTTGTGATCCTGCAGGGCAGGGTGGATCCATGGAGATCATAGTGGCATTGCCATGCCCCATGGAATCATGGAGATCATTGTGACACTGTAAGGACTCATGGAACCAAAGAGTCATTGTGACAATGCAGGCCTCATGGAATCAAGGGGCCATTGTGACACTGCAGAAACAAGGCGACACTGAGGGGCCTCGTGGAACCAACAGGACATGGAACAGATCTGGTTGGTCTGGTCCTCCTGGGGGCCACCTGGCAAGTTTGACTGATCCTCGCGAGTTGAGGGTTTCTTCTCATCAGCCCTTGAAGCACTGAAGCTCTATGTTTTCCTTCCAATGGAAAAGAACCATCTGTCCTACCAGGTACCCATGGCCAAAACTGATACTGCCCCTGAAAAATTCCATATATGCAATGGTTCTCCAGACGAAATCGGACAGGACATAACAGGACAGAGATCTCTGGCTGCTCATGCTCTCTAGTAGTCACCTATCATCTAAAAGTAGCCCTGAGGAAAGTATTTGTGCAGGTTTGACTACTAGAACATCAATGAGTCTCTCATCCTCTGAAAAATTCAGATGCTCCGCTGATCATATGTGCCTTTTTTTAACTCATGGTATATTATGCATGAAATAATTTTTCAGCTAAATAATATTATTCTTTTCACTCTACCAGTGTTATCTGACACTAAACACCTTCTCTACCTGTGGATGCAAGTCACCTGTATAAGCAAACACGATAAATAATCCAGCTGGAATTATTCATCTCTAGTCCTCTCTGTCACATCTCCTCTGGAGCTGGAGGTGCAGCCGTGGTGCTCACTGCAGCTCTGGGGCTCTGTGCCCCATGGCCTCCCTGCTGGGCAGCCTCTGCCCACTCCTGCACAGCCCATGGCACCTGTGGGCTGCACTGACAGCTCTACCCCGGGCTCTGCCAGGCTCTGGGCCAGCAGAGAGGCCAGACAGGGCTGGCCATGGCCGGGAACAGGCCCTGAGCCCCACAGGAGAATGGAGGTGGGCCACAGCCAAATTCAGCCTAGGGCAAACTTGGGCTGACAGTCAGGGCTGGCAGTGTCTGGGGAAAAGGCTGGTGATGACAAATGTCCTGGGCCCCCTCCCTGCTCTGTGCATGCCACCAAGGGCACAGAGCAGCCTCCTCTCCCAGCCACTCGCCTGTTTCCAATGCCTTCCACAGGCGCTGGCCCTGCCCCACAAGGCCTGGGCTGAGTCCTGCCCCTACACGCTCAGCCAGGCTGAGATGGACACTGCTGCTTTCTCTGGCAGTCTCTCTCAGGCCAACCCAGCTCCCTGAAAGCTGTGCCAGCTGCCCTGAGCTCTGTGCAGTACCAAGGGCCTCTCCCCAGCACAGCCCAGCCGGCTCTGGCCCAACAGCTCTGCTCAGGGCAGGGGGCTCTGGGCAGTGGTCCCACGACCTCAGCCCCTGGCAAGGGCACAGCAGCAGCTGCAGCTCAGACAGGACTCAGCCCCAGCCACGGACAAGGTGCTTGGCCAAGGCAAAAGGAAGCTCCCTGTGTGCCCTGCTCCCCTCTCCCTGATCTTCTGAGAGCTCTGCAGCCCCTGCTGCCATCCCATCTGCCCAGGCCAGAACAACAGCCCTGGCCTTGGGGCCTTCCAGAGCTGCTCCTGCTCCTGGCCCAGGGCCCATCCCAGAGCTGGGGCAGCCACAAAGCTGTGCCCATTTCTGTTCATTCCTGCTCTGATGAGCATGGATCCTCAGCCACTTGGAGGATGCTGATGCATTTTACTTTTACAGAGACCTCTTCTTTCTTGAGCTCTTCAATTTGAGAAATTCAGTGTGAAGGGCTCATAAACATTTGTTCAAAACACTCAAACAAAAAAAGCCCCTGGGAGTAAGTTTTCAATTCTTCTGTGGCTAATCAAGAAGATTTCAGAAGTGCATTCAATGTGAATAAACTATTTTGAAAACAATGCAAAAAGGACATTTTTCTCCTGTTATGTTTTTCTATTTCTAGATTGATATTCACAATCTCCAGTTGACGTTGACCTGCAGCACCTTCTAATGCAGTCAGAATTTACATGAAAGCCAAGACACTTCATGGCTGACAATCAATAACACTTTGTCCCCCCTCCCTCCTGACCATTTCCCTCATCCAAACTCTGAGGCTCCTCTAGATCAGCAATGATGTGGCCAGCAGGACCAGGGCTGTGATTCTTCCCCTTTACTCAAAACTGATTGGGCAGCACCTTGGGTCCTGTTGTCCAATTCTAGGCCACTCACTTTAGGAAGAACATGGAGGAGCTGGAGCGTGTTCAGAGAAGATCAAGAAGGCTGGTTAGGGGTCTGGAACACAAGCCCTTTGAGAAAGAACTCAGAGAGCTGGGGAAGTTTATCCTGGAAAAGAGGAGGCTCAGGGGAGACCTCATCCCTCTCTACAACTCCCTGAAAGGAGAGTTCCGCCAGTGGGGTTTGGGCTCTTTTTCGCAGAGAACAGTAACATCAGAAGAGGACACAGTTTTAAGCTGCACCTGGGGACGTTTATGAGGATGTTAGGGAATCTTCTTCATAAAAAAGGTGACTGGGAATTGGAATGGGCTGTCCAGGGAGGTGGGTGAGTCACTGTCCATGGAGGTGTTTCAGAAAAGACTGGATGTGGCACTGAGTGCCATGATCTGAGTGACAAGCTGGTATTAGGTCACAGGTTAGCGTTAATGCTCTCAAAGCTCTTTTCCAGCCTGGGTGATTCTGTGATGATCGTGACTCTTCAGGGTCTTGGGGAAACAAGGAGCCATTGTGACACTACATGGTCTTGAGGAACTGACAGGACCATGGTGATACTGTGTATGTATGACATGGCACCACAGAGCCAAGGGGCCACTGTGACACTGTGGGGCTACATGGAAGCAAGGAGTCCTTTGTGACACTCTGGGTCTTCGTGGAACCACAGAGGCCACTGTGACTCTGTAGGGCCTTGTGGGACCATTGTTCTGAGCTAAAAGGACAATTGTGACACTGTGGTGCCCCATGGAATCAAGGGTCTCTCGTGACACTGCAGGATCTTGTGTAGCCAGGGCTCTATTGTGACACTGCAGAACCAAGGAATTCATGCTGGCACTCAGAGGCCTCATGGAACCAAGAGGCCACTGTGACACTGCAGGGCCTTGTGGAACTATGCAGAGTTTTGTGACAGAGCAGGACTTCGTGTAATGATGGGGCCATTGTGACACTGCAGGACCCCATGGAACCAAGGGACCAGTGCTGCTCCTCAGGAACTCCTGGGATAAAGGAAACATGTTTGACACTGTGGTGCCCCTTGGGACCAAGAGGCCATTGTGACACTTGTGGAACCAAGGAGAGCATTGCTGCACTGTGAGACATCATGGAACCAAAGATCCATTGTGACACTGCAGGGCCCAAGGTTCCAAGGGACATTGGGACACCAAGGGTCCCAGTGGAACCAGAGGCACATTGTGGTACCAGGAGGCCTCATGGAATCATGGAGACCATTGTAAACCTCCAGACTGCCATATGCAACCCAGGTGAAAACAAGATGGCTGGAAGTCCAAGCTCCCTGGAGACTTGGACAGGCTGGATGCAGGGCCCAAATCCAAAAAGGTGAGGTTTAACAAGACCAAGTGCTTGGTCCTGCACTTTGGTAATAGCAACCCCTGCAGCACTCCAGGCTGGGGACATAGTGGAGGGACAGAGGCCAGGCAGAAGTACACCTGTGAGCACTGATGGACAGCAGGCTGGACATGATCCAGCAGTGTGCCCAGGTGGCCAAGAAAGCCGATGGCACCTGGCTTGGATTAGGAATTGTGTAGCCAGAAGGAACAGGGCAGTGATTCTACCCATGTGCTTAACACTGGTGAACTGCACCTCGAGGGCTGTGTCCAGTTCTGGGCTTCCAAATAAGGAAGGACATGGAAGGCCTGGAGTGCTTATAGAGAAAGGGCAGCAAGGCTGGTGAAGGGTCTGGAACACAAGTCCTGTGAGAAGTGGCTGAGGGAGCTGGGGTTGTTTATCCTGGAGAAGAGGAGGCTCAGGGAGATAAGGTGGTGTCAGGGCACAGGTTGAACTTGATGATATCCAAGGTCTTTCCAGCCTGACTGTTTCTGTGATTCTCTGAAACCACCCCTGGAGCAGTGTCAGGATGAGCCCTGGGGCTCCTCTGCAGAAGGTCCAGCAGCCCAGGTCCCTCAGCTTCTCCATATAGGCCCCAAAGCCCATGTTGTCAGTTCTGCAGAGCCTCTCTAGCCCTCCTCACCGCCCAGAATAGGGAGCCCCACACCCAGACAGATCAGCCCAGATGTGCCCCCAGGCCTTTGGTTCCTCTTGCAAGGGAGCAGCATGAGGCAATGCAGGAGCCTGCAGACAATTCCTGAAGCACTTGTAGGATGACCCTGCTCCCCAAGGGAAGTTCCCATGGTGTCAGCTCAGGAACTAAAATGGGGAGTGGGGCCAGAAAGTAAGGGGAAAAGAGGGATGGGCTGTTTGCAGGGAAGGGGTCAAGGATGGGCAAGAGGAAGACACCTGGATGAGCAAATAGGACAGAAAGCAAAGGTGAAGCAAAGGAAATGGCCAGGGCAGTTTGGGGGTGGCTGCCAGACAGCCCTGCCTCTGAGCAACAACCTTTGCAGTGCGGCAAGAAACTGACAACTCATGGGAATAAACTTTCCGGCGGACTGCAGAGGCCATGACAAACCTGAGTAGTTTCCCTGCAAACCTCCAGCCCTTGCTGGCCCAAGGGACTGATGGCATTTGTGCTCACTCAGCTCCATTTCCCCAAAGCAGCACCATGAGGGTGCGGACACCTGCTATGTGCAATGCAAACAGGGGCTCCTGTGCCTGTCCTGCCATGTCTATACCTGCAAGAATGTGGCACCTGTGTGAGCTGGGGGACAGGCCAGGGCTGCAGAGGGGAGAGGTTTTTGGCAGGTGCATGAGGAGGCACTGGGACACTGCCCTGGGCTGTTCAGTGCAGTGGGGATGGATCAGCCCCTGCTCTGCTGCTCCTTGCCAGGGTCTCCCCCTTGAAGGGACTTTGCAGACCACCAGCCATGCTGTTTGCCCCCAGCTTGCCCATGGCCAGCCTGGGGCTGCTCACGGGGCTTTTCCCTGCTCAGCACGGACCTGGTCAAATGTTCTGGAGAGAGCCTGGCCAAGGAGCCTGGAGTCTCCAGGCCCTGTCCTGAGGCATCAGCACTGCCCCAGCAGTGCCCATGGCCTGTCCCTGCTGCCACCCGCAGGGCTGTGCCTGGCCCCGAGAGCACTCAGGCCCTACAGCAACATGAGGGGCACGAGGGCAGCGGGGCAGTGGCATGGGAGCAGCACTGGTAACACCAAGTGCCGCTGCTGGGCACAGCTGCCGTTCCAGCACTGATTTGCCCCAGCTCTGCACATAGACATTGCTGCTGCAGCTACAGTGAATGGAATAAAGTGGGCATCGTGATAACACTGCTGGAAGAGTCTTTCATTCATTTAAAGACACCAGAATCACAGTTCCTCATTATCACAGACTGTGTGTCAAAGAAAAAGTGGAGAAATATAAAATGGGAAAGTGTGCAAACAACAGCATTTCATAGTGTTAAATATTGTATAAAATAAAACAAATTGATTAAAAGAACAAAACAATAACCAAGCCAAAAAGGAACAATTAAATATGGCTTTTATTAAGCTTGTTTTCTAAAAACTGTATGGCAGTTTATTTTGTCTGAAATTGTCCAGTGATCAGTGCCCACACAGCAGCCTTGAGGTCCTGGTTCCTCAGGCTGTAGATGAAAGGGTTCAGGGCTGGAGGCACCGTCGAGTACAGAACTGAGAGGGACACATCCAAGGATGTGTAGGAGATGGAGGGGGGCTTCAGGTAGCACAATGTGCCTGTGCTGATAAACAGGGAGAGCACAGCCAGGTGAGGGAGGCAGGTGGAAAAGGCTTTGTGCCGTCCCTTCTCAGAGGGGATCCTCAGCACAGCCCTGAAGATCTGCACATAGGAGAAAACAATGAACACTAAACAACCAAATACAAAACAGAATGCGAACACAAGAAGCCCAAGTTTCCTGAGATAGGATTTGGAGCAGGCGAGCTTGAAGATCTGGGGAACCTCACAGAAGAAGTAAACTTGGATATTGCCCTGGAAAAGGGGCAGGGAAAATGTATTGGCCGTGTGCAGCAGAGCATTGAGAAAGGCACTGGCCCAGGCAGCTGCTGCCATGTGGGCACAAGCTCTGCTACCTAGGAGCGTCTCATAGTGCAGGGGTTTGCTGATGGACACGTAGCGGTCATAGCACATGATGGTCAGGAGGAATAACTCTGCTGAAAAGAAAAAGGCAAAGAAAAACACCTGTGCAGCACATCCATAGTAAGAGATGATCCTGGTGTCCCAGAGGGAATTGTGCATGGCTTTGGGGACAGTGGTGCAGATGCAGCCCAGGTCAGTGAGGGCCAGGTTGAGCAGGAAGAAGAACATGGGCATGTGCAGGTGGTGGCCGCAGGCTATGGCGCTGATGATGAGGCCATTGCCCAGGAGGGCAGCCAGGGAGATGCCCAGGAAGAGGCAGAAGTGCAGGAGCTGCAGCTGCCGTGTGTCTGCCAATGGCAGCAGGAGGAAGTGGCTGATGGAGCTGCTGTTGGACATTTGGTGTTTCTAGGTATTGGGTTCTCTCATGGAGGAAAAGACAGTGAACAATTAGAAGAGATAGCTGTAATCAAAGTAAAAATGAAATTCCCATACATCCTCCCCTCTAACAAATGCAGATATCCTTTAGGATTTAAGAATTCTTGAATAGTTTTTAAAGCTTCCTCCATATTTCTCCTGGTATTCCTGGATATCAGAAATCTCAACGTTTCCGCTGCCCTCAGGGAGACCAGAGCATGTTCTGTGAGGCAAAGTGATGAGCTGAGAGAAAATAAAGATGATCTCTCATTGTGACCTGTTCAGAATTTCTCTGGGCTTTAATGCTATTCAGGTGAAATGTGATTATCCCCCCATGTTTCCCTTCAAAACCAACAGTTACTGCTGAGAGCAGATGGATCCTCTACAGCCCAGCACCACATTTGTAGCCAAGGGCTCACGTCGTTCATTTTACCACTCCAACAGAATTTTCACAATCAGAACACCTCTGCCATTCCCACTGAGTCTTTCTGATAACACAAAGTTGCTCTAGGACAGATTTGCATCCTGGATTGAAGCTCCCAGCTTGGGAGGATATCTCAGAGACTTCAAATTGTCCCGGTGATGGCACTGAATTAAGGGAGATCCAGCTCCTTTCCTGGCTGCACTAATAGCATTGCCCACAACCAGGCACTGGGGACAGAGTCACCCTGAGCCAGCTGCGCCCCCTCCCAGAGCCCCCAGTGCCAGGCAGCTGCTCCCAGCCCTGTGCTTTGTAGAGGAAACTGGGCCCGGGGCTGCAGAGCTGCCCCATGGCTCTGCTGCAGCTCTGCCTGCACAGAAGGGGCTTCATGCCTTGGACCCACGGCCCTGAGGGCAGAGGCTTGGCTGGGGGATAGAAGGGAGGGAGCTTGTTCAGAGGAGGGGCTGCACTGCAGGGGATGCTATGGAGATCTCTAAACTCTCCCTGCCACAACATTCCTGGGGTTTGTTTTCTCTCATTCCCTGATCTTCTCTCTGCATCATGGAGATTTTCCTCCTGGAGGTGTTTCCCTCTATCTGATCTCTTCCTGCCAGCACTCACAGACCCCAAATCTCTGTGCACTTTCCTTGGCCCTATACAACCCTGTCTCTTTGCTGGGCACTGGCTGGGACAGGTTCTGTTTACAGGTGGGAGAAAGGACATGTCAGACTGAGCCTGAAGGGTCCAGCAAAAAGGATACTGGTGCTGTCCATGGGTAGAGGAGTGGCTGAAAGGAATCTCCTCTGAACTGAGTGATCACTGGAAGTAAAAGTTTCAATGTCTCAGGAACTTGTCAAAACACAAAATACTTTTAATATTCTCCCCCCCCCCCCCCCCCACCCCCACCCCCACCCCTACCCCCAACTATTCTTCATTAATAGAAAACTGAATACAAAGTCTTTGGAAATTTCCTTATTTTTTTCAAAATTCTTGTCTTGGAAATATTCTGTGATTGATCAGAAACCCAAAGCATGTCAGAGCTTCATGAGCATTTCACTTCCCCTGCACATAAAACACTCAGACAGTTGTACTCACAGTCTGTAGGCATTGGGATATTCCACCTTCAGGAGACCTCTCCAGGAGCTGCAGCTGCATTATCCTGCAGCCAGAAGCTTCCTGTGTCAAGGGCTGGGAGTCTTTCTGCCCCAGTCACTTCTGAGCATCTTCCCAGGCCTGACTGATTGAAGCTCTCTGTGCCTCTGTGCTGTGCCCAGGGTGGCTGCATGCAGTGCTCCAGCCCTGCTGGGCTGGGAGAAGAACTGGTCATCTAGAGAAATGTGCTTTTGAAGGTCTTCTTGGTAGCCAGGATGGCCCTCTGTGCCAGGAGCCCTGCCCAGTTCCGCAGCACAGACACAGCATAAGGACTTGAATGACCCTCTTGGGGTTTGTGCTGAGGCCCTGAACATAAGCCTTGAGAGGGAGCTGAAGAAACCTCTGAAGAACTACAAGTCAGAATCAAACGCAAAGTTTCTTAAAGTTTTAATGGGTCCTAGTGAGGGACAAGTTTGAGAAAGGGCCCCCATGTTCCAGTCAGAGGAGGAAATTGGAGGCAGAGCTGACAGGTGGGGACAAAGAGAAGCCAGGTCTTGGTACCCTGGGGAACAGCAGCGGCTGGGAGGAGACACCTTGTCCTGAGGCCATGGGCCCTCCTGGCAAGGCTGAGTACTGTCGGCTTTTTTCCTGCCTTCAGCATCCCCCCCACATCCCAGTGGCCTCAGGGATCTGCTGGGACCAGTCCCTGGGGAGCCTTGGTCAGGAATGGCCCTGGGGGCTCCTTCATGCTCCCAAGGACTGCAGGTTTTTTAGAGGACTTTGGGATTTGCTTTTGCCTTGGAGTATCTAAGATCTTTGTGCAATCATGGCCTCCAATTTTCTGCTTTAATTAGTCCCTTGAGAGCTTTTCTCAGTAACAACACTCAGTGGGTCTCATTAATGCTTTAAGGTACTTCAGTTTTTTTAAGGTACTTGGAATTTCTTTTGTGGCACCAACTCTTTTAGTAGTTTAAGCAGTCATGGCCCCAATTTTCTGCTTTAACGAGTCCCTTGAGTATTTTGTATCGACACTCAGTAGGGCTCATTCATACTTTGAGATACTCAAGGTTTTAAAAGTACTTTGGATTTTCCTTGGCTCTCTGACTCTCTGAAAGCTTTTTGGGCAATCCTGGCCTCCAATTCTCTCCTCCAAGGAGTCCATGTGGAGCCTGTGTTAGGGATGGACCTCAGTGGGACCCATTAATGCATTGAGACTCTTTGGATTTTCTTCTGACTTGGACTTCTGGAAAGGTCTGTGCAATGTCCTCTCAGGCCCTGAGGTTCCAGGGCTCAATACCTGTTGCCATGGAGAAAGATACGGAGAGGCGAAAAAACAGTCACAAGACACTCTCTTGCTTGGTGCAGAAAACAGCAAGAAAGAGCAATTTATTGAAATAAACCATTGCCTTAAATAAGGCACTTTGTGCAAAACAATATACAGACAAATCATTGGTCAGAGAAAGAGACACCTCTCCTCCCTAACTTTCTCAGGGACCTTTTTAGGTGTTTATCTCTGTTATGATTCTTTCTCTTGTGTTTACAAGAAGGAAGAAATCTCTAGCCTGGGAAAAATGCTGGCTAGACGGTAAGAAAATTTCACGGCCTGAGAAAAATATTAAGAATTTGAGAAAAAAGCCTAGCTAAAATGTGCCTAGGTATTCAGCAGTCTCCACAATTCCCCCTTTTAGATTTTAAAAATGAAAAGAAAGAGAAGTGTTTGTAAGCCTCCACAGGGCCCTTTGCAAAGGAGAAGAAACACCACTCCTCAGGGGATTTCTGGATACCTGAAGTGCCTAGGGAACTCTTCATACCTGGTGTTTTTAACAAACTCACTTCTAAAACTTAATTCTAATACAATAACAAAACCCACCACCATTCACCAAACTTATCAAACAGTGAAAAATCCACCACTAAGTAGTTTTTCTAATACAACAACAAAAACTATATCAACAGTTCCAACACGAACAGATGAATGTCCATTCTCTACTTGAAGAGGAATCATCTTGTTAGTGTTTTCATCTGGTTGGTGCTTGATGAGCTGGTCACTATGTGAAAGCTGAGCTGTGATCACACTCTGCCCCTGGTGCAGGTCAGGGCAGACACCTTAATGGTCAGTAGCAAAGACCTAGGCATGTCTCATCTGAAGCCTGAAATGAGGCAAATGTGATCCACAATAACTGGATTGGTTAGATCCTTTCTTTCTCTTTTTCCAATTTCGCTGTCCTACAATAGGAACAGCATCAGGAACAGGCACAGAGAAAGCCTGAGCCTCTCTTCTTTGGGTATTATCATTGCAAGTTTTTAGCTCTTCCCTCTTTGCCCCAGCACTCCCTCTTCCCATGGCCACTAGAGAAATGAAACCAGCCCCTGATGCTCCCCCATTTAAAGTGAGGGAAAAGCCATCGTCGCTGTCAGAACAGGGCGGGGGTGGCAAAGCAGCTGGAAATGCTGATGGGAAGGGTCCATTCATGAGGTCCAGCACTGGGGTCAGCACCACTTCTGGGTGAAGGAACGGAGAAACTCAGAGAAGAAGGGAAGGCAGCCCCACCTCTGCTGAGGCAGACAAGGGCAGCCAAAACCCTGCTCGGGCAGGCACTTTCTCAGTTGTGTCCCTCAGTGGGACCCATGAATGGGATCAGAAACTTTGGAGTTTGATTATGCCTGAATTCTTGAGTGGTTTCCCTCTGGCCTGCTGCAGTTCATCAGGAAGTTTTCCGACTCCAGTTATGGAGAAATATTTCAAAGAGCTTCAAAAAATACACACTCTTTTTTGGAAGTGTGCATTTTATTGCTGTTCTCTTTAAAGCACGCGTGACTGCAGCATTCTGGGACTGATATTTATCCAGGCTCTTTCCTCAGGACGTCTGGCCTGCTCAGAGATGCTGTGCCTTTAGCTCTGACCTAGTGTGGACAAACTTGCTCCACATTCACCAAACCCATCCTGTCTGTCCTCCATCACCTGGGACCTCCTTTGCTTCAAAAAGTAGGCTCATCAGGAAGAGGGATGTTTCATTTTTGTTCTTTTTGATGCAATTTAAAACTCCCAATTTTCCCCAGTGCAAACAGACACACTACTCAGATGTGTGCCAGCCCAAGGTGCCACCAAGCAGGTTGTGTCGGGGATCGGTGCTTCGGAAGTGGTGCCTGGAGTCGGCGCCATCTTTCCTTTCTGCCTCTAACTCCTGTCATGCTCCGTGGCCCCATAGAGCCCCATTGAATCCAGGACTACAATGCCCATCATGCCCTTTACAGAACCCCGGAATCCCCCCCATATGTCCCAGAAGTTTACCCCAGATCCCCAAGGATCCCTAAGTGCCCCCTCAGCTCCCAATTTGGACTCCCCAAAAACATCCCCAGATCCCCTGAATGCTCCTAGTCCTACAGATGCCCGTTACAGCCACTTCTCGCAATTCATCTCCTGCCATCCCCCGTGAGCTCCAAGCACCTCATAACCCAGTCATGCACCTAAAATTCCTGTCATGCTCTGCGCACTGAAGAGCTTGGTTCGAGTTCCCCAAGCTCCCCCAAGTGCTCCCAAACTTTATACGCTCCCCTTTGAGAATGTGAATTCAACGCTCAGAGGCAAAAGTGTCCCCAAGTGCCCTCCCGGACCCCAAACTCTTGGAGAGAATCACTTCCATTGCACTACAGCTCCCATCATGCTGCGCAGTTCCAGTAAAAAAACCCTTCCAGCCATGACTTCCTCTCCCATCATGCCCCGCTCCCGAATGCGAGACATTGCAGCTGCACCTCAAACTCCCATGATGCTCCATAGCCCCATTAAACTGTATTATACCCATGCCTAGAATTCCCATCATCCCTCACAGCACTGGGTGCCCCTTTAGATTTCGCCAAGTGCCTGCCCGGACTTTGCAGGACCCCACATTCCCCTCCCTGACCTTCAAGTGCCCCCCTGGACACCCGAGTCCTGCTCTGAAGCCCGGACCTTCCCTCGGGGTCCCTAAGTTCTCTCTTAGATCCGACTCTATGGCCTCAAGTGTCCTCCCGTCCATCAACTTCCTTTCCCCAGAGTCAAAACTGCCCCAAATGTGCCCCAGAAATGTCTCCCTAAACCCCAAAGTGCCCACCTGGACCCTTTCTGAGAAAAAGATGATAATAAAGATGACAAAATGACTACAAATATTACCAATTATCTTATAAAGGGTGAAATCAATAGCAAAGAGAGATTATTTAATGAATGAAATGAACTGTGTAACTTAGAAGCAATGACCAATAATATTTTTCCTTGCCAATAATGTGTATACTTTTATATAAAAAAAATATTAGGTTTAAAATATAGAATAGTAATGTTATAAATAAGGAATATAATATGGCAATTTTAAAATTTAACATCAGTTTTTATTTTAAAGAGAAATTAGATATTTTTTTTTATGATGAAATGTCAGTCCAAGGTGGGAGATAGCATGATATGATGAGGTTGGGACTGAGCAGCAGGTTGTCTAAACAGGGTCAGCCCACAAGAGGCTCTATCTTCAATGTGCCCAGACCTCCTAAGGAAACATTCAGCATTAAGATAATTTGGGAAATTCTTCTATCAGTTTCTCTCTGAACTGAAAAGTAGAATAAAATTCCCTTGAGGATAATAAAGTTGTGAGATGCAATTTGGAATCTTCCTCCTTAGCAGAAATCCAAACTGATTCCAAGCAGCTGCACAAGCCCTGGAGATTTGAAGACAATGGAAGGAAGACAAAGAGCTCCTAAGGGCTTTCTCTATTTTAATGATCCCCAGTGTAGATTTGGGGCTGAGTCCAGGAGCCTCAGGCACTGAGAAAAGGTTGAAGAAGCTGCTCAAGGAGTCAGAAGCAAAACTCCAAGTCCCTTGGAGCATCCCGGGCCCCACTGAGGTCAGGGACTGCCAAATGCTCCCCAGGGACCGGTGAGAGTAGATCCTTGAGGGCAGGATTGCAGAAGCCAAAGGCTGTGAGCAGGAACTGCAATGCTGAGCAAGGCCTGGGCTCGTTGGTGGCAGCAGAAAGGCCAAGGGCTGAGCCCAGGCCTGGCCCAGCAGGGCCTGACCCTCACAAGTGGCTCGGGGCTGTTTCTGGGGCCCTGGGATGGGAGGGGCAGCAAGGACAAATGACATCACTCTGCAAGCCCTGCCAGCCTGCACAGGGAAGGTCGAGGCAGCAGCAAAGTACAGCCCCTGCAAGGAAAGTTCCTTCTGTGGGGCTCCAGAGGTGCTGCCCAGCCCAGGGCACAAAGGCCTGGGTGCCTCTGGCCCTGTCAGCCCTGCCCAGCCCTTGGCCATCTCTCCTGCAGCGTGTGCCCCTGTGCGCGCTGCTCTTCTGCCGTGGCCGGCTGCACACACCCATCTCGCTGTCCCCCCAGCATTTCTCAGCCCAGCATTGCTGTGCCCTCCCTGGGCTCCCTGCACCCAGCGCTGACGGCTCCTGGCACACAGAGCCATGGCATGGCTCAGCCTCAGCTGAGACACCTCGGTCACCAACATTCTGCCCTGGCAGGGACTTTGCTGTTTCCTCACCTGCAGGCTGAACCTTCCAGGCTGCTCTCTGGGGAGGTTTCCTTTACTACCCAAACCCCAGGAAAGGTCTGTCTCCTGCTGTTCAGAAACAGAGAAGGGCTAGTGGGAGATGTGGTGGTCAGAGGTTGTTTGGGGTACATTGACCATGAAATTTTAGAGTTTTTAAGAATCCCGTGAAAGAAGGATGGACATCAACAAAGGTTCTGCAGCAGACTTGGAGAGAAAACAATTTGTCCTATTCAGGATGCAGATTTGAGGAGTACCAAATCAGGTACTGCTTTTTTTAAGGGAAACAGCCTTTTAAAAATGAAGGATTCCAGGAAGGATGGACACACTTCAAGAAAGAAAGGTGAAGGATCAGCCAGTCCCTCTGTGCCAAAAAGTGAGCAAGGTAGGAAAATGACTGGCCTGGGACCTCGTGGACCTTTTTCCTTGAACTCAGGGGTAATAAGAGGTTGCATCACCTTTGGATAGAGAGACAGACAACTCAGGAAGTGTTTAAGAATTTTGTTATGTCATGCAGAAAGAAAATTAGACAGGTGAAAGCCCCATTAGGACTTTACCTGGCTGCATCGGTGAAGGATAAAAAAATTTTTTGAGCACTACATTAATGGCAAAAGGATGGACAAGAAGAACCTCCAATGTTTATTGATAAGGATATTGTTACCAAAGATGAGGAAAAGGCTGAGGTACTTAACCCCTTCTTTGCCTCAGTTTTCATCAATAAGACAGGTTGTCCTCAGGACAAGTGTTCTCCTGAGCTGGTAGATGGGGACAGGGAGCAGAAAAGACCCTTGTGATCCAGGAGAAAGCAGCTGAGGACCTGGTGAGCCCCTCAGATGCTCACAGGTGTCTCTGAGAGCAGATGGGATCCAAACTAGGGGAATGAGGGAGCTTTTGGATGAGCTGCCCAAGCTGTTCCTAATCATTTATCATCAGGATAGATTTCAATATCTGCACTGATGATCTGAATGAGGCATTCAGTGCACCATCAGCAAATTTGCAATTGGCAAAGTTCATTGTGAGTGTGGATCTGCTGGAGGATACGAGGGATCTGGAAAATTTTGATCCAGGGCCCAAATCCAACAAGGTGAGGTTTAAATAGGCCAAGTACTGGGTCCTCCACTTTGGCCAAAACAACCCCTGCAGTGCTCCAGATTGGGGACACGGTGGTTGGAGAGCAGCCAGGCAGAAATGGACCTGGGGACCCTGATGGACAACAGGCTGGATATGAGCCAGCAGTGTGTCCACGTGAGCCACTGGCACCCAGCCTGGATCAGGAATGGTGTGGCTAGCAGCAGCAGAGCTGGTGTGCCATCACTGACCTGTCCCCAGCTCTGCAAACGGACATTGGTGCTGCAGCTCCAGAGAAATGAACAATTAGGAGATCTCCAGTGAAAACCAGAGATTATTTATTGCACTTAAAGCCACAGAGAGCACACATCCTCATTGACACAGTCTGTGGCCACAGCAAAGGTGGTGAGAACCAAATTAATGGCACAAAGAATGGCCTTAATTTGTGGACAAAACTGAAAAACTAAAACACAGGGTAAAAACACCTGCAACCAAAAACACAAGAAGTTTTAATTGCAAGTGATTTGATGAAAGAGTTCAATGTTTTTGAAATGCATCACTTATCAGTACCCACACTGCAGCCTTGAGCTCCTGGTTCTTCAGGCTGTAGATAAGGGGGTTCAGGCCAGGAGGCACCACTGATTACATAACTGACAGTGCCAGATCCAGGGATGGGGAGAACATGAAGGGGGGCTTTCGGTAGGCAAATGCTGCAGTGCTGAAGAAAAAGGAGAGCACAGCCAGGTGAGGGAGGCAGATGGAAAAGGCTTTGTGCCATCCCTGCTCAGAGGGGATCCTCAGCACAGCCCTGAAGATCTGCACATAGGAGAAAACCATGAACACAAAACAACCAAATACAAAACAGGCAAGGTATTCAACTGCTTAGTGCTCTCTGTCGCTATAGCAGCTATTCCAAAAGCCCACCTGAACCTCTTTGGGTCTTTGTAGTAACCATTCCTGAGGAAGTCTATGCCTAGAATGCACGGTGCCCCTGGGCCAGTTACAATTGGATGTTTCTGCCACCCCTTCCCTGTCAGGCTAATCTCAGCTTCCAGCAAAGTTAATTCCTGTGATCCCCCTGTCACCCCAACAATGGAAACAGGGACCTTCCCCACATGTTCTGATGGTATCAGGGTGCATTGTGAACCAGTATCAACTAGCACTTTATGTTTCTGTGGCTTTGATGTGCCAGGCCATCGCACCCACACTATCCAATAAATCCTGTCATCCCATGCCTCTCCCTGGCTAGAGGCAGAGCCCCTCTAGCCCTGGTTATTATTTCTTTCCTGGGCATACATAGTGGAGGTTCCTTCCAGGGGATCTGACAGAACATCCTCCTTGCTGTAATACCCTGCACCTTGCTTGTGCGAGGTTGAGGCTACCTTCATTTTAGTGCGGCTCCCTCGGTTAGCATTTCCCTCCCTGAGCTGACGCACCCGTGCTGCCAGGACAGAAGTGGGTTTCCTATCCCATTTTCCCATGTCTTCCCCATGGTCTCGCAGGAAAAACCACAGGTCAGCTCGTGAGGTGTACCCTCTCTCCCTAGCTGGGAGGCATGAAGCTCTGACTTGGGGGCCTGTGACTCATGCTGATGCTACGCTGATCTTCCTCACCTCCTCCCTCACCTCCCTCATCTCTTCCATCATCTCCTCCCTCATATCCCTCATCCTATCTTTGACCTGTTGGAGGTCCCTGGCCACGGCAGAGACATCGGCCTGCATTGGGCCATTCATCATGCTTGTGATGAAAACCTTTTGTTCGCCTGATAGACCTTGAGAGGATTTGCAAGGATTTGCAAGGACTTGGAGGCTGGGATATAATTTTGCAATTTTGCTTTACTTGCAAGGATGCTGTTAATTATTTTGCTTTGCTTGTCTGAAAGACCTTGAGAGTGAGCCAAGATGTCTCTAATTGTTTTTCTCTACTTGCCAAGATGCTGATAGTCATTTTCACTTTGCTTGCGTTAATCATCTATCGCCTTAAGTGTTAGTAAGGGTCAGTAAAACAAGGGTGAGGAAGACTACTCACCTTCTTCCCTCGACCACCAGAAGGCAGAAGAAGACCCCTAGCAACTGAAGGAGCGTGCGCAGAACTACTAGAAGGGGGGGCATGAAACCCGAGGAGCATGCGTAGAACTGCTAGAGGAGGGGCATGAAACCCCGGAAACTGAACAACTTAAAAGTAGTGAGCGGAGAGGGGGGGGCACGGCAGTTTCGGGGCTGGAGGCTCCCCTGTCACATGGCGCTGTGGATTTTGCTTTTGCCTTCTGTAACTAATAAATACTTTTTACTTTGATTCGATCCTTTATGGCCCATTTCGTTCATTTATAACAATGCTCTCAAAATTTCTGAGTTTGTTTGCAACAGAACACACTGTCTCTGGGTGGTTATCAGCATTAATCATTGCTATGTAGGTGGTATATTGAGATGGACCCAAGGTTGCCAAATTCCACAGCATCTCCCCTACGCACTTGACCTTGTCAGGGTCATTGTCATGCTGTCCATCCCTCCCAAAGAGTACCTCTAATACTGCTGTTTCTCTCAGCTGCTGGATCCCTTCCTCAAGGGTCTTCAAGCGCATTCTACAGTGGTGCTCCTGCATTTTCTCGCTGTGTACAAACTTCTCTCTCACACTCATTAAAAGCTGGTCCCAGAGGGAAAGGAGGCCTTGCTCCCTTACGAATATCTGGTCCACACCTGAATCCTGGGCCAAGGATCCCAAATTCCTGGCCTCAGTTCCATCCAGTTGAACACCTGTTCCCGTAAGGTCCCAGACCCGGAGTAACCAAGTTATAAAGGGCTCACGGTCCCGCTGTGCAATGTCTTTACGCAGGTAACGGAGACTACTGTATGAGAGGGACTCGGTGACAATCTCAATCTCTGACTCTCTTGCTGGTTGTGAGGACCCTCCTTGCTGATCCCCATTATCTATGTGACTCGTTTTAATCTTAGATTTCTTTGTTTCCACAGGAGCAACTGCTGCTGGCTGTGGCTACTCCTGTGATTCAGCTGGAACCTGGACAGATACAACATCTACGGGTTCCACTGCAGCACCATCTGACTCTCCCTCTTTAGGGCAGGGTTTCTCACCAGCTGGAGAAAAATGCTCCTTCATCATCTGGCTATGCTCCCTAAACATCTGGCTATGCTCCTTCAACATCTTTCTTTGCTCCTTCAACATTTGGCCTATATCCTTCACTAGAGCCCCCACCCACTCTGGGTGGCTCATTTCTGCGGAGAGCTGTAGGGAAGGGTTAGGCACTGGGGCAGCATCCCTAGTCCCTGGGGAAGGCTCTGGGGCAACATCCTTAGTTCCTGGGGCAGAGGCAGGTTCTGGGTCAGCATCCCTAGTCCCTGCGGCAGAGGCAGGTCCTAGGGCAACATCCCTAGTCTCTGGGGCAGAGGCAGGTTCTAGGGCAACATCCCTAGTCCCAGGGACAGGTATCAGAGTTGTTGTCCAAGCCAATATTCCCTTGTTTCTGAATGCTAAGTAGAACAGGCCTATCAGCAACACCAGCCACTGTATAAAAACAGTGGCAATTAAAACAGATCTGAAATCCTTGAGAACCAGTGGGGTAGCCTCAAAAAATTGGGTGATGGGTTGGGAGAAAATTTCCCTTGCACTCGTTACCTCACAGTAAGTACCATTACTGAAATAACCCCAGAAACACGCAGTTAGAGTACGATAGCTCCGGATCCATGCAACCGCTTCCCAGAAAAAATTAAAAACCCATGAATTCCTGACATAATCAATCCACCAAACTAATCGGATAATAGCTACAGTAACTTTTGTGAGGGGGCCCAAATTCAAATAAGGGCTTGCAAATGGGAGGGAGATGGCTGTGACCACATGGAACCCAAACCAGATTAAACCAGACAACATATTGCGACTTAAGAGAGCTGTTATTCTGGTCTTAACTCTCAACTCAGTGCCCTCTGCCCCACGTTGGGCGCCAAAATCTGTCCTGGTTTGAAAAGACGTGTCTGCCAGTAAGGGCAGAATTTTCCCTTTGAATCAGAGACTTTGGTTCCACTCCCCCCAAGTATTATAATGGTTTTAATCAAGGACTCTGAGGCAGAGATAAGGGGGTGGGAATAACAGCTCTTTTACTAATATATCTAACTGTACAAGCAAAAAACAACAGCAGTTGTTAAAATTGCTAACAGAAACAGAATAAATAACTCGGTGTCAGTCCCTTTAGATGCAAGCATGCTGTTTTTGTGCTTAGTCCCAGCCCGAAGCTGCCGAGGGAAGGCGGGGGGGCGCAGAAGGGAGGGGGCGGCAGCAGCCACACCTGTCTCGAATAGGAACGGGCTGGAGCGGGCGGCTCCTAGCTCACCGTTTGTGTCCGGGTGATCAGCTGTGTCCGCAGAGGCAGGAGGCTGGAACAGGGCAGATGCAGGGCAGGTGATCGCAGAGGGTCTGGCTCTCCTGTGCTCGGCCGCGTGGCTGAAGATCGGGCGTCCTCCTCCTCGCTCGCCAGAAACACGAGTCCCCCTCCCCCCGGAAGCACAAGAGGCCCTTCCGGGAGCCGCTGCAATTGACACCTTTTATCTGGAGTCATCAGAGATTCTGGGTGTAACCCAGCCAGCTCCATTGGCATGATAATGGGAAAATTTTTTCAATTGACACAGTAATAGAAAAACACTCAACTCCCAACAAGGACCCAAATGACTTGTGGCAC